>NW_027309793.1:2790333-3100370 GCF_047496795.1 Chiloscyllium punctatum | reverse complement strand
GGGCTGAAAGAGAGGGGCTGAATCAGCAGTGCTGAAAAAAGGGCGAGAAACAGAGGGGCAGAAACAGAGGGCGAGAAACAGAGGGGCTGAAACAGAGGGGCTGAAACAGAGGGCGAGAAACAGAGGGGCTGACTTAGAGGGGCTGAAACAGACGGGCTGAAACAGAGGGGCTGAAACAGAGGAATGGAAACAGAGGGGCTGAAACAGATGGCGAGAAACAGAGGAGTTGAAACAGAGGGCGAGAAACAGAGGGGCTGAAACAGAGGGGCTGAAACAGAGGGGTTGAAACAGAGAGCGAGAAATAGAGGGTCTGAAACAGAGGGTGAGAAACAGAAGGGCTGAAACACAGGTGCTGAAACAGAGGGGCTGAAACAGAGGGGCTGAAACAGAGGGGCTGAAACAGAGGGGCTGAAACAGAGGGGCTGAAACAGAGGGTCTGAAACAGAGGGGCTGAAACAGAGGGCGAGAAACAGAGGGGCTGAAACAAAGGGCGAGAAACAGAGGGGCTGAAACAGAGGGGCTGAATCAGAGGGGCTGAAACAGAGGTTGAGAAACAGAGGGGCTGAAACAGAGGGGCTGAAACAGAGGTGCTGAAACAGAGGGGCTGAAACAGAGGGCGAGATACAGAGGGGCTGAAACAGAGGGCGTGAAACAGAGGGGCTGAAACAGAGGGCGAGAAACAGAGGGGCTGAATCAGAGGGGCTGAAACAGAGGGCGAGAAACAGAGGTTGAGAAACAGAGGGGCTGAAACAGAGGGGCTGAAACAGAGGGTGAGAAACAGAGGGGCTGAAACAGAGGGCGAGAAACAGAGTGGCTGAAACAGAGGGGCTGAAACAGAGGGCGAGAAACAGAGGGGCTGAAACAGAGGGCGAGAAACAGAGGGGCTGAAACAGAGGGCGAGAAACAGAGGGGCTGAAACAGAGGGCGAGAAACAGACGGGCTGAAACAGAGGGCGAGAAACAGAGGGGCTGAAACAGAGGGGCTGCAACAGAGGGCGAGAAACAGAGGGGCTGAAACAGATGGCGAGAAACAGAGGGGCTGAAACAGAGGGCGAGAAACAGAGGTGCTGAAAGAAAGGGCGAGAAACTGAGGAGCTGAAACTGAGGGCGAGAGACAGAGGGGCTGAAACAGAGGGCGAGAAACAGAGGTGCTGAAAGAAAGGGCGAGAAACTGAGGAGCTGAAACTGAGGGCGAGATACAGAGGGGCTGAAACAGAGGGCGTGAAACAGAGGGGCTGAAACAGAGGGCGAGAAACAGAGGGGCTGAATCAGAGGGGCTGAAACAGAGGGCGAGAAACAGAGGGTGAGAAACAGAGGGGCTGAAACAGAGGGGCTGAAACAGAGGGTGAGAAACAGAGGGGCTGAAACAGAGGGCGAGAAACAGAGTAGCTGAAACAGAGGGGCTGAAACAGAGGGCGAGAAACAGAGGGGCTGAAACAGAGGGCGAGAAACAGAGGGGCTGAAACAGAGGGCGAGAAACAGAGGGGCTGAAACAGAGGGCGAGAAACAGACGGGCTGAAACAGAGGGCGAGAAACAGAGGGGCTGAAACAGAGGGGCTGCAACAGAGGGCGAGAAACAGAGGGACTGAAACAGATGGCGAGAAACAGAGGGGCTGAAACAGAGGGCGAGAAACAGAGGTGCTGAAAGAAAGGGCGAGAAACTGAGGAGCTGAAACTGAGGGCGAGAGACAGAGGGGCTGAAACAGAGGTTGAGAAACAGAGGGGCTGAAACAGAGGGGCTGAAACAGAGGGGCTGAAACAGAGGGGCAGAAACAGAGGGCGAGATACAGAGGGGCTGAAACAGAGGGCGAGAAACAGAGGGGCTGAATCAGAGGGGCTGAAACAGAGGGCGAGAAACAGAGGGGCTGCAACAGAGGGCGAGATACAGAGTGGCTGAAACAGAGGGTGAGAAACAGAGGGGCTGAAACAGAGGGGCTGAAACAGAGAGCGAGAAACACAGGGGCTGAAACAGAGGGCGAGAAACAGAGTGACTGAAACAGAGTGGCAGAAACAGAGGGCGAGAAACAGAGGGGCTGAAACAGAGGGCGAGAAACAGAGGGGCTGAAACAGAGGGCGAGAAACAGAGGGGCTGAAACAGAGGGGCTGAAACAGAGGGCGACAAACAGAGGGGCTGAAACAGAGGGTGAGAAACAGAGGGGCTGAATCAGAGGGGCGTGAAACAGAGGGGCAGAAACAGAGGGGAGGGAAACAGAGGGGCGGGAAACAGAGGGGCGGGAAACAGAGGGGCTGAATCAGAGGGGCTGAATCAGAGGGGCTGAATCAGAGGGGCTGAAACAGAGGGGCTGAAACAGAGGGGCTGAAACAGAGGGGCTGAAACAGAGTGGCTGAAACAGGGCAAGAAACAGAGGGGCTGAATCAGAGGGGCTGAATCAGAGGGGCTGAATCAGAGGGGCTGAAACAGAGGGGCTGAATCAGAGGGGCTGAAACAGAGGGCGAGAACAGAGGGGCTGAAACAGAGGGCGGGGAACAGAGGGGCTGAAACAGAAGGGCTGAAACAGAGGGGCTGAAACAGAGGGGCTGAATCAGAGCGGCTGAAACAGAGGGGCTGAATCAGAGGGTCTGAAACAGAGGGCGAGAAACAGAGGGGCTGAAACAGAGGGCGAGAAACAGAGGGGCTGAAACAGAGGGGCTGAAACAGAGGGTCTGAAATAGAGGGGCTGAAACAGAGGACGAGAAACAGAGGGGCTGAAACAGAGGGCGATAAACAGAGGGGCTGAAACAGAGGGTGAGAAACAGAGGGGCTGAAACAGAGTGGCTGAAACAGAGGGTCCTGAAACAGAGGGGCTGAAACAGAGTGCGAGAAACAGAGGGGCTGAAACAGAGGGCGATAAACAGAGGGGCTGAAACAGAGGGTGAGAAACCGAGGGGCTGAAACAGAGGGCGAGAAACAGAGGAGCTGAAACAGAGGGGCTGAAACAGAGGGCGAGAAACAGGGGCTGAAACAGAGGGCGAGAAACAGAGGGGCTGAAACAGAGGTGGAGAAACAGTGGGGCTGAATCAGAGGGGCTGAAACAGAGGGCGAGAAACACAGGGGCTGAAACAGAGGGCGAGAAACAGAGGGCGAGAAACAGAGGGACTGAAACCGAGTGTCTGAAACAGAGGGGCTGAAACAGAGGGGCTGAAACAGAGGGGCTGAAAAAGAGGGCGAGAAACAGAGGGGCTGAAACAAAGGGCGAGAAACAGAGGGGCTGAAACAGAGGGCGAGGACCAGAGGGGCTGAAACAGAGGTTGAGAAACAGAGGGGCTGAAACAGAGGGGCTGAAACAGCGGGGCTGAAACAGAGGGGCTGAAACAGAGGGCGAGATACAGAGGGGCTGAAACAGAGGGCGAGAAACAGAGGGGCTGAATCAGAGGGGCTGAAACAGAGGGCGAGAAACAGAGGGGCTGAAACAGAGGGGCTGAAACAGAGGGTGAGAAACAGAGGGGCTGCAACAGAGGGCGAGAAACAGAGTGGCTGAAACAGAGGGCGAGAAACAGAGGGGCTGAAACAGAGGGCGAGAAACAGAGGGGCTGAAACAGAGGGCGAGAAACAGAGGGGCTGAAACAGAGGGGCTGAAACAGTGGGCGAGATACAGAGGGGCTGAAACAGGGGGCATGAAACAGAGGGTCTGAAACAAAGGTGAGGGAAACAGAGGGGCGGGAAACAGCGGGGCGGGAAACAGAGGGGCTGAATCAGAGGGGCTGAATCAGAGGGGCTGAATCAGAGGGGTTGGATCAGAGGGTGAGAAACAGAGGGGCTGAAACAGAGGGGCTGAAACAGAGGGGTTGAAACAGAGGGCGAGAAACAGAGGGGCTGAATCAGAGGGGCTGAATCAGAGGGGCTGAATCAGAGGGGCTGAAACAGAGGGGCTGAATCAGAGGGGCTGAAACAGAGGGCGAGAAACAGAGGGGCTGAAACAGAGGGGCTGAATCAGAGGGGCTGAAACAGAGGGGCTGAATCAGAGGGGCTGATTCAGAGGGGCTGAAAGAGAGGGGCTGAATCAGCAGTGCTGAAAAAAGGGCGAGAAACAGAGGGGCAGAAACAGAGGGCGAGAAACAGAGGGGCTGAAACAGAGGGGCTGAAACAGAGGGCGAGAAACAGAGGGGCTGACATAGAGGGGCTGAAACAGACGGGCTGAAACAGAGGGGCTGAAACAGAGGAATGGAAACAGAGGGGCTGAAACAGATGGCGAGAAACAGAGGAGTTGAAACAGAGGGCGAGAAACAGAGGGGCTGAAACAGAGGGGCTGAAACAGAGGGGTTGAAACAGAGAGCGAGAAATAGAGGGTCTGAAACAGAGGGTGAGAAACAGAAGGGCTGAAACACAGGTGCTGAAACAGAGGGGCTGAAACAGAGGGGCTGAAACAGAGGGGCTGAAACAGAGGGGCTGAAACAGAGGGCGAGAAACAGAGGGGCTTAAACAGAGGGCGAGAAACAGAGGGGCTGAAACAGAGGGTGAGAAACAGTGGGGCTGAATCAGAGGGACTGAATCAGAGGGGCTGAAACAGAGGGCGAGAAACACAGGGGCTGAAACAGAGGGCGAGAAACAGAGGGCGAGAAACAGAGGGACTGAAACAGGGTGGCTGAAACAGAGGGGCTGAAACAGAGGGGCTGAAACAGAGGGGCTGAAACAGAGGGCGAGAAACAGAGGGGCTGAAACAGAGGGCGAGAAACAGAGGGGCTGAAACAGAGGGCGAGAAACAGAGGGGCTGAAACAGAGTGCGAGAAACAGACGGGCTGAAACAGAGGGCGAGAAACAGAAGGGCTGAAACAGAGGGGCTGCAACAGAGGGCGAGAAACAGAGGGGCTGAAACAGATGGCGAGAAACAGAGGGGCTGAAACAGAGGGCGAGAAACAGAGGGGTTGAAACAGAGGGCGAGAAACAGAGGGGCTGAAACAGAGGGGGAGAAACAGTGGGGCTGAAAAGAGGGGCTGAATCAGAGGGGCTGAAACAGAGGGTGAGAAACACAGGGGCTGAAACAGAGGGCGAGAAACAGAGGGAGAGAAACAGAGGGACTGAAACAGAGTGGCTGAAACAGAGGGGCTGAAACAGAGGGGCTGAAAAAGAGGGCGAGAAGCAGAGGTGCTGAAAGAAAGGGCGAGAAACTGAGGAGCTGAAACAGAGGGCGAGCGACAGAGGGGCTGAAACAGAGGTTGAGAAACAGAGGGGCTGAAACAGAGGGGCTGAAACAGAGGGGCTGAAACAGAGGGGCTGAAACAGAGGGCGAGATACAGAGGGGCTGAAACAGAGGGCGAGAAACAGAGGGGCTGAATCAGAGGGGCTGAAACAGAGGGCGAGAAACAGAGGGGCTGAAACAGAGGGCGAGAAACAGAGGGGCTGAAACAGAGGGGCTGAAACAGAGGGTGAGAAACAGAGGGGCTGCAACAGAGGGCGAGATACAGAGTGGCTGAAACAGTGGGTGAGAAACAGAGGGGCTGAAACAGAGGGGCTGAAACAGAGGTTGAGAAACAGAGGGGCTGAAACAGAGGGCGAGAAACAGAGTGACTGAAACAGAGGGGCAGAAACAGAGGGTGAGAAACAGAGGGTCTGAAACAGAGGGCGAGAAACAGAGGGGCGGAAACAGAGGGCGAGAAACAGAGGGGCTGAAACAGAGGGGCTGAAACAGAGGGCGAGAAACAGAGGGGCTGAAACAGAGGGTGAGAAACAGAGGGGCTGAATCAGAGGGGCGTGAAACAGAGGGTCTGAAACAGAGGGGAGGGAAACAGAGGGGCGGGAAACAGAGGGGCGGGAAACAGAGGGGCTGAATCAGAGGGGCTGAATCAGAGGGGCTGAATCAGAGGGGCTGAAACAGAGGGTGAGAAACAGAGGGGCTGAAACAGAGGGGCTGAAACAGAGTGGCTGAAACAGGGCGAGAAACAGAGGGGCTGAATCAGAGGGGCTGAATCAGAGGGGCTGAATCAGAGGGGCTGAAACAGGGGGGCTGAATCAGAGGGGCTGAAACAGAGGGCGAGAAACAGAGGGGCTGAAACAGAGGGCGGGGAACAGAGGGGCTGAAACAGAGGGGCTGAAACAGAGGGGCTGAATCAGAGCGGCTGAAGCAGAGGGGCTGAATCAGAGGGGCTGAAACAGAGGGCGAGAAACAGAGGGGCTGAAACAGAGGGCGAGAAACAGAGGGGCTGAAACAGAGGGGCTGAAACAGAGGGTCTGAAACAGAGGGGCTGAAACAGAGGGCGAGAAACAGAGGGGCTGAAACAGAGGGCGATAAACAGAGGGGCTGAAACAGAGGGTGAGAAACAGAGGTGCTGAAACAGAGGGGCTGAAACCGAGGGTCTGAAACAGAGTGGCTGAAACAGAGGGCGAGAAACAGAGGGGCTGAAACAGAGGGTGAGAAACAGAGGGGATGAAACAGAGGGCGAGAAACAGAGGGGCTGAAACAGAGGGGCTGAAACAGAGGGCGGGAAACAGGGGCTGAAACAGAGGGCGAGAAACAGAGGGGCTGAAACAGAGGGGGAGAAACAGTGGGGCTGAATCAGAGGGGCTCAATCAGAGGGGCTGAAACAGAGGGCGAGAAACACAGGGGCTGAAACAGAGGGCGAGAAACAGAGGGCGAGAAACAGAGGGACTGAAACCGAGTGTCTGAAACAGAGGGGCTGAAACAGAGGGCGAGAAACAGAGGGCGAGAAACAGAGGGCGAGAAACAGAGGGACTGAAACCGAGTGTCTGAAACAGAGGGGCTGAAACAGAGGGGCTGAAAAAGAGGGCGAGAAACAGAGGGGCTGAAACAAAGGGCGAGAAACAAAGGGGCTGAAACAGAGGGCGAGGATCAGAGGGGCTGAAACAGAGGTTGAGAAACAGAGGGGCTGAAACAGAGGGGCTGAAACAGCGGGGCTGAAACAGAGGGGCTGAAACAGAGGGCGTGATACAGAGGGGCTGAAACAGAGGGCGAGAAACAGAGGGGCTGAATCAGAGGGGCTGAAACAGAGGGCGAGAAACAGAGGGGCTGAAACAGAGGGCGAGAAACAGAGGGGCTGAAACAGAGGGGCTGCAACAGAGGGCGAGAAACAGAGTGGCTGAAACAGAGGGCGAGAAACAGAGGGGCTGAAACAGAGGGTGAGAAACAGAGGGGCTGAAACAGAGGGGCTGAAACAGAGGGCGAGAAACAGAGGGGCTGAAACAGAGGGCGAGAAACAGAGGGGCTGAAACAGAGGGCGATAAACAGAGGGGCTGAAACAGAGGGTGAGAAACAGAGGGGCTGAAACAGAGGGGCTGAAACAGAGTCGCTGAAACAGGGCGAGAAACAGAGGGGCTGAATCAGAGGGGCTGAATCAGAGGGGCTGAATCAGAGGGGCTGAAACAGAGGGGCTGAATCAGAGGGGCTGAAACAGAGGGCGAGAAACAGAGGGGCTGAAACAGAGGGCGGGGAACAGAGGGGCTGAAACAGAGGGGCTGAAACAGAGGGGCTGAAACAGAGGGGCTGAATCAGAGCGGCTGAAACAGAGGGGCTGAATCAGAGGGGCTGAAACAGAGGGCGAGAAACAGAGGGGCTGAAACAGAGGGCGAGAAACAGAGGGGCTGAAACAGAGGGGCTGAAACAGAGGGTCTGAAACAGAGGGGCTGAAACAGAGGGCGAGAAACAGAGGGGCTGAAACAGAGGGCGATAAACAGAGGGGCTGAAACAGAGGGTGAGAAACAGAGGTGCTGAAACAGAGGGGCTGAAACAGAGGGTCTGAAACAGAGTGGCTGAAACAGAGGGCGAGAAACAGAGGGGCTGAAACAGAGGGTGAGAAACAGAGGGGATGAAACAGAGGGCGAGAAACAGAGGGGCTGAAACAGAGGGGCTGAAACAGAGGGCGAGAAACAGGGGCTGAAACAGAGGGCGAGAAACAGAGGGGCTGAAACAGAGGGGGAGAAACAGTGGGGCTGAATCAGAGGGGCTCAATCAGAGGGGCTGAAACAGAGGGCGAGAAACACAGGGGCTGAAACAGAGGGCGAGAAACAGAGGGCGAGAAACAGAGGGACTGAAACCGAGTGTCTGAAACAGAGGGGCTGAAACAGAGGGCGAGAAACAGAGGGCGAGAAACAGAGGGCGAGAAACAGAGGGACTGAAACCGAGTGTCTGAAACAGAGGGGCTGAAACAGAGGGGCTGAAAAAGAGGGCGAGAAACAGAGGGGCTGAAACAAAGGGCGAGAAACAGAGGGGCTGAAACAGAGGGCGAGGATCAGAGGGGCTGAAACAGAGGTTGAGAAACAGAGGGGCTGAAACAGAGGGGCTGAAACAGCGGGGCTGAAACAGAGGGGCTGAAACAGAGGGCGTGATACAGAGGGGCAGAAACAGAGGGCGAGAAACAGAGGGGCTGAATCAGAGGGGCTGAAACAGATGGCGAGAAACAGAGGGGCTGAAACAGAGGGGCGAGAAACAGAGGGGCTGAAACAGAGG
The DNA here is from genome assembly GCF_047496795.1 of Chiloscyllium punctatum. Classification (NCBI taxonomy): domain Eukaryota; kingdom Metazoa; phylum Chordata; class Chondrichthyes; order Orectolobiformes; family Hemiscylliidae; genus Chiloscyllium; species Chiloscyllium punctatum. Next base: position 3,091,972 of record NW_027309793.1, on the reverse strand, counting down.
GGCTGCAACAGAGGGCGAGAAACAGAGTGGCTGAAACAGAGGGCGAGAAACAGAGGGGCTGAAACAGAGGGTGAGAAACAGAGGGGCTGAAACAGAGGGGCTGAAACAGAGGGCGAGAAACAGAGGGGCTGAAACAGAGGGCGAGAAACAGAGGGGCTGAAACAGAGGGCGATAAACAGAGGGGCTGAAACAGAGGGTGAGAAACAGAGGGGCTGAAACAGAGGGCGAGAAACAGGGGCTGAAACAGAGGGCGGGAAACAGAGGGGCTGAAACAGAGGGCGGGGAACAGAGGGGCTTAAACAGAGGGGCTGAAACAGAGGGGCTGAAACAGAGGGGCTGAATCAGAGCGGCTGAAACAGAGGGGCTGAATCAGAGGGGCAGAAACAGAGTGCGAGAAACAGAGGGGCTGAAACAGAGGGCGAGAAACAGAGGGGCTGAAACAGAGGGGCTGAAACAGAGGGTCTGAAACAGAGGGGCTGAAACAGAGGGCGAGAAACAGAGGGGCTGAAACAGAGGGCGATAAACAGAGGGGCTGAAACAGAGGGTGAGAAACAGAGGGGCTGAAACAGAGGGGCTGAAACAGAGGGTCTGAAACAGAGTGGCTGAAACAGAGGGCGAGAAACAGAGGGGCTGAAACAGAGGGTGAGAAACAGAGGGGATGAAACAGAGGGCGAGAAACAGAGGGGCTGAAACAGAGGGCGAGAAACAGGGGCTGAAACAGAGGGCGAGAAACAGAGGGGCTGAAACAGAGGGGGAGAAACAGCGGGGCTGAATCAGAGGGGCTCAATCAGAGGGGCTGAAACAGAGGGCGAGAAACACAGGGGCTGAAACAGAGGGCGAGAAACAGAGGGCGAGAAACAGAGGGACTGAAACCGAGTGTCTGAAACAGAGGGGCTGAAACAGAGGGGCTGAAAAAGAGGGCGAGAAACAGAGGGGCTGAAACAAAGGGCGAGAAACAGAGGGGCTGAAACAGAGGGCGAGGATCAGAGGGGCTGAAACAGAGGTTGAGAAACAGAGGGGCTGAAACAGAGGGGCTGAAACAGCGGGGCTGAAACAGAGGGGCTGAAACAGAGGGCGTGATGCAGAGGGGCTGGAACAGAGGGCGAGAAACAGAGGGGCTGAATCAGAGGGGCTGAAACAGAGGGCGAGAAACAGAGGGGCTGAAACAGAGGGCGAGAAACAGAGGGGCTGAAACAGAGGGGCTGAAACAGAGGGTGAGAAACAGAGGGGCTGAAACAGAGGGCGAGAAACAGAGGGGCTGCAACAGAGGGCGAGAAACAGAGTGGCTGAAACAGAGGGCGAGAAACAGAGGGGCTGAAACAGAGGGTGAGAAACAGAGGGGCTGAAACAGAGGGCGAGAAACAGAGGGGCTGAAACAGAGGGCGAGAAACAGAGGGGCTGAAACAGAGGGCGATAAACAGAGGGGCTGAAACAGAGGGTGAGAAACAGAGGGGCTGAAACAGAGGGCGAGAAACAGGGGCTGAAACAGAGGGCGAGAAACAGAGGGGCTGAAACAGAGGGGGAGAAACAGTGGGGCTGAATCAGAGGGGCTGAATCAGAGGGGCTGAAACAGAGGGGCGAGAAACACAGGGGCTGAAACAGAGGGCGAGAAACAGAGGGCGAGAAACAGAGGGACTGAAACCGAGTGTCTGAAAAAGAGGGGCTGAAACAGTGGGGCTGAAACAGAGGGGCTGAAAAAGAGGGCGAGAAACAGAGGGGCTGAAACAAAGGGCGAGAAACAGAGGGGCTGAAACAGAGGGCGAGAAACAGAGGGGCTGAAACAGAGGGGGAGAAACAGTGGGGCTGAATCAGAGGGGCTGAATCAGAGGGGCTGAAACAGAGGGCGAGAAACACAGGGGCTGAAACAGAGGGCGAGAAACAGAGGGCGAGAAACAGAGGGACTGAAACCGAGTGTCTGAAACAGAGGGGCTGAAACAGAGGGCGAGAAACAGAGGGCGAGAAACAGAGGGACTGAAACCGAGTGTCTGAAACAGAGGGGCTGAAACAGAGGGGCTGAAACAGAGGGGCTGAAAAAGAGGGCGAGAAACAGAGGGGCTGAAACAAAGGGCGAGAAACAGAGGGGCTGAAACAGAGGGCGAGGATCAGAGGGGCTGAAACAGAGGTTGAGAAACAGAGGGGCTGAAACAGAGGGGCTGAAACAGCGGGGCTGAAACAGAGGGGCTGAAACAGAGGGCGTGATACAGAGGGGCTGAAACAGAGGGCGAGAAACAGAGGGGCTGAATCAGAGGGGCTGAAACAGAGGGCGAGAAACAGAGGGGCTGAAACAGAGGGCGAGAAACAGAGGGGCTGAAACAGAGGGGCTGCAACAGAGGGCGAGAAACAGAGTGGCTGAAACAGAGGGCGAGAAACAGAGGGGCTGAAACAGAGGGTGAGAAACAGAGGGGCTGAAACAGAGGGGCTGAAACAGAGGGCGAGAAACAGAGGGGCTGAAACAGAGGGCGAGAAACAGAGGGGCTGAAACAGAGGGCGATAAACAGAGGGGCTGAAACAGAGGGTGAGAAACAGAGGGGCTGAAACAGAGGGCGAGAAACAGGGGCTGAAACAGAGGGCGGGAAACAGAGGGGCTGAAACAGAGGGCGGGGAACAGAGGGGCTGAAACAGAGGGGCTGAAACAGAGGGGCTGAAACAGAGGGGCTGAATCAGAGCGGCTGAAACAGAGGGGCTGAATCAGAGGGGCTGAAACAGAGTGCGAGAAACAGAGGGGCTGAAACAGAGGGCGAGAAACTGAGGGGCTGAAACAGAGGGTCTGAAACAGAGGGTCTGAAACAGAGGGGCTGAAACAGAGGGCGAGAAACAGAGGGGCTGAAACAGAGGGCGATAAACAGAGGGGCTGAAACAGAGGGTGAGAAACAGAGGGGCTGAAACAGAGGGGCTGAAACAGAGGGTCTGAAACAGAGTGGCTGAAACAGAGGGCGAGAAACAGAGGGGCTGAAACAGAGGGTGAGAAACAGAGGGGATGAAACAGAGGGCGAGAAACAGAGGGGCTGAAACAGAGGGGCTGAAACAGAGGGCGAGAAACAGGGGCTGAAACAGAGGGCGAGAAACAGAGGGGCTGAAACAGAGGGGGAGAAACAGTGGGGCTGAATCAGAGGGGCTCAATCAGAGGGGCTGAAACAGAGGGCGAGAAACACAGGGGCTGAAACAGAGGGCGAGAAACAGAGGGCGAGAAACAGAGGGACTGAAACCGAGTGTCTGAAACAGAGGGGCTGAAACAGAGGGGCTGAAACAGAGGGGCTGAAAAAGAGGGCGAGAAACAGAGGGGCTGAAACAAAGGGCGAGAAACAGAGGGGCTGAAACAGAGGGCGAGGATCAGAGGGGCTGAAACAGAGGTTGAGAAACAGAGGGGCTGAAACAGAGGGGCGGAAACAGCGGGGCTGAAACAGAGGGGCTGAAACAGAGGGCGTGATACAGAGGGGCTGGAACAGAGGGCGAGAAACAGAGGGGCTGAATCAGAGGGGCTGAAACAGAGGGCGAGAAACAGAGGGGCTGAAACAGAGGGCGAGAAACAGAGGGGCTGAAACAGAGGGGCTGAAACAGAGGGTGAGAAACATAGGGGCTGAAACAGAGGGCGAGAAACAGAGGGGCTGCAACAGAGGGCGATAAACAGAGTGGCTGAAACAGAGGGCGAGAAACAGAGGGGCTGAAACAGAAGGTGAGAAACAGAGGGGCTGAAACAGAGGGGCTGAAACAGAGGGCGAGAAACAGAGGGGCTGAAACAGAGGGCGAGAAACAGAGGGGCTGAAACAGAGGGCGATAAACAGAGGGGCTGAAACAGAGGGTGAGAAACAGAGGGGCTGAAACAGACGGCGAGAAACAGGGGCTGAAACAGAGGGCGAGAAACAGAGGGGCTGAAACAGAGGGGGAGAAACAGTGGGGCTGAATCAGAGGGGCTGAATCAGAGGGGCTGAAACAGAGGGCGAGAAACACAGGGGCTGAAACAGAGGGCGAGAAACAGAGGGCGAGAAACAGAGGGACTGAAACCGAGTGTCTGAAAAAGAGGGGCTGAAACAGAGGGGCTGAAACAGAGGGGCTGAAAAAGAGGGCGAGAAACAGAGGGGCTGAAACAAAGGGCGAGAAACAGAGGGGCTGAAACAGAGGGCGAGGATCAGAGGGGCTGAAACAGAGGTTGAGAAACAGAGGGGCTGAAACAGAGGGGCTGAAACAGCGGGGCTGAAACAGAGGGGCTGAAACAGAGGGCGAGATACAGAGGGGCTGAAACAGAGGGCGAGAAACAGAGGGGCTGAATCAGAGGGGCTGAAACAGAGGGCGAGAAACAGAGGGGCTGAAACAGAGTGCGAGAAATAGAGGGGCTGAAACAGAGGGTGAGAAACAGAGGGGCTGAAACAGAGGGCGAGAAACAGAGGGGCTGCAACAGATGGCGAGAAACAGAGTGGCTGAAACAGAGGGCGAGAAACAGAGGGGCTGAAACAGAGGGCGAGAAACAGAGGGGCTGAAAAAGAGGTCGAGAAACAGAGGGGCTGAAACAGAGGGGCTGAAACAGTGGGCGAGATACAGAGGGGTTGAAACAGAGGGGCTGAAACAGAGGGGCTGAATCAGAGGGCGAGAAACAGAGGGGCTGAAACAGGGGGCGTGAAACAAAGGGTCTGAAACAGAGGTGAGGGAAACAGAGGGGCGGGAAACAGAGGGGCGGGAAACAGAGGGGCTGAATCAGAGGGGCTGAATCAGAGGGGCTGAATCAGAGGGGTTGGATCAGAGGGTGAGAAACAGAGGGGCTGAAACAGAGGGGCTGAAACAGAGGGGTTGAAACAGAGGGCGAGAAACAGAAGGGCTGAATCAGAGGGGCTGAATCAGAGGGGCTGAATCAGAGGGGCTGAAACAGAGGGGCTGAATCAGAGGGGCTGAAACAGAGGGCGAGAAACAGAGGGGCTGAAACAGAGGGCGAGAAACAGAGGGGCTGAAACAGAGGGGCTGAATCAGAGAGGCTGAAACAGAGGGGCTGAATCAGAGGGGCTGATTCAGAGGGGCTGAAAGAGAGGGGCTGAATCAGCAGTGCTGAAACAGAGGGCGAGAAACAGAGGGGCTGAAACAGAGGGCGAGAAACAGAGGGGCAGAAACAGAGGGCGAGAAACAGAGGGGCTGAAACAGAGGGGCTGAAACAGAGGGCGAGAAACAGAGGGGCTGACATAGAGGGGCTGAAACAGACGGGCTGAAACAGAGGGGCTGAAACAGAGGGATGGAAACAGAGGGGCTGAAACAGAGGGCGAGAAACAGAGGAGTTGAAACAGAGGGCGAGAAACAGAGGGGCTGAAACAGAGGGGCTGAAACAGAGGGGCTGAAACAGAGGGGCTGAAACAGAGGGCGAGAAACAGAGGGGCTGAAACAGAGGGGCTGAAACAGAGGGCGAGAAACAGAGGGGCTTAAACAGAGGGGCTGAATCAGAGGGGCTGAAACAGAGGGGCTGAATCAGAGGGGCTGATTCAGAGGGGCTGAAAGAGAGGGGCTGAAACAGAGGGCGAGAAACACAGGGGCTGAAACAGAGGGCGAGAAACAGAGGGCGAGACACAGAGGGACTGAAACAGAGTGGCTGAAACAGAGGGGCTGAAACAGAGGGGCTGAAACAGAGAGGCTGAAACAGAGGGCGAGAAACAGAGGGGCTGAAACAAAGGGCGGGAAACAGAGGGGCTGAAACAGAGGGGCTGAATCAGAGGGGCTGAAACAGAGGTTGAGAAACAGAGAGGCTGAAACAGAGGGGCTGAAACAGAGGGGCTGAAACAGAGGGGCTGAAACAGAGGGCGAGATACAGAGGGGCTGAAACAGAGGGCGTGAAACAGAGGGGCTGAAACAGAGGGCGAGAAACAGAGGGGCTGAATCAGAGGGGCTGAAACAGAGGGCGAGAAACAGAGGGGCTGAAACAGAGGGTGAGAAACAGAGGGGCTGGAACAGAGGGGCTGAAACAGAGGGTGAGAAACAGAGGGGCTGAAACAGAGGGCTAGAAACAGAGTGTCTGAAACAAAGGGGCTGAAACAGAGGGCGAGAAACAGAGGGGCTGAAACAGAGGGCGAGAAACAGAGGGACTGAAACAGAGGGCGAGAAACAGAGGGGCTGAAACAGAGGGCGAGAAACAGACGGGCTGAAACAGAGGGCGAGAAACAGAGGGGCTGAAACAGAGGGGCTGCAACAGAGGGCGAGAAACAGAGGGGCTGAAACAGAGGGCGAGAAACAGAGGGGCTGAAACAGAGGGCGAGAAACAGAGGGGTTGAAACAGAGGGCGAGAAACAGAGGGGCTGAAACAGAGGGGGAGAAACAGTGCGGCTGAATCAGAGGGGCTGAATCAGAGGGGCTGAAACAGAGGGCGAGAAACACAGGGGCTGAAACAGAGTGCGAGAAACAGAGGGCGAGAAACAGAGGGACTGAAACAGAGTGGCTGAAACAGAGGGGCTGAAACAGAGGGGCTGAAAATGAGGGCGAGAAACAGAGGTGCTGAAAGAAAGGGCGAGAAACTGAGGAGCTGAAACAGAGGGCGAGAGACAGAGGGGCTGAAACAGAGGTTGAGAAACAGAGGGGCTGAAACAGAGGGGCTGAAACATAGGGGCTGAAACAGAGGGGCTGAAACAGAGGGTGAGATACAGAGGGGCTGAAACAGAGGGCGAGAAACAGAGGGGCTGAATCAGAGGGGCTGAAACAGAGGGCGAGAAACAGAGGGGCTGAAACAGAGGGCGAGAAACAGAGGGGCTGAAACAGAGGGGCTGAAACAGAGGGGCTTAAACAGAGGGTGAGAAACAGACGGGCTGCAACAGAGGGCGAGAAACAGAGTGGCTGAAACAGAGGGTGAGAAACAGAGGGGCTGAAACAGAGGGGCTGAAACAGAGGGGCTGAAACAGAGGTTGAGAAACAGAGGGGCTGAAACAGAGGGCGAGAAACAGAGTGACTGAAACAGAGGGGCAGAAACAGAGGGCGAGAAACAGAGGGGCTGAAACAGAGGGCGAGAAACAGAGGGGCTGAAACAGAGGGCGAGAAACAGAGGGGCTGAAACAGAGAGGCTGAAACAGAGGGCGAGAAACAGAGGGGCTGAAACAGAGGGTGAGAAACAGAGGGGCTGAATCAGAGGGGCGTGAAACCTAGGGGCTGAAACAGAGGGCGAGAAACAGAGGGGCTGAAACAGAGGGCGAGAAACAGAGGGGCTGAAACAGAGGGCGAGAAACAGAGGGGCTGAAACCGAGGGCGAGAAACAGACGGGCTGAAACAGAGGGCGAGAAACAGAAGGGCTGAAACAGAGGGGCTGCAACAGAGGGCGAGAAACAGAGGGGCTGAAACAGATGGCGAGAAACAGAGGGGCTGAAACAGAGGGCGAGAAACAGAGGGGTTGAAACAGAGGGCGAGAAACAGAGGGGCTGAAACAGAGGGGGAGAAACAGTGGGGCTGAAAAAGAGGGGCTGAATCAGAGGGGCTGAAACAGACGGTGAGAAACACAGGGGCTGAAACAGAGGGCGAGAAACAGAGGGAGAGCAACAGAGGGACTGAAACAGAGTGGCTGAAACAGAGGGGCTGAAACAGAGGGGCTGAAAAAGAGGGCGAGAAGCAGAGGTGCTGAAAGAAAGGGCGAGAAACTGAGGAGCTGAAACAGAGGGCGAGAGACAGAGGGGCTGAAACAGAGGTTGAGAAACAGAGGGGCTGAAACAGAGGGGCTGAAACAGAGGGGCTGAAACAGAGGGGCTGAAACAGAGGGCGAGATACAGAGGGGCTGAAACAGAGGGCGAGAAACAGAGGGGCTGAATCAGAGGGGCTGAAACAGAGGGCGAGAAACAGAGGGGCTGAAACAGAGGGCGAGAAACAGAGGGGCTGAAACAGAGGGGCTGAAACAGAGGGTGAGAAACAGATGGGCTGCAACAGAGGGCGAGATACAGAATGGCTGAAACAGAGGGTGAGAAACAGAGGGGCTGAAACAGAGGGGCTGAAACAGAGGTTGAGAAACAGAGGGGCTGCAACAGAGGGCGAGAAACAGAGTGACTGAAACAGAGGGGCAGATACAGAGGGCGAGAAACAGAGGGTCTGAAACAGAGGGCGAGAAACAGAGGGGCTGAAACAGAGGGCGAGAAACAGAGGGGCTGAAACAGAGGGGCTGAAACAGAGGGCGAGAAACAGAGGGGCTGAAACAGAGGGTGAGAAACAGAGGGGCTGAATCAGAGGGGCGTGAAACAGAGGGGCTGAAACAGAGGGGAGGGAAACCGAGGGGCGGGAAACAGAGGGGCGGGAAACAGAGGGGCTGAATCAGAGGGGCTGAATCAGAGGGGCTGAATCAGAGGGGCTGAAACAGAGGGTGAGAAACAGAGGGGCTGAATCAGAGGGGCTGAAACAGAGGGCGAGAAACAGAGGGGCTGAAACAGAGGGTGAGAAACAGAGGGGCTGAAACAGAGGGGCTGAAACAGAGGGTGAGAAACAGAGGGGCTGAAACAGAGGGCGAGAAACAGAGTGGCTGAAACAAAGGGGCTGAAACAGAGGGCGAGAAACAGAGGGGCTGAAACAGAGGGCGAGAAACAGAGGGGCTGAAACAGAGGGCGAGAAACAGAGGGGCTGAAACAGAGGGCGAGAAACAGACGGGCTGAAACAGAGGGCGAGAAACAGAGGGGCTGAAACAGAGGGGCTGCAACAGAGGGCGAGAAACAGAGGGGCTGAAACAGAGGGCGAGAAACAGAGGGTTTGAAACAGAGGGCGAGAAACAGAGGGGCTGAAACAGAGGGGGAGAAACAGTGCGGCTGAATCAGAGGGGCTGAATCAGAGGGTCTGAAACAGAGGGCGAGAAACACAGGGGCTGAAACAGAGGGCGAGAAACAGAGGGACTGAAACAGAGTGGCTGAAACAGAGGGGCTGAAACAGAGGGGCTGAAAAAGAGGGCGAGAAACAGAGGTGCTGAAAGAAAGGGCGAGAAACTGAGGAGCTGAAACAGAGGGCGAGAGACAGAGGGGCTGAAACAGAGGTTGAGAAACAGAGGGGCTGAAACAGAGGGGCTGAAACAGAGGGGCTGAAACAGAGGGGCTGAAACAGAGGGTGAGATACAGAGGGGCTGAAACAGAGGGCGAGAAACAGAGGGGCTGAATCAGAGGGGCTGAAACAGAGGGCGAGAAACAGAGGGGCTGAAACAGAGGGCGAGAAACAGAGGGGCTGAAACAGAGGGGCTGAAACAGAGGGGCTTAAACAGAGGGTGAGAAACAGAGGGGCTGCAACAGAGGGCGAGAAACAGAGTGGCTGAAACAGAGGGTGAGAAACAGAGGGGCTGAAACAGAGGGCGAGAAACAGAGGGGCTGAAACAGAGGGCGAGAAACAGAGGGGCTGAAACAGAGGGGCTGAAACAGAGGGCGAGAAACAGAGGGGCTGAAACAGAGGGTGAGAAACAGAGGGGCTGAATCAGAGGGGCGTGAAACCTAGGGGCTGAAACAGAGGGCGAGAAACAGAGGGGCTGAAACAGAGGGCGAGAAACAGAGGGGCTGAAACAGAGGGCGAGAAACAGACGGGCTGAAACAGAGGGCGAGAAACAGAAGGGCTGAAACAGAGGGGCTGCAACAGAGGGCGAGAAACAGAGGGGCTGAAACAGATGGCGAGAAACAGAGGGGCTGAAACAGAGGGCGAGAAACAGAGGGGTTGAAACAGAGGGCGAGAAAAAGAGGGGCTGAAACAGAGGGGGAGAAACAGTGGGGCTGAAAAAGAGGGGCTGAATCAGAGGGGCTGAAACAGAGGGTGAGAAACAAAGGGGCTGAAACAGAGTGGCTGAAACAGAGGGGCTGAAACAGAGGGGCTGAAACAGAGGGGCTGAAAAAGAGGGCGAGAAGCAGAGGTGCTGAAAGAAAGGGCGAGAAACTGAGGAGCTGAAACAGAGGGCGAGAGACAGAGGGGCTGAAACAGAGGTTGAGAAACAGAGGGGCTGAAACAGAGGGGCTGAAACAGAGGGGCTGAAACAGAGGGGCTGAAACAGAGGGCGAGATACAGAGGGGCTGAAACAGAGGGCGAGAAACAGAGGGGCTGAATCAGAGGGGCTGAAACAGAGGGCGAGAAACAGAGGGACTGAAACAGAGGGCGAGAAACAGAGGGGCTGAAACAGAGGGGCTGAAACAGAGGGTGAGAAACAGAGGGGCTGCAACAGAGGGCGAGATACAGAGTGGCTGAAACAGAGGGTGAGAAACAGAGGGGCTGAAACAGAGGGGCTGAAACAGAGGTTGAGAAACAGAGGGGCTGAAACAGAGGGCGAGAAACAGAGTGACTGAAACAGAGGGGCAGATACAGAGGGCGAGAAACAGAGGGGCTGAAACAGAGGGGCTGAAACAGAGGGCGAGAAACAGAGGGGCTGAATCAGAGGGGCGTGAAACAGAGGGGCTGAAACAGAGGGGAGGGAAACAGACGGGCGGGAAACAGAGGGGCGGGAAACAGAGGGGCTGAATCAGAGGGGCTGAATCAGAGGGGCTGAATCAGAGGGGCTGAAACAGAGGGTGAGAAACAGAGGGGCTGAATCAGAGGGGCTGAAACAGAGGGCGAGAAACAGAGGGGCTGAAACAGAGGGTGAGAAACAGAGGGGCTGAAACAGAGGGGCTGAAACAGAGGGTGAGAAACAGAGGGGCTGAAACAGAGGGCGAGAAACAGAGTGGCTGAAACAAAGGGGCTGAAACAGAGGGCGAGAAACAGAGGGGCTGAAACAGAGGGCGAGAAACAGAGGGGCTGAAACAGAGGGGCGTGAAACAGAGGGGCTGAAACAGAGGGGAGGGAAACAGAGGGGCGGGAAACAGAGGGGCGGGAAACAGAGGGGCTGAATCAGAGGGGCTGAATCAGAGGGGCTGAATCAGAGGGGATGAAACAGAGGGTGAGAAACAGAGGGGCTGAATCAGAGGGGCTGAAACAGAGGGCGAGAAACAGAGGGGCTGAAACAGAGGGGAGGGAAACAGAGGGGCGGGAAACAGAGGGGCGGGAAACAGAGGGGCTGAATCAGAGGGGCTGAATCAGAGGGGCTGAATCAGAGGGGCTGAAACAGAGGGTGAGAAACAGAGGGGCTGAATCAGAGGGGCTGAAACAGGGGGCGAGAAACAGAGGGGCTGAAACAGAGGGCGAGAAACAGAGGGGCTGAAACAGAGGGGAGGGAAACAGAGGGGCGGGAAACAGAGGGGCGGGAAACAGAGGGGCTGAATCAGAGGGGCTGAATCAGAGGGGCTGAAACAGAGGGTGAGAAACAGAGGGGCTGAATCAGAGGGGCTGAAACAGAGGGCGAGAAACAGAGGGGCTGAAACAGAGGGTGAGAAACAGAGGGGCTGAAACAGAGGGGCTGAAACAGAGGGCGAGAAACAGAGGGGCTGAAACAGAGGGTGAGAAACAGAGGGGCTGAATCAGAGGGACGTGAAACAGAGGGGCTGAAACAGAGGGGAGGGAAACAGAGGGGCGGGAAACAGAGGGGCGGGAAACAGAGGGGCTGAATCAGAGGGGCTGAATCAGAGGGGCTGAATCAGAGGGGCTGAAACAGAGGGTGAGAAACAGAGGTGCTGAAACAGAGGGGCTGAAACAGAGTGGCTGAAACAGGGCGAGAAACAGAGGGGCTGAATCAGAGGGGCTGAATCAGAGGGGCTGAATCAGAGGGGCTGAAACAGAGGGGCTGAATCAGAGGGGCTGAAACAGAGGGCGGGGAACAGAGGGGCTGAAACAGAGGGGCTGAAACAGAGGGGCTGAAACAGAGGGGCTGAATCAGAGCGCCTGAAACAAAGGGGCTGAATCAGAGGGGCTGAAACAGAGGGCGAGAAACAGAGGGGCTGAAACAGAGGGCGAGAAACAGAGGGGCTGAAACAGAGGGGCTGAAACAGAGGGTCTGAAACAGAGGGGCTGAAACAGAGGGCGAGAAACAGAGGGGCTGAAACAGAGGGCGATAAACAGAGGGGCTGAAACAGAGGGTGAGAAACAGAGGGGCTGAAACAGAGGGGCTGAAACAGAGGGGCTGAAACAGAGGGGCTGAAACAGAGGGCGAGAAACAGAGGGGCTGAAACAGAGGGTGAGAAACAGAGGGGCTGAAACAGAGGGCGAGAAACAGAGGGGCTGAAACAGAGGGCGAGAAACAGGGGCTGAAACAGAGGGCGAGAAACAGAGGGGCTGAAACAGAGGCTGAGAAACCGTGGGTCTGAAACAGAGGGGCTGAAACAGAAGGGCTGAAACAGAGGGCGAGAAACAGAGGGGCTGAAACAGAGGGGAGGGAAACAGAGGGGCGGGAAACAGAGGGGCGGGAAACAGAGGGGCTGAATCAGAGGGGCTGAATCAGAGGGGCTGAATCAGAGGGGCTGAAACAGAGGGTGAGAAACAGAGGGGCTGAATCAGAGGGGCTGAAACAGAGGGCGAGAAACAGAGGGGCTGAAACAGAGGGCGAGAAACAGAGGGGCTGAAACAGAGGGGAGGGAAACAGAGGGGCGGGAAACAGAGGGGCGGGAAACAGAGGGGCTGAATCAGAGGGGCTGAATCAGAGGGGCTGAAACAGAGGGTGAGAAACAGAGGGGCTGAATCAGAGGGGCTGAAACAGAGGGCGAGAAACAGAGGGGCTGAAACAGAGGGTGAGAAACAGAGGGGCTGAAACAGAGGGGCTGAAACAGAGGGCGAGAAACAGAGGGGCTGAAACAGAGGGTGAGAAACAGAGGGGCTGAATCAGAGGGGCGTGAAACAGAGGGGCTGAAACAGAGGGGAGGGAAACAGAGGGGCGGGAAACAGACGGGCGGGAAACAGAGGGGCTGAATCAGAGGGGCTGAATCAGAGGGGCTGAATCAGAGGGGCTGAAACAGAGGGTGAGAAACAGAGGGGCTGAAACAGAGGGGCTGAAACAGAGTGGCTGAAACAGGGCGAGAAACAGAGGGGCTGAATCAGAGGGGCTGAATCAGAGGGGCTGAATCAGAGGGGCTGAAACAGAGGGGCTGAATCAGAGGGGCTTAAACAGAGGGCGGGGAACAGAGGTGCTGAAACAGAGGGGCTGAAACAGAGGGGCTGAAACAGAGGGGCTGAATCAGAGCGCCTGAAACAGAGGGGCTGAATCAGAGGGGCTGAAACAGAGGGCGAGAAACAGAGGGGCTGAAACAGAGGGCGAGAAACAGAGGGGCTGAAACAGAGGGGCTGAAACAGAGGGTCTGAAACAGAGGGGCTGAAACAGAGGGCGAGAGACAGAGGGGCTGAAACAGAGGGCGATAAACAGAGGGGCTGAAACAGAGGGTGAGAAACAGAGGGGCTGAAACAGAGGGGCTGAAACAGAGGGTCTGAAACAGAGGGGCTGAAACAGAGGGCGAGAAACAGAGGGGCTGAAACAGAGGGTGAGAAACAGAGGGGCTGAAACAGAGGGCGAGAAACAGAGGGGCTGAAACAGAGGGCGAGAAACAGGGGCTGAAACAGAGGGCGAGAAACAGAGGGGCTGAAACAGAGGGGGAGAAACCGTGGGGCTGAATCAGAGGGGCTGAATTAGAGGGGCTGAAACAGAGGGCGAGAAACACAGGGGCTGAAACAGAGGGCGAGAAACAGGGCGAGAAACAGAGGGACTGAAACCGAGTGTCTGAAACAGAGGGGCTGAAACAGAGGTGCTGAAACAGAGGGGCTGAAAAAGAGGGCGAGAAACAGAGGGGCTGAAACAAAGGGCGAGAAACAGAGGGGCTGAAACAGAGGGCGAGGATCAGAGGGGCTGAAACAGAGGTTGAGAAACAGAGGGGCTGAAACAGAGGGGCTGAAACAGCGGGGCTGAAACAGAGGGGCTGAAACAGAGGGCGAGATACAGAGGGGCTGAAACAGAGGGCGAGAAACAGAGGGGCTGAATCAGAGGGGCTGAAACAGAGGGCGAAAAACAGAGGGGCTGAAACAGAGGGCGAGAAACAGAGGGCTGAAACAGAGGGGCTGAAACTGAGGGTGAGAAACAGAGGGGCTGAAACAGAGGGCGAGAAACAGAGGGGCTGCAATAGAGGGCGAGAAACAGAGTGGCTGAAACAGAGGGCGAGAAACAGAGGGGCTGAAACAGACGGTGAGAAACAGAGGGGCTGAAACAGAGGGTCTGAAACAGAGGGCGAGAAACAGAGGGGCTGAAACAGAGGGCGAGAAACAGAGGGGCTGAAACAGAGGGCGATAAACAGAGGGGCTGAAACAGAGGGTGAGAAACAGAGGGGCTGAAACAGAGGGCGAGAAACAGGGGCTGAAACAGAGGGCGAGAAACAGAGGGGCTGAAACAGAGGGGGAGAAACAGTGGGGCTGAATCAGAGGGGCTGAATCAGAGGGGCTGAAACAGAGGGCGAGAAACACAGGGGCTGAAACAGAGGGCGAGAAACAGAGGGCGAGAAACAGAGGGACTGAAACCGAGTGTCTGAAACAGAGGGGCTGAAACAGAGGGGCTGAAACAGAGGGGCTGAAAAAGAGGGCGAGAAACAGAGGGGCTGAAACAAAGGGCGAGAAACAGAGGGGCTGAAACAGAGGGCGAGGATCAGAGGGGCTGAAACAGAGGTTGAGAAACAGAGGGGCTGAAACAGAGGGGCTGAAACAGCGGGGCTGAAACAGAGGGGCTGAAACAGAGGGCGAGATACAGAGGGGCTGAAACAGAGGGCGAGAAACAGAGGGGCTGAATCAGAGGGGCTGAAACAGAGGGCGAGAAACAGAGGGGCTGAAACAGAGGGCGAGAAACAGAGGGGCTGAAACAGAGGGGCTGAAACAGAGGGTGAGAAACAGAGGGGCTGAAACAGAGGGCGAGAAACAGAGGGGCTGGAACAGAGGGCGAGAAACAGAGTGGCTGAAACAGAGGGCGAGAAACAGAGGGGCTGAAACAGAGTGCGAGAAACAGAGGGGCTGAAACAGAGGGCGAGAAACAGAGGGGCTGAAACAGAGGGGCTGAAACAGTGGGCGAGATACAGAGGGGCTGAAACAGAGGGGCTGAAACAGAGGGGCTGAATCAGAGGGCGAGAAACAGAGGGGCTGAAACAGGGGGCGTGAAACAAAGGGTCTGAAACAGAGGTGAGGGAAACAGAGGGGCGGGAAACAGAGGGGCGGGAAAAAGAGGGGCTGAATCAGAGGGGCTGAATCAGAGGGGCTGAATCAGAGGGGTTGGATCAGAGGGTGAGAAACAGAGAGGCTGAAACAGAGGGGCTGAAACAAAGGGGTTGAAACAGAGGGCGAGAAACAGAGGGGCTGAATCAGAGGGGCTGAATCAGAGGGGCTGAATCAGAGGGGCTGAAACAGAGGGGCTGAATCAGAGGGGCTGAAACAGAGGGCGAGAAACAGAGGGGTTGAAACAGAGGTCGAGAAACAGAGGGGCTGAAACAGAGGGGGAGAAACAGTGGGGCTGAAAAAGAGGGGCTGAATCAGAGGGGCTGAAACAGAGGGTGAGAAACACAGGGGCTGAAACAGAGGGCGAGAAACAGAGGGAGAGAAACAGAGGGACTGAAACAGAGTGGCTGAAACAGAGGGGCTGAAACAGAGGGGCTGAAAAAGAGGGCGAGAAGCAGAGGTGCTGAAAGAAAGGCCGCGAAACTGAGGAGCTGAAACAGAGGGCGAGAGACAGAGGGGCTGAAACAGAGGTTGAGAAACAGAGGGGCTGAAACAGAGGGGCTGAAACAGAGGGGCTGAAACAGAGGGGCTGAAACAGAGGGCGAGATACAGAGGGGCTGAAACAGAGGGCGAGAAACAGAGGGGCTGAATCAGAGGGGCTGAAACAGAGGGCGAGAAACAGAGGGGCTGAAACAGAGGGCGAGAAACAGAGGGGCTGAAACAGAGGGGCTGAAACAGAGGGTGAGAAACAGAGGGGCTGCAACAGAGGGCGAGATACAGAGTGGCTGAAACAGAGGGTGAGAAACAGAGGGGCTGAAACAGAGGGGCTGAAACAGAGGTTGAGAAACAGAGGGGCTGAAACAGAGGGCGAGAAACAGAGTGACTGAAACAGAGGGGCAGAAACAGAGGGCGAGAAACAGAGGGTCTGAAACAGAGGGCGAGAAACAGAGGGGCTGAAACAGAGGGCGAGAAACAGAGGGGCTGAAACAGAGGGGCTGAAACAGAGGGCGAGAAACAGAGGGGCTGAAACAGAGGGTGAGAAACAGAGGGGCTGAATCAGAGGGGCGTGTAACAGAGGGGCTGAAACAGAGGGGAGGGAAACAGAGGGGCGGGAAACAGAGGGGCGGGAAACAGAGGGGCTGAATCAGAGGGGCTGAATCAGAGGGGCTGAATCAGAGGGGCTGAAACAGAGGGTGAGAAACAGAGGGGCTGAAAGAGAGGGGCTGAAACAGAGTGGCTGAAACAGGGCGAGAAACAGAGGGGCTGAATCAGAGGGGCTGAATCAGAGGGGCTGAATCAGAGGGGCTGAAACAGAGGGGCTGAATCAGAGGGGCTGAAACAGAGGGCGAGAAACAGAGGGGCTGAAACAGAGGGCGGGGAACAGAGGGGCTGAAACAGAGGGGCTGAAACAGAGGGGCTGAAACAGAGGGGCTGAATCAGAGGGGCTGAAACAGAGGGGCTGAATCAGAGGGGCTGAAACAGAGGGCGAGAAACAGAGGGGCTGAAACAGAGGGCGAGAAACAGAGGGGCTGAAACAGAGGGGCTGAAACAGAGGGTCTGAAACAGAGGGGCTGAAACAGAGGGCGAGAAACAGAGGGGCTGAAACAGAGGGCGATAAACAGAGGGGCTGAAACAGAGGGTGAGAAACAGAGGGGCTGAAACAGAGGGGCTGAAACAGAGGGTCTGAAACAGAGGGGCTGAAACAGAGGGCGAGAAACAGAGGGGCTGAAACAGAGGGTGAGAAACAGAGGGGCTGAAACAGAGGTCGAGAAACAGAGGGGCTGAAACAGAGGGCGAGAAACAGTGGCTGAAACAGAGGGCGAGAAACAGAGGGGCTGAAACAGAGGGGGAGAAACCGTGGGGCTGAATCAGAGGGGCTGAATCAGAGGGGCTGAAACAGAGGGCGAGAAACACAGGGGCTGAAACAGAGGGCGAGAACCAGAGGGCGAGAAACAGAGGGACTGAAACCGAGTGTCTGAAACAGAGGGGCTGAAACAGAGGGGCTGAAACAGAGGGGCTGAAAAAGAGGGCGAGAAACAGAGGGGCTGAAACAAAGGGCGAGAAACAGAGGGGCTGAAACAGAGGGCGAGGATCAGAGGGGCTGAAACAGAGGTTGAGAAACAGAGGGGCTGAAACAGCGGGGCTGAAACAGCGGGGCTGAAACAGAGGGGCTGAAACAGAGGGCGAGATACAGAGGGGCTGAAACAGAGGGCGAGAAACAGAGGGGCTGAATCAGAGGGGCTGAAACAGAGGGCGAGAAACAGAGGGGCTGAAACAGAGGGCGAGAAACAGAGGGGCTGAAACAGAGGGGCTGAAACAGAGGGTGAGAAACAGAGGGGCTGAAACAGAGGGCGAGAAACAGAGGGGCTGCAACAGAGGGCGAGAAACAGAGTGGCTGAAACAGAGGGCCAGAAACAGAGGGGCTGAAACAGACGGTGAGAAACAGAGGGGCTGAAACAGAGGGGCTGAAACAGAGGGCGAGAAACAGAGGGGCTGAAACAGAGGGCGAGAAACAGAGGGGCTGAAACAGAGGGCGATAAACAGAGGGGCTGAAACAGAGGGTGAGAAACAGAGGGGCTGAAACAGAGGGCGAGAAACAGGGGCTGAAACAGAGGGCGAGAAACAGAGGGGCTGAAACAGAGGGGGAGAAACAGTGGGGCTGAATCAGAGGGGCTGAATCAGAGGGGCTGAAACAGAGGGCGAGAAACACAGGGGCTGAAACAGAGGGCGAGAAACAGAGGGCGAGAAACAGAGGGATTGAAACCGAGTGTCTGAAACAGAGGGGCTGAAACAGAGGGGCTGAAACAGAGGGGCTGAAAAAGAGGGCGAGAAACAGAGGGGCTGAAACAAAGGGCGAGAAACAGAGGGGCTGAAACAGAGGGCGAGGATCAGAGGGGCTGTAACAGAGGTTGAGAAACAGAGGGGCTGAAACAGAGGGGCTGAAACAGCGGGGCTGAAACAGAGGGGCTGAAACAGAGGGCGAGATACAGAGGGGCTGAAACAGAGGGCGAGAAACAGAGGGGCTGAATCAGAGGGGCTGAAACAGAGGGCGAGAAACAGAGGGGCTGAAACAGAGTGCGAGAAACAGAGGGGCTGAAACAGAGGGGCTGAAACAGAGGGTGAGAAACAGAGGGGCTGAAACAGAGGGCTAGAAACAGAGGGGCTGCAACAGAGGGCGAGAAACAGAGTGGCTGAAACAGAGGGCGAGAAACAGAGGGGCTGAAACAGAGGGCGAGAAACAGAGGGGCTGAAACAGAGGGCGAGAAACAGAGGGGCTGAAACAGAGGGGCTGAAACAGTGGGCGAGATACAGAGGGGCTGAAACAGAGGGGCTGAAACAGAGGGGCTGAATCAGAGGGCGAGAAACAGAGGGGCTGAAACAGGGGGCGTGAAACAAAGGGTCTGAAACAGAGGTGAGGGAAACAGAGGGGCGGGAAACAGAGGGGCGGGAAACAGAGGGGCTGAATCAGAGGGGCTGAATCAGAGGGGCTGAATCAGAGGGGTTGGATCAGAGGGTGAGAAACAGAGGGGCTGAAACAGAGGGGCTGAAACAGAGGGGTTGAAACAGAGGGCGAGAAACAGAGGGGCTGAATCAGAGGGGCTGAATCAGAGGGGCTGAATCAGAGGGGCTGAAACAGAGGGGCTGAATCAGAGGGGCTGAAACAGAGGGCGAGAAACAGAGGGGCTGAAACAGAGGGCGAGAAACAGAGGGGCTGAAACAGAGGGGCTGAATCAGAGGGGCTGAAACAGAGGGGCTGAATCAGAGGGGCTGATTCAGAGGGACTGAAAGAGAGGGGCTGAATCAGCAGTGATGAAACAGAGGGCGAGAACCAGAGGGGCTGAAACAGAGGGCGAGAAACAGAGGGGCAGAAACAGAGGGCGAGAAACAGAGGGGCTGAAACAGAGGGGCTGAAACAGAGGGCGAGAAACAGAGGGGCTGACATAGAGGGGCTGAAACAGACGGGCTGAAACAGAGGGGCTGAAACAGAGGGATGGAAACAGAGGGGCTGAAACAGAGGGCGAGAAACAGAGGAGTTGAAACAGAGGGCGAGAAACAGAGAGGCTGAAACAGAGGGGCTGAAACAGAGGTGCTGAAACAGAGAGCGAGAAATAGAGGGGCTGAAAATGAGGGCGAGAAACAGAGCGGCTGAAACACAGGTGCTGAAACAGAGGGGCTGAAACAGAGGGGCTGAAACAGAGGGCGAGAAACAGAGGGGCTGAAACAGAGGGGCTGAAACAGAGGGCGAGAAACAGAGGGGCTTAAACAGAGGGCGAGAAACAGAGGGGCTGAAACAGAGGGTGAGAAACAGTGGGGCTGAATCAGAGGGACTGAAACAGAGAGCGAGAAACACAGGGGCTGAAACAGAGGGCGAGAAACAGAGGGCGAGACACAGAGGGACTGAAACAGAGTGGCTGAAACAGAGGGGCTGAAACAGAGGGGCTGAAACAGAGAGGCTGAAACAGAGGGCGAGAAACAGAGGGGCTGAAACAAAGGGCGGGAAACAGAGGGGCTGAAACAGAGGGGCTGAATCAGAGGGGCTGAAACAGAGGTTGAGAAACAGAGGGGCTGAAACAGAGGGGCTGAAACAGCGGGGCTGAAACAGAGGGGCTGAAACAGAGGGGCTGAAACAGAGGGCGAGATACAGAGGGGCTGAAACAGAGGGCGTGAAACAGAGGGGCTGAAACAGAGGGCGAGAAACAGAGGGGCTGAATCAGAGGGGCTGAAACAGAGGGCGAGAAACAGAGGGGCTGAAACAGAGGGTGAGAAACAGAGGGGCTGAAACAGCGGGGCTGAAACAGAGGGTGAGAAACAGAGGGGCTGAAACAGAGGGCGAGAAACAGAGTGGCTGAAACAGAGGGGCTGAAACAGAGGGCGAGAAACAGAGGGGCTGAAACAGAGGGCGAGAAACAGAGGGGCTGAAACAGAGGGCGAGAAACAGAGGGGCTGAAACAGAGGGCGAGAAACAGACGGGCTGAAACAGAAGGCGAGAAACAGAGGGGCTGAAACAGAGGGGCTGCAACAGAGGGCGAGAAACAGAGGGGCTGAAACAGATGGCGAGAAACAGAGGGGCTGAAACAGAGGGCGAGAAACAGAGGGGTTGAAACAGAGGGCGAGAAACAGAGGGGGAGAAACAGTGGGGCTGAATCAGAGGGGCTGAATCAGAGGGTCTGAAACAGAGGGCGAGAAACACAGGGGCTGAAACAGAGGGCGAGAAACAGAGGGCGAGAAACAGAGGGACTGAAACAGAGTGGCTGAAACAGAGGGGCTGAAACAGAGGGGCTGAAAAAGAGGGCGAGAAACAGAGGTGCTGAAAGAAAGGGCGAGAAACTGAGGAGCTGAAACAGAGGGCGAGAGACAGAGGGGCTGAAACAGAGGTTGAGAAACAGAGGGGCTGAAACAGAGGGGCTGAAACAGAGGGGCTGAAACAGAGGGGCTGAAACAGAGGGCGAGATACAGAGGGGCTGAAACAGAGGGCGAGAAACAGAGGGGCTGAATCAGAGGGGCTGAAACAGAGGGCGAGAAACAGAGGGGCTGAAACAGAGGGCGAGAAACAGAGGGGCTGAAACAGAGGGGCTGAAACAGAGGGTGAGAAACAGAGGGGCTGCAACAGAGGGCGAGAAACAGAGTGGCTGAAACAGAGGGTGAGAAACAGAGGGGCTGAAACAGAGGGGCTGATACAGAGGTTGAGAAACAGAGGGGCTGAAACAGAGGGCGAGAAACAGAGTGACTGAAACAGAGGGGCAGAAACAGAGGGCGAGAAACAGAGGGGCTGAAACAGAGGGCGAGACACAGAGGGGCTGAAACAGAGGGCGAGAAACAGAGGGGCTGAAACAGAGGGGCTGAAACAGAGGGTGAGAAACAGAGGGGCTGAATCAGAGGGGCGTGAAACCTAGGGGCTGAAACAGAGGGGAGGGAAACAGAGGGGCGGGAAACAGAGGGGCGGGAAACAGAGGGGCTGAATCAGAGGGGCTGAATCAGAGGGGCTGAATCAGAGCGGCTGAAACAGAGGGTGAGAAACAGAGGGGCTGAAACAGAGGGGCTGAAACAGAGTGGCTGAAACAGGGCGAGAAACAGAGGGGCTGAATCAGAGGGGCTGAATCAGAGGGGCTGAATCAGAGGGGCTGAAACAGAGGGGCTGAATCAGAGGGGCTGAAACAGAGGGCGAGAAACAGAGGGGCTGAAACAGGGGGGGGGAACAGAGGGGCTGAAACAGAGGGGCTGAAACAGAGGGGCTGAAAAAGAGGGTCTGAATCAGAGCGGCTGAAACAGAGGGGCTGAATCAGAGGGGCTGAAACAGAGGGCGAGAAACAGAGGGGCTGAAACAGAGGGCGAGAAACAGAGGGGCTGAAACAGAGGGGCTGAAACAGAGGGTCTGAAACAGAGGGGCTGAAACAGAGGGCGAGAAACAGAGGGGCTGAAACAGAGGGCGATAAACAGATGGGCTGAAACAGAGGGTGAGAAACAGAGGGGCTGAAACAGACGGCGAGAAACAGAGGGGCTGAAACAGAGGGGCTGAAAGAGAGGGCGAGAAACAGGGGCTGAAACAGAGGGCGAGAAACAGAGGGGCTGAAACAGAGGGGGAGAAACAGTGGGGCTGAATCAGAGGGGCTGAATCAGAGGGGCTGAAACAGAGGGCGAGAAACACAGGGGCTGAAACAGAGGGCGAGAAACAGAGGGCGAGAAACAGAGGGACTGAAACCGAGTGTCTGAAACACAGGGGCTGAAACAGAGAGGCTGAAACAGAAGGGCTGAAAAAGAGGGCGAGAAACAGAGGGGCTGAAACAAAGGGCGAGAAACAGAGGGGCTGAAACAGAGGGCGAGGATCAGAGGGGCTGAAACAGAGGGCGAGGATCAGAGGGGCTGAAACAGAGGGGCTGAAACAGCGGGGCTGAAACAGAG
Organism: Chiloscyllium punctatum; assembly: GCF_047496795.1. NCBI lineage: Eukaryota > Metazoa > Chordata > Chondrichthyes > Orectolobiformes > Hemiscylliidae > Chiloscyllium > Chiloscyllium punctatum. Next base: position 3,070,075 of record NW_027309793.1, on the reverse strand, counting down.
GGGCTGAAACAGAGGGCGAGATACAGAGGGGCTGAAACAGAGGGCGAGAAACAGAGGGGCTGAATCAGAGGGGCTGAAAAAGAGGGCGAGAAACAGAGCGGCTGAAACAGAGGGCGAGAAACAGAGGGGCTGAAACAGAGGGGCTGAAACAGAGGGTGAGAAACAGAGGGGCTGAAACAGAGGGCGAGAAACAGAGGGGCTGAAACAGAGGGCGAGAAACAGAGGGGCTGAAACAGAGGGCGAGAAACAGAGGGGCTGAAACAGAGGGGCTGAAACAGTGGGCGAGATACAGAGGGGCTGAAACAGAGGGGCTGAAACAGAGGGGCTGAGTCAGAGGGCGAGAAACAGAGGGGCTGAAACAGGGGGCGTGAAACAGAGGGTCTGAAACAGAGGTGAGGGAAACAGAGGGGCGGGAAACAGAGGGGCGGGAAACAGAGGGGCTGAATCAGAGGGGCTGAATCAGAGGGGCTGAATCAGAGGGGTTGGATCAGAGGGTGAGAAACAGAGGGGCTGAAACAGAGGGGCTGAAACAGAGGGGTTGAAACAGAGGGCGAGAAACAGAGGGGCTGACTCAGAGGGGCTGAATCAGAGAGTCTGAATCAGAGGGGCTGAAACAGAGGGGCTGAATCAGAGGGGCTGAAACAGAGGGTGAGAAACAGAGGGGCTGAATCAGAGGGGCGTGAAACCTAGGGGCTGAAACAGAGGGGAGGGAAACAGAGGGGCGGGAAACAGAGGGGCGGGAAACAGAGGGGCTGAATCAGAGGGGCTGAATCAGAGGGGCTGAATCAGAGCGGCTGAAACAGAGGGTGAGAAACAGAGGGGCTGAAACAGAGGGGCTGAAACAGAGTGGCTGAAACAGGGCGAGAAACAGAGGGGCTGAATCAGAGGGGCTGAATCAGAGGGGCTGAATCAGAGGGGCTGAAACAGAGGGGCTGAATCAGAGGGGCTGAAACAGAGGGCGAGAAACAGAGGGGCTGAAACAGAGGGGGGGGAACAGAGGGGCTGAAACAGAGGGGCTGAAACAGAGGGGCTGAAAAAGAGGGGCTGAATCAGAGCGGCTGAAACAGAGGGGCCGAATCAGAGGGGCTGAAACAGAGGGCGAGAAACAGAGGGGCTGAAACAGAGGGCGAGAAACAGAGGGGCTGAAACAGAGGGGCTGAAACAGAGGGTCTGAAACAGAGGGGCTGAAACAGAGGGCGAGAAACAGAGGGGCTGAAACAGAGGGCGATAAACAGATGGGCTGAAACAGAGGGTGAGAAACAGAGGGGCTGAAACAGACGGCGAGAAACAGAGGGGCTGAAACAGAGGGGCTGAAAGAGAGGGCGAGAAACAGGGGCTGAAACAGAGGGCGAGAAACAGAGGGGCTGAAACAGAGGGGGAGAAACAGTGGGGCTGAATCAGAGGGGCTGAATCAGAGGGGCTGAAACAGAGGGCGAGAAACACAGGGGCTGAAACAGAGGGCGAGAAACAGAGGGCGAGAAACAGAGGGACTGAAACCGAGTGTCTGAAACACAGGGGCTGAAACAGAGAGGCTGAAACAGAAGGGCTGAAAAAGAGGGCGAGAAACAGAGGGGCTGAAACAAAGGGCGAGAAACAGAGGGGCTGAAACAGAGGGCGAGGATCAGAGGGGCTGAAACAGAGGGCGAGGATCAGAGGGGCTGAAACAGAGGGGCTGAAACAGCGGGGCTGAAACAGAGGGGCTGAAACAGAGGGCGAGATACAGAGGGGCTGAAACAGAGGGCGAGAAACAGAGGGGCTGAATCAGAGGGGCTGAAAAAGAGGGCGAGAAACAGAGCGGCTGAAACAGAGGGCGAGAAACAGAGGGGCTGAAACAGAGGGGCTGAAACAGAGGGTGAGAAACAGAGGGGCTGAAACAGAGGGCGAGAAACAGAGGGGCTGAAACAGAGGGCGAGAAACAGAGGGGCTGAAACAGAGGGCGAGAAACAGAGGGGCTGAAACAGAGGGGCTGAAACAGTGGGCGAGATACAGAGGGGCTGAAACAGAGGGGCTGAAACAGAGGGGCTGAGTCAGAGGGCGAGAAACAGAGGGGCTGAAACAGGGGGCGTGAAACAGAGGGTCTGAAACAGAGGTGAGGGAAACAGAGGGGCGGGAAACAGAGGGGCGGGAAACAGAGGGGCTGAATCAGAGGGGCTGAATCAGAGGGGCTGAATCAGAGGGGTTGGATCAGAGGGTGAGAAACAGAGGGGCTGAAACAGAGGGGCTGAAACAGAGGGGTTGAAACAGAGGGCGAGAAACAGAGGGGCTGAATCAGAGGGGCTGAATCAGAGGGTCTGAATCAGAGGGGCTGAAACAGAGGGGCTGAATCAGAGGGGCTGAAACAGAGGGCGAGAAACAGAGGGGCTGAAACAGAGGGCGAGAAACAGAGGGGCTGAAACAGAGGGGCTGAATCAGAGGGGCTGAAACAGAGGGGCTGAATGAGAGGGGCTGATTCAGAGGGGCTGAAACAGAGGGGCTGAATCAGCAGTGCTGAAACAGAGGGCGAGAAACAGAGGGGCTGAAACAGAGGGCGAGAATCAGAGGGGCAGAAACAGAGGGCGAGAAACAGAGGGGCTGAAACAGAGGGGCTGAAAGAGAGGGCGAGAAACAGAGGGGCTGACATAGAGGGGCTGAAACAGACGGGCTGAAACAGAGGGGCTGAAACAGAGGGATGGAAACAGAGGGGCTGAAACAGAGGGCGAGAAACAGAGGAGTTGAAACAGAGGGCGAGAAACAGAGGGGCTGAAACAGAGGGGCTGAAACAGAGGGGCTGAAACAGAGAGTGAGAAATAGAGTGGCTGAAACAGAGGGCGAGAAACAGAGGGGCTGAAACACAGGTGCTGAAATAGAGGGGCTGAAACAGAGGGGCTGAAACAGAGGGCGAGAAACAGAGGGGCTGAAACAGAGGGGCTGAAACAGAGGGCGAGAAACAGAGGGGCTTAAACAGAGGGCGAGAAACAGAGGGGCTGAAACAGAGGGTGAGAAACAGTGGGGCTGAATCAGAGGGTCTGAATCAGAGGGGCTGAAACAGAGGGCGAGAAACACAGGGGCTGAAACAGAGGGCGAGAAACAGAGGGCGAGAAACAGAGGGACTGAAACAGAGTGGCTGAAACAGAGGGGCTGAAACAGAGGGGCTGAAACAGAGGGGCTGAAACAGAGGGCGAGAAACAGAGGGGCTGAAACAAAGTGCGAGAAACAGAGGGGCTGAAACAGAGGGCGAGAAACAGAGGGGCTGAAACAGAGGTTTAGAAACAGAGGGGCTGAAACAGAGGGGCTGAAACAGAGTGCGAGATACAGAGGGGCTGAAACAGAGGGCGAGAAACAGAGTGGCTGAATCAGAGGGGCTGAAACAGAGGGCGAGAAACAGAGCGGCTGAAACAGAGGGCGAGAAACAGAGGGGCTGAAACAGAGGGGCTGAAACAGAGGGTGAGAAACAGAGGGGCTGAAACAGAGGGCGAGAAACAGAGGGGCTGAAACAGAGGGCGAGAAACAGAGGGGCTGAAACAGAGGGCGAGAAACAGAGGGGCTGAAACAGAGGGGCTGAAACAGTGGGCGAGATACAGAGGGGCTGAAACAGAGGGGCTGAGTCAGAGGGTGAGAAACAGAGGGGCTGAAACAGGGGGCGTGAAACAGAGGGTCTGAAACAGAGGTGAGGGAAACAGAGGGGCGGGAAACAGAGGGGCGGGAAACAGAGGGGCTGAATCAGAGGGGCTGAATCAGAGGGGCTGAATCAGAAGGGTTGGATCAGAGGGTGAGAAACAGAGGGGCTGAAACAGAGGGGCTGAAACAGAGGGGTTGAAACAGAGGGCGAGAAACAGAGGGGCTGAATCAGAGGGGCTGAATCAGAGGGGCTGAATCAGAGGGGCTGAAACAGAGGGGCTGAATCAGAGGGCGAGAAACAGAGGGGCAGAAACAGAGGGCGAGAAACAGAGGGGCTGAAACAGAGGGGCTGAAAGAGAGGGCGAGAAACAGAGGGGCTGAAACACAGGTGCTGAAACAGAGGGGCTGAAACAGAGGGGCTGAAACAGAGGGCGAGAAACAGAGGGGCTGAAACAGAGGGGCTGAAACAGAGGGCGAGAAACAGAGGGGCTTAAACAGAGGGCGAGAAACAGAGGGGCTGAAACAGAGGGTGAGAAACAGTGGGGCTGAATCAGAGGGGCTGAATCAGAGGGGCTGAAACAGAGGGCGAGAAACACAGGGGCTGAAACAGAGGGCGAGAAACAGAGGGGCTGAAACAGAGGGGCTGAAACAGTGGGCGAGATGCAGAGGGGCTGAAACAGAGGGGCTGAAACAGAGGGGCTGAGTCAGAGGGCGAGAAACAGAGGGGCTGAAACAGGGGTCGTGAAACAGAGGGTCTGAAACAGAGGTGAGGGAAACAGAGGGGCGGGAAACAGAGGGGCGGGAAACAGAGGGGCTGAATCAGAGGGGCTGAATCAGAGGGGCTGAATCAGAGGGGTTGGATCAGAGGGTGAGAAACAGAGGGGCTGAAACAGAGGGGCTGAAACAGAGGGGTTGAAACAGAGGGCGAGAAACAGAGGGGCTGAATCAGAGGGGCTGAATCAGAGGGGCTGAATCAGAGGGGCTGAAACAGAGGGGCTGAATCAGAGGGGCTGAAACAGAGGGCGAGAAACAGAGGGGCTGAAACAGAGGGCGAGAAACAGAGGGGCTGAAACAGAGGGGCTGAATCAGAGGGGCTGAAACAGAGGGGCTGAATCAGAGGGGCTGATTCAGAGGGGCTGAAAGAGAGGGGCTGAATCAGCAGTGCTGAAACAGAGGGCGAGAAACAGAGGGGCTGAAACAGAGGGCGAGAAACAGAGGGGCAGAAACAGAGGGCGAGAAACAGAGGGGCTGAAACAGAGGGGCTGAAAGAGAGGGCGAGAAACAGAGGGGCTGAAACACAGGTGCTGAAACAGAGGGGCTGAAACAGAGGGGCTGAAACAGAGGGCGAGAAACAGAGGGGCTGAAACAGAGGGGCTGAAACAGAGGGCGAGAAACAGAGGGGCTTAAACAGAGGGCGAGAAACAGAGGGGCTGAAACAGAGGGTGAGAAACAGTGGGGCTGAATCAGAGGGGCTGAATCAGAGGGGCTGAAACAGAGGGCGAGAAACACAGGGGCTGAAACAGAGGGCGAGAAACAGAGGGGCTGAAACAGAGGGGCTGAAACAGTGGGCGAGATGCAGAGGGGCTGAAACAGAGGGGCTGAAACAGAGGGGCTGAGTCAGAGGGCGAGAAACAGAGGGGCTGAAACAGGGGTCGTGAAACAGAGGGTCTGAAACAGAGGTGAGGGAAACAGAGGGGCGGGAAACAGAGGGGCGGGAAACAGAGGGGCTGAATCAGAGGGGCTGAATCAGAGGGGCTGAATCAGAGGGGTTGGATCAGAGGGTGAGAAACAGAGGGGCTGAAACAGAGGGGCTGAAACAGAGGGGTTGAAACAGAGGGCGAGAAACAGAGGGGCTGAATCAGAGGGGCTGAATCAGAGGGGCTGAATCAGAGGGGCTGAAACAGAGGGGCTGAATCAGAGGGGCTGAAACAGAGGGCGAGAAACAGAGGGGCTGAAACAGAGGGCGAGAAACAGAGGGGCTGAAACAGAGGGGCTGAATCAGAGGGGCTGAAACAGAGGGGCTGAATCAGAGGGGCTGATTCAGAGGGGCTGAAAGAGAGGGGCTGAATCAGCAGTGCTGAAACAGAGGGCGAGAAACAGAGGGGCTGAAACAGAGGGCGAGAAACAGAGGGGCAGAAACAGAGGGCGAGAAACAGAGGGGCTGAAACAGAGGGGCTGAAAGAGAGGGCGAGAAACAGAGGGGCTGACATAGAGGGGCTGAAACAGACGGGCTGAAACAGAGGGGCTGAAACAGAGGGATGGAAACAGAGGGGCTGAAACAGAGGGCGAGAAACAGAGGAGTTGAAACAGAGGGCGAGAAACAGAGGGGCTGAAACAGAGGGGCTGAAACAGAGGGGCTGAAACAGAGAGTGAGAAATAGAGTGGCTGAAACAGAGGGCGAGAAACAGAGGGGCTGAAACACAGGTGCTGAAACAGAGGGGCTGAAACAGAGGGGCTGAAACAGAGGGCGAGAAACAGAGGGGCTGAAACAGAGGGGCTGAAACAGAGGGCGAGAAACAGAGGGGCTTAAACAGAGGGCGAGAAACAGAGGGGCTGAAACAGAGGGTGAGAAACAGTGGGGCTGAATCAGAGGGGCTGAATCAGAGGGGCTGAAACAGAGGGCGAGAAACACAGGGGCTGAAACAGAGGGCGAGAAACAGAGGGCGAGAAACAGAGGGACTGAAACAGAGTGGCTGAAACAGAGGGGCTGATACAGAGGGGCTGAAACAGAGGGGCTGAAACAGAGGGCGAGAAACAGAAGGGCTGAAACAAAGGGCGGGAAACAGAGGGGCTGAAACAGAGGGCGAGAAACAGAGGGGCTGAAACAGAGGGCGAGAAACAGAGGGGCTGAAACAGAGGGGCTGAAACAGAGGTGCTGAAACAGAGGGGCTGAAACAGAGGGCGAGATACAGAGGGGCTGAAACAGAGTGCGTGAAACAGAGGGGCCGAAACAGAGGGCGAGAAACAGAGGGGCTGAATCAGAGGGGCTGAAACAGAGGGCGAGAAACAGAGGGGCTGAAACAGAGGGCGAGAAACAGAGGGGCTGAAACAGAGGGCGAGAAACAGAGGGGCTGAAACAGAGGGCGAGAAACAGACGGGCTGAAACAGAGGGCGAGAAACAGAGGGGCTGAAACAGAGGGGCTGCAACAGAGGGCGAGAAACAAAGGGGCTGAAACAGATGGCGAGAAACAGAGGGGCTGAAACAGAGGGCGAGAAACAGGGGTTGAAACAGAGGGCGAGAAACAGAGGGGCTGAAACAGAGGGGGAGAAACAGTGGGGCTGAATCAGAGGGGCTGAATCAGAGGGGCTGAAACAGAGGGCGAGAAACACAGGGGCTGAAACAGAGGGCGAGAAACAGAGGGCGAGAAACAGAGGGACTGAAACAGAGTGGCTGAAACAGAGGGGCTGAAACAGAGGGGCTGAAAAAGAGGGCGAGAAGCAGAGGTGCTGAAAGAAAGGGCGAGAAACTGAGGAGCTGAAACAGAGGGCGAGAGACAGAGGGGCTGAAACAGAGGTTGAGAAACAGAGGGGCTGAAACAGAGGGGCTGAAACAGAGGGGCTGAAACAGAGGGCGAGATACAGAGGGGCTGAAACAGAGGGCGAGAAACAGAGGGGCTGAAACAGAGGGGCTGAAACAGAGGGCGAGAAACGGAGGGGCTGAAACAGAGACGGAGAAACAGAGGGGCTGAAACAGAGGGGCTGAAACAGAGGGTGAGAAACAGAGGGGCTGCAACAGAGGGCGAGAAACAGAGTGGCTGAAACAGAGGGGCTGAAACAGAGGGCGAGAAACAGAGGGGCTGAAACAGAGGGCGAGAAACAGAGGGGCTGAAACAGAGGGCGAGAAACAGAGGGGCTGAAACAGAGTGCGAGAAACAGAGGGGCTGAAACAGAGGGGCTGAAACAGTGGGCGAGATACAGAGGGGCTTAAACAGACGGGCTGAATCAGAGGGGCTGAATCAGAGGGCGAGAAACAGAGGGGCTGAAACAGAGGGTGAGAAACAGAGGGGCTGAAACCGGGGGCGTGAAACAGAGGGGCTGAAACTGAGGGTAGGGAAACAGAGGGGCGGGAAACAGAGGGGCGGGAAACAGAGGGGCTGAATCAGAGGGGCTGAATCAGAGGGGCTGAATCAGAGGGGCTGAAACAGAGGGTGAGAAACAGAGGGGCTGAAACAGAGGGGTTGAAACAGAGGGCGAGAAACAGAGGGGCTGAATCAGAGGGGCTGAATCAGAGGGGCTGAATCAGAGGGGCTGAAACAGAGGGGCTGAAACAGAGGGGCTGAAACAGAGGGCGAGAAACAGAGGGGCTGAAACAGAGGGCGAGAAACAGAGGGGCTGAAACATAGGGCGAGAAACAGAGGGGCTGACACGGAGGGGCTGAATCAGAGGGGCTGAAACAGAGGGGCTGAATCAGGGGGGCTGATTCAGAGTTGCTGAAACAGAGGGGCTGAATCAGCTGGGCTGAAACAGAGGGCGAGAAACAGAGGGGCTGAAACAGAGGGCGAGAAACAGAGGGGCAGAAACAGAGGGCGAGAAACAGAGGATCTGAAACAAAGGGGCTGAAACACAGGGCGAAAACAGAGGGGCTGACACAAAGGGGCTGAAACAGAGGGGCTGAATCAGCGGGGCTGAAACAGAGGGCGTGAAACAGAGGGGCTGAAACAGAGGGTGAGAAACAGAGGGGCTGAAACAGAGGGGCTGAAACAGAGGGGCTGAAACAGAGGGCGAGAAACAGAGGGGCTGAAATAGAGGGGCTGAATCAGAGGGGCTGAAACAGAGGGGATGAAACAGAGGGAGAGAAACAGAGGGGCTGAAACAGAGGGCGAGAAACAGAGGGGCTGAACCAGAGGGCGAGAAACAGAGGGGCTGAATCAGAGGGGAAGAAACAGAGGGCGAGAAACAGAGGGGCTGAAACAGAGGGCGAGAAACAGAGGGGCTGAAACAGAGGGGCTGAAACAGTGGGCGAGATACAGAGGGGCTGAAACAGACGGGGTGAATCAGAGGGGCTGAATCAGAGGGCGAGAAACAGAGGGGCTGAAACAGAGGGTGAGAAACAGACGGGCTGAAACCGGGGGCGTGAAACAGAGGGGCTGAAACAGAGGGGAGGGAAACAGAGGGGCGGGAAACAGAGGGGCGGGAAACAGAGGGGCTGAATCAGAGGGGCTGAATCAGAGGGGCTGAATCAGAGGGGCTGAATCAGAGGGGCTGAAACAGAGGGTGAGAAACAGAGGGGCTAAAACAGAGGGGTTGAAACAGAGGGCGAGAAACAGAGGGGCTGAATCAGAGGGGCTGAATCAGAGGGGCTGAAACAGAGGGTGAGAAACAGAGGGGCTAAAACAGAGGGGCTGAAACAGAGGGCAAGAAACAGAGGGGCTGAAACAGAGGGCGAGAAACAGAGGGGCTGAAACATAGGGCGAGAAACAGAGGGGCTGACACGGAGGGGCTGAATCAGAGGGGCTGAAACAGAGGGGCTGAATCAGGGGGGCTGATTCAGAGGTGCAGAAACAGAGGTGCTGAATCAGCGGGGCTGAAACAGAGGGCGAGAAACAGAGGGGCTGAAACAGAGGGCGAGAAACAGAGGGGCAGAAACAGAGGGCGAGAAACAGAGGGTCTGAAACAGAGGGGCTGAAACAGAGGGCGAAAACAGAGGGGCTGACACAGAGGGGCTGAAAAAGAGGGGCTGAATCAGCGGGGCTGAAACAGAGGGCGAGAAACAGAGTGGCTGAAACAGAGGGGCTGAAACAGAGGGCGAGAAACAGAGGGGCTGAAACAGAGGGTGAGAAACAGAGGGGCTGAATCAGAGGGGCTGAAACAGAGGGGCTGAAACAGAGGGGCTGAATCAGAGCGGCTGAAACAGAGGGGCTGAATCAGAGGGGCTGAAACAGAGGGCGAGAAACAGAGGGGCTGAAACAGAGGGCGAGAAACAGAGGGTCTGAAACAGAGGGGCTGAAACAGAGGGTCTGAAACAGAGGGGCTGAAACAGAGGGCGAGAAACAGAGGGGCTGAAACAGAGGGCGAGAAACAGAGGGGCTGAAACAGGGGGCGAGAATCAGAGGGGCTGAAACAGAGGGGCTGAAACAGAGGGCGAGAAACAGAGGGGCTGAAACAGAGGGCGAGAAACAGAGGTGCTAAAACAGAGGGCGAGAAACAGAGGGGCTGAAACACAGGGGCTTAAACAGAGGGGCTGAAACAGAGGGGCAGAAACAGAGGGGCTGAAACAGAGGGCGAGAAACAGAGGGGCTGAAACAGAGGGTGAGAAACAGAGGGGCTGAATCAGAGGGGCTGAAACAGAGGGCGAGAAACACAGGGGCTGAAACAGAGGGGCTGAAGCAGAGGGCGAGAAACAGAGGGGCTGAAACAGAGGGCGAGAAACAGAGTGGCTGAAACAGAGGGGCTGAAACAGAGGGCGAGATACAGACGGGCTGAAACAGAGGGCGAGAAACAGAGGGGCTGATACAGTGGGCGAGAAACAGAGGTGCTGAAACAGAGGGCGAGAAACAGAGTGGCTGAAACAGAGGGGCTGAAACAGAGGGGCTGAAACAGAGGGTGAGAAACAGAGGGGCTGAAACAGAGGGTGAGAAACAGAGGGGCTGAAACAGGGGGCGTGAAACACAGGGGCTGAAACAGAGGGGAGGGAAACAAAGGGGTGGGAAACAGAGGGGCGGGAAACAGAGGGGCTGAATCAGAGAGTCTCAATCAGAGTGGCTGAATCAGAGGGGCTGAATCAGAGGCGCTGAAACAGAGGGGCTGAAACAGAGGGGCTGCAACAGAGGGTCTGAAACAGAGGGCGAGAAACAGAGGGGCTGAAACAGAGGGCGAGAAACAGAGGGGCTGAAACAGGGGGCGTGAAACAGAGTGGCTGAAACAGAGGGGAGGGAAACAGAGGGGTGGGAAACAGAGGAGCGGGAAACAGAGGGGCTGAATCAGAGGGGCTGAATCAGAGGGGCTGAATCAGAGGGGCTGAATCAGAGGGGCTGAAACAGAGGGTGAGAAACAGAGGGGCTGAGACAGAGGGGCTGCAACAAGGGGCTGAAACAGAGGGGCTGAAACAGAGGGCGAGAAACAGAGGGGCTGAAACAGAGGGCGAGAAACAGAGGGGCTGAAACAGAGGGCGATAAACAGAGTGGCTGAAACAGAGGGTGAGAAACAGAGGGGCTGAAACAGACGGCGAGAAACAGAGGGGCTGAAACAGAGGGGCTGAAACAGAGGGCGAGAAACAGGGGCTGAAACAGAGGGCGAGAAACAGAGGGGCTGAAACAGAGGGGGAGAAACAGTGGGGCTGAATCAGAGGTGCTGAATCAGAGGGGCTGAAACAGAGGGCGAGAAACACAGGGGCTGAAACAGAGGGCGAGAAACAGAGGGCGAGAAACAGAGGGACTGAAACCGAGTGTCTGAAACAGAGGGGCTGAAACAGAGGGGCTGAAACAGAAGGGCTGAAAAAGAGGGCGAGAAACAGAGGGGCTGAAACAAAGGGCGAGAAACAGAGGGGCTGAAACAGAGGGCGAGGATCAGAGGGGCTGAAACAGAGGTAGAGAAACAGAGGGGCTGAAACAGAGGGGCTGAAACAGCGGGGCTGAAACAGAGGGGCTGAAACAGAGGGCGAGATACAGAGGGGCTGAAACAGAGGGCGAGAAACAGAGGGGCTGAATCAGAGGGGCTGAAACAGAGGGCGAGAAACAGAGGGGCTGAAACAGAGGGCGAGAAACAGAGGGGCTGAAACAGAGGGGCTGAAACAGAGGGTGAGAAACAGAGGGGCTGAAACAGAGGGCGAGAAACAGAGGGGCTGAAACAGAGGGCGAGAAACAGAGTGGCTGAAACAGAGGGCGAGAAACAGAGGGGCTGAAACAGAGGGCGAGAAACAGAGGGGCTGAAACAGAGGGCGAGAAACAGAGGGGCTGAAACAGACGGGCTGAAACAGTGGGCGAGATACAGAGGGGCTGAAACAGAGGGGCTGAAACAGAGGGGCTGAATCAAAGGGCGAGAAACAGAGGGGCTGAAACAGGGGGCGTGAAACAGAGGGTCTGAAACAGAGGTGAGGGAAACAGAGGGGCGGGAAACAGAGGGGCGGGAAACAGAGGGGCTGAATCAGAGGGGCTGAATCAGAGGGCCTGAATCAGAGGGGTTGGATCAGAGGGTGTGAAACAGAGGGGCTGAAACAGAGGGGCTGAAACAGAGGGGTTGAAACAGAGGGCGAGAAACAGAGGGGCTGAATCAGAGGGGCTGAATCAGAGGGGCTGAATCAGAGGGGCTGAAACAGAGGGGCTGAATCAGAGGGGCTGAAACAGAGGGCGAGAAACAGAGGGGCTGAAACAGAGGGCGAGAAACAGAGGGGCTGAAACAGAGGGGCTGAATCAGAGGGGCTGAAACAGAGGGGCTGAATCAGAGGGGCTGATTCAGAGGGGCTGAAAGAGAGGGGCTGAATCAGCAGTGCTGAAACAGAGGGCGAGAAACAGAGGGGCTGAAACAGAGGGCGAGAAACAGAGGGGCAGAAACAGAGGGCGAGAAACAGAGGGGCTGAAACAGAGGGGCTGAAAGAGAGGGCGAGAAACAGAGGGGCTGACATAGAGGGGCTGAAACACACGGGCTGAAACAGAGGGGCTGAAACAGAGGGATGGAAACAGAGGGGCTGAAACAGAGGGCGAGAAACAGAGGAGTTGAAACAGAGGGCGAGAAACAGAGGGGCTGAAACAGAGGGGCTGAAACAGAGGGGCTGAAACAGAGAGCGAGAAATAGAGGGGCTGAAACAGAGGGCGAGAAACAGAGGGGCTGAAACACAGGTGCTGAAACAGAGGGGCTGAAACAGAGGGGCTGAAACAGAGGGCGAGAAACAGAGGGGCTGAAACAGGGGGGCTGAAACAGAGGGCGAGAAACAGAGGGTCTTAAACAGAGGGCGAGAAACAGAGGGGCTGAAACAGAGGGTGAGAAACAGTGGGGCTGAATCATAGGGGCTGAATCAGAGGGGCTGAAACAGAGGGCGAGAAACACAGGGGCTGAAACAGAGGGCGAGAAACAGAGGGCGAGAAACAGAGGGACTGAAACAGAGTGGCTGAAACAGAGGGGCTGAAACAGAGGGGCTGAAACAGAGGGGCTGAAACAGAGGGCGAGAAACAGAGGGGCTGAAACACAGGTGCTGAAACAGAGGGGCTGAAACAGAGGGGCTGAAACAGAGGGCGAGAAACAGAGGGGCTGAAACAGAGGGGCTGAAACAGAGGGCGAGAAACACAGGGGCTGAAACAGAGGGCGAGAAACAGAGGGCGAGAAACAGAGGGACTGAAACAGAGTTACTGAAACAGAGGGGCTGAAACAGAGGGGCTGAAACAGAGGGGCTGAAACAGAGGGCGAGAAACAGAGGGGCTGAAACAAAGGGCGAGAAACAGAGGGGCTGAAACAGAGGGGCTGAATCAGAGGGGCTGAAACAGAGGTTGAGAAACAGAGGGGCTGAAACAGAGGGGCTGAAACAGAGGGGCTGAAACAGAGGGGCTGAAACAGAGGGCGAGATACAGAGGGGCTGAAACAGAGTGCGTGAAACAGAGGGGCTGAAACAGAGGGCGAGAAACAGAGGGGCTGAATCAGAGGGGCTGAAACAGAGGGCGAGAAACAGAGGGGCTCAAACAGAGGGTGAGAAACAGAGGGGCTGAAACAGAGGGTCTGAAACAGAGGGTGAGAAACAGAGGGGCTGAAACAGAGGGCGAGAAACAGAGTGGCTGAAACAGAGGGGCTGAAACAGCGGGCGAGAAACAGAGGGGCTGAAACAGAGGGCGAGAAACAGAGGGGCTGAAACAGAGGGCGAGAAACAGAGGGGCTGAAACAGAGGGCGAGAAACAGACGGGCTGAAACAGAGGGCGAGAAACAGAGGGGCTGAAACAGAGGGGCTGCAACAGAGGGCGAGAAACAGAGGGGCTGAAACACATGGCGAGAAACAGAGGGGCTGAAACAGAGGGCGAGAAACAGAGGGGTTGAAACAGAGGGCGAGAAACAGAGGGGCTGAAACAGAGGGGCTGAATCAGAGGGGCTGAAACAGAGGGGCTGAAACAGAGGGGCTGAAAAAGAGGGCGAGAAACAGAGGGGCTGAAACAAAGGGCGAGAAACAGAGGGGCTGAAACAGAGGGCGAGGATCAGAGGGGCTGAAACAGAGGTTGAGAAACAGAGGGGCTGAAACAGCGGGGCTGAAACAGCGGGGCTGAAACAGAGGGGCTGAAACAGAGGGCGAGATACAGAGGGGCTGAAACAGAGGGCGAGAAACAGAGGGGCTGAATTAGAGGGGCTGAAACAGAGGGCGATTAACAGAGGGGCTGAAACAGAGGGCGAGAAACAGAGGGGCTGAAACAGAGGGGCTGAAACAGAGGGTGAGAAACAGAGGGGCTGAAACAGAGGGCGAGAAACAGAGGGGCTGCAACAGAGGGCGAGAAACAGAGTGGCTGAAACAGAGGGCGAGAAACAGAGGGGCTGAAACAGACGGTGAGAAACAGAGGGGCTGAAACAGAGGGGCTGAAACAGAGGGCGAGAAACAGAGGGGCTGAAACAGAGGGCGAGAAACAGAGGGGCTGAAACAGAGGGCGATAAACAGAGGGGCTGAAACAGAGGGTGAGAAACAGAGGGGCTGAAACAGAGGGCGAGAAACAGGGGCTGAAACAGAGGGCGAGAAACAGAGGGGCTGAAACAGAGGGGGAGAAACAGTGGGGCTGAATCAGAGGGGCTGAATCAGAGGGGCTGAAACAGAGGGCGAGAAACACAGGATCTGAAACAGAGGGCGAGAAACAGAGGGCGAGAAACAGAGGGATTGAAACCGAGTGTCTGAAACAGAGGGGCTGAAACAGAGGGGCTGAAACAGAGGGGCTGAAAAAGAGGGCGAGAAACAGAGGGGCTGAAACAAAGGGCGAGAAACAGAGGGGCTGAAACAGAGGGCGAGGATCAGAGGGGCTGAAACAGAGGTTGAGAAACAGAGGGGCTGAAACAGAGGGGCTGAAACAGCGGGGCTGAAACAGAGGGGCTGAAACAGAGAGCGAGAAATAGAGGGGCTGAAAATGAGGGCGAGAAACAGAGGGGCTGAAACACAGGTGCTGAAACAGAGGGGCTGAAACAGAGGGGCTGAAACAGAGGGCGAGAAACAGAGGGGCTGAAACAGAGGGGCTGAAACAGAGGGCGAGAAACAGAGGGGCTTAAACAGAGGGCGAGAAACAGAGGGGCTGAAACAGAGGGTGAGAAACAGTGGGGCTGAATCAGAGGGACTGAATCAGAGGGGCTGAAACAGAGGGCGAGAAACACAGGGGCTGAAACAGAGGGCGAGAAACAGAGGGCGAGACACAGAGGGACTGAAACAGAGTGGCTGAAACAGAGGGGCTGAAACAGAGGGGCTGAAACAGAGAGGCTGAAACAGAGGGCGAGAAACAGAGGGGCTGAAACAAAGGGCGGGAAACAGAGGGGCTGAAACAGAGGGGCTGAATCAGAGGGGCTGAAACAGAGGTTGAGAAACAGAGGGGCTGAAACAGAGGGGCTGAAACAGAGGGCGAGATACAGAGGGGCTGAAACAGAGGGCGTGAAACAGAGGGGCTGAAACAGAGGGCGAGAAACAGAGGGGCTGAATCAGAGGGGCTGAAACAGAGGGCGAGAAACAGAGGGGCTGAAACAGAGGGTGAGAAACAGAGGGGCTGAAACAGCGGGGCTGAAACAGAGGGTGAGAAACAGAAGGGCTGAAACAGAGGGCGAGAAACAGAGTGGCTGAAACAGAGGGGCTGAAACAGAGGGCGAGAAACAGAGGGGCTGAAACAGAGGGCGAGAAACAGAGGGGCTGAAACAGAGGGCGAGAAACAGAGGGGCTGAAACAGAGGGCGAGAAACAGACGGGCTGAAACAGAAGGCGAGAAACAGAGGGGCTGAAACAGAGGGGCTGCAACAGAGGGCGAGAAACAGAGGGGCTGAAACAGATGGCGAGAAACAGAGGGGCTGAAACAGAGGGCGAGAAACAGAGGGGTTGAAACAGAGGGCGAGAAACAGAGGGGCTGAAACAGAGGGGGAGAAACAGTGGGGCTGAATCAGAGGGGCTGAATCAGAGGGGCTGAAACAGAGGGCGAGAAACAGAGTGGCTGAAACAGAGGGCGAGAAACAGAGGGCGAGAAACAGAGGGACTGAAACAGAGTGGCTGAAACAGAGGGGCTGAAACAGAGGGGCTGAAAA
Source organism: Chiloscyllium punctatum (assembly GCF_047496795.1). NCBI lineage: Eukaryota > Metazoa > Chordata > Chondrichthyes > Orectolobiformes > Hemiscylliidae > Chiloscyllium > Chiloscyllium punctatum. The sequence goes on along the minus strand of NW_027309793.1, from coordinate 3,054,308 downwards.
AGAGGGCGAGAAACAGAGGTGCTGAAAGAAAGGGCGAGAAACTGAGGAGCTGAAACAGAGGGCGAGAGACAGAGGGGCTGAAACAGAGGTTGAGAAACAGAGGGGCTGAAACAGAGGGGCTGAAACAGAGGGGCTGAAACAGAGGGGCTGAAACAGAGGGCGAGATACAGAAGGGCTGAAACAGAGGGCGAGAAACAGAGGGGCTGAATCAGAGGGGCTGAAACAGAGGGCGAGAAACAGAGGGGCTGAAACAGAGGGCGAGAAACAGAGGGGCTGAAACAGAGGGGCTGAAACAGAGGGTGAGAAACAGAGGGGCTGCAACAGAGGGCGAGAAACAGAGTGGCTGAAACAGAGGGTGAGAAACAGAGGGGCTGAAACAGAGGGGCTGAAACAGAGGTTGAGAAACAGAGGGGCTGAAACAGAGGGCGAGAAACAGAGTGACTGAAACAGAGGGGCAGAAACAGAGGGCGAGAAACAGAGGGGCTGAAACAGAGGGCGAGAAACAGAGGGGCTGAAACAGAGGGCGAGAAACAGAGGGGCTGAAACAGAGGGGCTGAAACAGAGGGTGAGAAACAGAGGGGCTGAATCAGAGGGGCGTGAAACCTAGGGGCTGAAACAGAGGGGAGGGAAACAGAGGGGCGGGAAACAGAGGGGCGGGAAACAGAGGGGCTGAATCAGAGTGGCTGAATCAGAGGGGCTGAATCAGAGCGGCTGAAACAGAGGGTGAGAAACAGAGGGGCTGAAACAGAGGGGCTGAAAGAGAGTGGCTGAAACAGGGCGAGAAACAGAGGGGCTGAATCAGAGGGGCTGAATCAGAGGGGCTGAATCAGAGGGGCTGAAACTGAGGGACTGAATCAGAGGGGCTGAAACAGAGGGCGAGAAACAGAGGGGCTGAAACAGAGGGGGGGGAACAGAGGGGCTGAAACAGAGGGGCTGAAACAGAGGGGCTGAAAAAGAGGGGCTGAATCAGAGCGGCTGAAACAGAGGGGCTGAATCAGAGGGGCTGAAACAGAGGGCGAGAAACAGAGGGGCTGAAACAGAGGGGCTGAAACAGAGGGTCTGAAACAGAGGGGCTGAAACAGAGGGCGAGAAACAGAGGGGCTGAAACAGAGGGCGATAAACAGAGGGGCTGAAACAGAGGGTGAGAAACAGAGGGGCTGAAACAGACGGCGAGAAACAGAGGGGCTGAAACAGAGGGGCTGAAAGAGAGGGCGAGAAACAGGGGCGGAAACAGAGGGCGAGAAACAGAGGGGCTGAAACAGAGGGGGAGAAACAGTGGGGCTGAATCAGAGGGGCTGAATCAGAGGGGCTGAAACAGAGGGCGAGAAACACAGGGGCTGAAACAGAGGGCGAGAAACAGAGGGCGAGAAACAGAGGGACTGAAACCGAGTGTCTGAAACACAGGGGCTGAAACAGAGGGGCTGAAACAGAAGGGCTGAAAAAGAGGGCGAGAAACAGAGGGGCTGAAACAAAGGGCGAGAAACAGAGGGGCTGAAACAGAGGGCGAGGATCAGAGGGGCTGAAACAGAGGGCGAGGATCAGAGGGGCTGAAACAGAGGGACTGAAACAGCGGGGCTGAAACAGAGGGGCTGAAACAGAGGGCGAGATACAGAGGGGCTGAAACAGAGGGCGAGAAACAGAGGGGCTGAATCAGAGGGGCTGAAAAAGAGGGCGAGAAACAGAGCGGCTGAAACAGAGGGCGAGAAACAGAGGGGCTGAAACAGAGGGGCTGAAACAGAGGGTGAGAAACAGAGGGGCTGAAACAGAGGGCGAGAAACAGAGGGGCTGAAACAGAGGGCGAGAAACAGAGGGGCTGAAACAGAGGGCGAGAAACAGAGGGGCTGAAACAGAGGGGCTGAAACAGTGGGCGAGATACAGAGGGGCTGAAACAGAGGGGCTGAAACAGAGGGGCTGAGTCAGAGGGCGAGAAACAGAGGGGCTGAAACAGGGGGCGTTAAACAGAGGGTCTGAAACAGAGGTGAGGGAAACAGAGGGGCGGGAAACAGAGGGGCGGGAAACAGAGGGGCTGAATCAGAGGGGCTGAATCAGAGGGGCTGAATCAGAGGGGTTGGATCAGAGGGTGAGAAACAGAGGGGCTGAAACAGAGGGGCTGAAACAGAGGGGTTGAAACAGAGGGCGAGAAACAGAGGGGCTGAATCAGAGGGGCTGAATCAGAGGGTCTGAATCAGAGGGGCTGAAACAGAGGGGCTGAATCAGAGGGGCTGAAACAGAGGGCGAGAAACAGAGGGGCTGAAACAGAGGGCGAGAAACAGAGGGGCTGAAACAGAGGGGCTGAATCAGAGGGGCTGAAACAGAGGGGCTGAATCAGAGGGGCTGATTCAGAGGGGCTGAAAGAGAGGGGCTGAATCAGAGGGGCTGAAACAGAGGGCGAGAAACAGAGGGGCTGAAACAGAGGGCGAGAATCAGAGGGGCAGAAACAGAGGGCGAGAAACAGAGGGGCTGAAACAGAGGGTCTGAAAGAGAGGGCGAGAAACAGAGGGGCTGACATAGAGGGGCTGAAACAGACGGGCTGAAACAGAGGGGCTGAAACAGAGGGATGGAAACAGAGGGGCTGAAACAGAGGGCGAGAAACAGAGGAGTTGAAACAGAGGGCGAGAAACAGAGGGGCTGAAACAGAGGGGCTGAAACAGAGGGGCTGAAACAGAGATTGAGAAATAGAGTGGCTGAAACAGAGGGCGAGAAACAGAGGGGCTGAAACACAGGTGCTGAAATAGAGGGGCTGAAACAGAGGGGCTGAAACAGAGGGCGAGAAACAGAGGGGCTGAAACAGAGGGGCTGAAACAGAGGGCGAGAAACAGAGGGGCTTAAACAGAGGGCGAGAAACAGAGGGGCTGAAACAGAGGGTGAGAAACAGTGGGGCTGAATCAGAGGGGCTGAATCAGAGGGGCTGAAACAGAGGGCGAGAAACACAGGGGCTGAAACAGAGGCGAGAAACAGAGGGCGAGAAACAGAGGGACTGAAACAGAGTGGCTGAAACAGAGGGGCTGAAACAGAGGGGCTGAAACAGAGGGGCTGAAACAGAGGGCGAGAAACAGAGGGGCTGAAACAAAGGGCGAGAAACAGAGGGGCTGAAACAGAGGGCGAGAAACAGAGGGGCTGAAACAGAGGTTTAGAAACAGAGGGGCTGAAACAGAGGGGCTGAAACAGAGGGCGAGATACAGAGGGGCTGAAACAGAGGGCGAGAAACAGAGGGGCTGAATCAGAGGGGCTGAAACAGATGGCGAGAAACAGAGCGGCTGAAACAGAGGGCGAGAAACAGAGGGGCTGAAACAGAGGGGCTGAAACAGAGGGTGAGAAACAGAGGGGCTGAAACAGAGGGCGAGAAACAGAGGGGCTGAAACAGGGGGCGAGAAACAGAGGGGCTGAAACAGAGGGCGAGAAACAGAGGGGCTGAAACAGAGGGGCTGAAACAGTGGGCGAGATACAGAGGGGCTGAAACAGAGGGGCTGAAACAGAGGGGCTGAGTCAGAGGGCGAGAAACAGAGGGGCTGAAACAGGGGGCGTGAAACAGAGGGTCTGAAACAGAGGTGAGGGAAACAGAGGGGCGGGAAACAGAGGGGCGGGAAACAGAGGGGCTGAATCAGAGGGGCTGAATCAGAGGGGCTGAATCAGAGGGGTTGGATCAGAGGGTGAGAAACAGAGGGGCTGAAACAGAGGGGCTGAAACAGAGGGGTTGAAACAGAGGGCGAGAAACAGAGGGGCTGAATCAGAGGGGCTGAATCAGAGGGTCTGAATCAGAGGGGCTGAAACAGAGGGGCTGAATCAGAGGGGCTGAAACAGAGGGCGAGAAACAGAGGGGCTGAAACAGAGGGCGAGAAACAGAGGGGCTGAAACAGAGGGGCTGAATCAGAGGGGCTGAAACAGAGGGGCTGAATCAGAGGGGCTGATTCAGAGGGGCTGAAAGAGAGGGGCTGAATCAGCAGTGCTGAAACAGAGGGCGAGAAACAGAGGGGCTGAAACAGAGGGCGAGAAACAGAGGGGCAGAAACAGAGGGCGAGAAACAGAGGGGCTGAAACAGAGGGGCTGAAAGAGAGGGCGAGAAACAGAGGGGCTGACATAGAGGGGCTGAAACAGACGGGCTGAAACAGAGGGGCTGAAACAGAGGGATGGAAACAGAGGGGCTGAAACAGAGGGCGAGAAACAGAGGAGTTGAAACAGAGGGCGAGAAACAGAGGGGCTGAAACAGAGGGGCTGAAACAGAGGGGCTGAAACAGAGAGTGAGAAATAGAGTGGCTGAAACAGAGGGCGAGAAACAGAGGGGCTGAAACACAGGTGCTGAAACAGAGGGGCTGAAACAGAGGGGCTGAAACAGAGGGCGAGAAACAGAGGGGCTGAAACAGAGGGGCTGAAACAGAGGGCGAGAAACAGAGGGGCTTAAACAGAGGGCGAGAAACAGAGGGGCTGAAACAGAGGGTGAGAAACAGTGGGGCTGAATCAGAGGGTCTGAATCAGAGGGGCTGAAACAGAGGGCGAGAAACACAGGGGCAGAAACAGAGGGCGAGAAACAGAGGGCGAGAAACAGAGGGACTGAAACAGAGTGGCTGAAACAGAGGGGCTGATACAGAGGGGCTGAAACAGAGGGGCTGAAACAGAGGGCGAGAAACAGAGGGGCTGAAACAAAGGGCGAGAAACAGAGGGGCTGAAACAGAGGGCGAGAAACAGAGGGGCTGAAACAGAGGTTTAGAAACAGAGGGGCTGAAACAGAGGGGCTGAAACAGAGGGGCTGAAACAGAGGGGCTGAAACAGAGGGCGAGATACAGAGGGGCTGAAACAGAGTGCGTGAAACAGAGGGGCCGAAACAGAGGGCGAGAAACAGAGGGGCTGAATCAGAGGGGCTGAAACAGAGGGCGAGAAACAGAGGGGCTGAAACAGAGGGCGAGAAACAGAGGGGCTGAAACAGAGGGCGAGAAACAGAGGGGCTGACACAGAGGGCGAGAAACAGACGGGCTGAAACAGAGGGCGAGAAACAGAGGGGCTGAAACAGAGGGGCTGCAACAGAGGGCGAGAAACAAAGGGGCTGAAACAGATGGCGAGAAACAGAGGGGCTGAAACAGAGGGCGAGAAACAGAGGGGTTGAAACAGAGGGCGAGAAACAGAGGGGCTGAAACAGAGGGGGAGAAACAGTGGGGCTGAATCAGAGGGGCTGAATCAGAGGGGCTGAAACAGAGGGCGAGAAACACAGGGGCTGAAACAGAGGGCGAGAAACAGAGGGCGAGAAACAGAGGGACTGAAACAGAGTGGCTGAAACAGAGGGGCTGAAACAGAGGGGCTGAAAAAGAGGGCGAGAAACAGAGGTGCTGAAAGAAAGGGCGAGAAACTGAGGAGCTGAAACAGAGGGCGAGAGACAGAGGGGCTGAAACAGAGGTTGAGAAACAGAGGGGCTGAAACAGAGGGGCTGAAACAGAGGGGCTGAAACAGAGGGGCTGAAACAGAGGGCGAGATACAGAGGGGCTGAAACAGAGGGCGAGAAACAGAGGGGCTGAAACAGAGGGGCTGAAACAGAGGGCGAGAAACGGAGGGGCTGAAACAGAGAGGGAGAAACAGAGGGGCTGAAACTGAGGGGCTGAAACAGAGGGTGAGAAACAGAGGGGCTGCAACAGAGGGCGAGAAACAGAGGGGCTGAAACAGAGTGCGAGAAACAGAGGGGCTGAAACAGAGGGGCTGAAACAGTGGGCGAGATACAGAGGGGCTTAAACAGACGGGCTGAATCAGAGGGGCTGAATCAGAGGGCGAGAAACAGAGAGGCTGAAACAGAGGGTGAGAAACAGAGGGGCTGAAACCGGGGGCGTGAAACAGAGGCGCTGAAACAGAGGGTAGGGAAACAGAGGGGCGGGAAACAGAGGGGCGGGAAACAGAGGGGCTGAATCAGAGGGGCTGAATCAGAGGGGCTGAATCAGAGGGGCTGAATCAGAGGGGCTGAAACAGAGGGTGAGAAACAGAGGGGCTGAAACAGAGGGGTTGAAACAGAGGGCGAGAAACAGAGTGGCTGAATCAGAGGGGCTGAATCAGAGGGGCTGAATCAGAGGGGCTGAAACAGAGGGGCTGAAACAGAGGGGCTGAAACAGAGGGCGAGAAACAGAGGGGCTGAAACAGAGGGCGAGAAACAGAGGGGCTGAAACATAGGGCGAGAAACAGAGGGGCTGACACGGAGGGGCTGAATCAGAGGGGCTGAAACAGAGGGGCTGAATCAGGGGGGCTGATTCAGAGTTGCTGAAACAGAGGGGCTGAATCAGCTGGGCTGAAACAGAGGGCGAGAAACAGAGGGGCTGAAACAGAGGGCGAGAAACAGAGGGGCAGAAACAGAGGGCGAGAAACAGAGGATCTGAAACAGAGGGGCTGAAACAGAGGGCGAAAACAGAGGGGCTGACACAGAGGGGCTGAAACAGAGGGGCTGAATCAGCGGGGCTGAAACAGAGGGCGAGAAACAGAGGGGCTGAAACAGAGGGTGAGAAACAGAGGGGCTGAAACAGAGGGGCTGAAACAGAGGGGCTGAAACAGAGGGCGAGAAACAGAGGGGCTGAAATAGAGGGGCTGAATCAGAGGGGCTGAAACAGAGGGGCTGAATCAGGGGGGCTGATTCAGAGGTGCAGAAACAGAGGGGCTGAATCAGCGGGGCTGAAAAAGAGGGCGAGAAACAGAGGGGCTGAAACAGAGGGCGAGAAACAGAGGGGCAGAAACAGAGGGCGAGAAACAGAGGGTCTGAAACAGAGGGGCTGAAACAGAGGGCGAAAACAGAGGGGCTGACACAGAGGGGCTGAAAAAGAGGGGCTGAATCAGCGGGGCTGAAACAGAGGGCGAGAAACAGAGTGGCTGAAACAGAGGGGCTGAAACAGAGGACGAGAAACAGAGGGGCTGAAACAGAGGGTGAGAAACAGAGGGGCTGAATCAGAGGGGCTGAAACAGAGGGGCTGAAACAGAGGGCTGAATCAGAGCGGCTGAAACAGAGGGGCTGAATCAGAGGGGCTGAAACAGAGGGCGAGAAACAGAGGGGCTGAAACAGAGGGCGAGAAACAGAGGGTCTGAAACAGAGGGGCTGAAACAGAGGGTCTGAAACAGAGGGGCTGAAACAAAGGGCGAGAAACAGAGGGGCTGAATCAGAGGGGCTGAAACAGAGGGCGAGAAACAGAGGGGCTGAAACAGAGGGCGAGAAACAGAGGGGCTGAAACAGAGGGCGAGAAACAGAGGGGCTGAAACAGAGGGCGAGAAACAGACGGGCTGAAACAGAGGGCGAGAAACAGAGGGGCTGAAACAGAGGGGCTGCAACAGAGGGCGAGAAACAAAGGGGCTGAAACAGATGGCGAGAAACAGAGGGGCTGAAACAGAGGGCGAGAAACAGAGGGGTTGAAACAGAGGGCGAGAAACAGAGGGGCTGAAACAGAGGGGGAGAAACAGTGGGGCTGAATCAGAGGGGCTGAATCAGAGGGGCTGAAACAGAGGGCGTGAAACACAGGGGCTGAAACAGAGGGCGAGAAACAGAGGGCGAGAAACAGAGGGACTGAAACAGAGTGGCTGAAACAGAGGGGCTGAAACAGAGGGGCTGAAAAAGAGGGCGAGAAACAGAGGTGCTGAAAGAAAGGGCGAGAAACTGAGGAGCTGAAACAGAGGGCGAGAGACAGAGGGGCTGAAACAGAGGTTGAGAAACAGAGGGGCTGAAACAGAGGGGCTGAAACAGAGGGGCTGAAACAGAGGGGCTGAAACAGAGGGCGAGATACAGAGGGGCTGAAACAGAGGGCGAGAAACAGAGGGGCTGAAACAGAGGGGCTGAAACAGAGGGCGAGAAACGGAGGGGCTGAAACAGAGAGGGAGAAACAGAGGGGCTGAAACAGAGGGGCTGAAACAGAGGGTGAGAAACAGAGGGGCTGCAACAGAGGGCGAGAAACAGAGGGGCTGAAACAGAGGGCGAGAAACAGAGGGGCTGAAACAGAGGGCGAGAAACAGAGGGGCTGAAACAGAGTGCGAGAAACAGAGGGGCTGAAACAGAGGGTCTGAAACAGTGGGCGAGATACAGAGGGGCTTAAACAGACGGGCTGAATCAGAGGGGCTGAATCAGAGGGCGAGAAACAGAGGGGCTGAAACAGAGGGTGAGAAACAGAGGGGCTGAAACCGGGGGCGTGAAACAGAGGGGCTGAAACAGAGGGTAGGGAAACAGAGGGGCGGGAAACAGAGGGGCGGGAAACAGAGGGGCTGAATCAGAGGGGCTGAATCAGAGGGGCTGAATCAGAGGGGCTGAATCAGAGGGGCTGAAACAGAGGGCGAGAAACAGAGGGGCTGAATCAGAGGGGCTGAATCAGAGGGGCTGAATCAGAGGGGCTGAAACAGAGGGGCTGAAACAGAGGGGCTGAAACAGAGGGCGAGAAACAGAGGGGCTGAAACAGAGGGCGAGAAACAGAGGGGCTGAAACATAGGGCGAGAAACAGAGGGGCTGACACGGAGGGGCTGAATCAGAGGGGCTGAAACAGAGGGGCTGAATCAGGGGGGCTGATTCAGAGTTGCTGAAACAGAGGGGCTGAATCAGCTGGGCTGAAACAGAGGGCGAGAAACAGAGGGGCTGAAACAGAGGGCGAGAAACAGAGGGGCAGAAACAGAGGGCGAGAAACAGAGGATCTGAAACAGAGGGGCTGAAACAGAGGGCGAAAACAGAGGGGCTGACACAGAGGGGCTGAAACAGAGGGGCTGAATCAGCGGGGCTGAAACAGAGGGCGAGAAACAGAGGGGCTGAAACAGAGGGTGAGAAACAGAGGGGCTGAAACAGAGGGGCTGAAACAGAGGGGCTGAAACAGAGGGCGAGAAACAGAGGGGCTGAAATAGAGGGGCTGAATCAGAGGGGCTGAAACAGAGGGGATGAAACAGAGGGAGAGAAACAGAGGGGCTGAAACAGAGGGCGAGAAACAGAGGGGCTGAACCAGAGGGCGAGAAACAGAGGGGCTGAATCAGAGGGGCTGAAACAGAGGGCGAGAAACAGAGGGGCTGAAACAGAGGGCGAGAAACAGAGGGGCTGAAACAGAGGGGCTGAAACAGTGGGCGAGATACAGAGGGGCTGAAACAGACGGGGTGAATCAGAGGGGCTGAATCAGAGGGCGAGAAACAGAGGGGCTGAAACAGAGGGTGAGAAACAGACGGGCTGAAACCGGGGGCGTGAAACAGAGGGGCTGAAACAGAGGGGAGGGAAACAGAGGGGCGGGATACAGAGGGGCGGGAAACAGAGGGGCTGAATCAGAGGGGCTGAATCAGAGGGGCTGAATCAGAGGGGCTGAAACAGAGGGTGAGAAACAGAGGGGCTAAAACAGAGGGGTTGAAACAGAGGGCGAGAAACAGAGGGGCTGAATCAGAGGGGCTGAATCAGAGGGGCTGAAACAGATGGGCTGAAACAGAGGGGCTGAAACAGAGGGCGAGAAACAGAGGGGCTGAAACAGAGGGCGAGAAACAGAGGGGCTGAAACATAGGGCGAGAAACAGAGGGGCTGACACGGAGGGGCTGAATCAGAGGGGCTGAAACAGAGGGGCTGAATCAGTGGGGCTGATTCAGAGGTGCAGAAACAGAGGGGCTGAATCAGCGGGGCTGAAACAGAGGGCGAGAAACAGAGGGGCTGAAACAGAGGGCGAGAAACAGAGGGGCAGAAACAGAGGGCGAGAAACAGAGGGTCTGAAACAGAGGGGCTGAAACAGAGGGCGAAAACAGAGGGGCTGACACAGAGGGGCTGAAAAAGAGGGGCTGAATCAGCGGGGCTGAAACAGAGGGCGAGAAACAGAGTGGCTGAAACAGAGGGGCTGAAACAGAGGGCGAGAAACAGAGGGGCTGAAACAGAGGGTGAGAAACAGAGGGGCTGAATCAGAGGGGCTGAAACAGATGGGCTGAAACAGAGGGGCTGAATCAGAACGGCTGAAACAGAGGGGCTGAATCAGAGGGGCTGAAACAGAGGGCGAGAAACAGAGGGGCTGAAACAGAGGGCGAGAAACAGAGGGTCTGAAACAGAGGGGCTGAAACAGAGGGTCTGAAACAGAGGGGCTGAAACAGAGGGCGAGAAACAGAGGGGCTGAAACAGAGGGCGAGAATCAGAGGGGCTGAAACAGAGGGGCTGAAACAGAGGGCGAGAAACAGAGGGGCTGAAACAGAGGGCGAGAAACAGAGGTGCTAAAACAGAGGGCGAGAAACAGAGGGGCTGAAACACAGGGGCTTAAACAGAGGGGCTGAAACAGAGGGGCAGAAACAGAGGGGCTGAAACAGAGGGCGAGAAACAGAGGGGCTGAAACAGAGGGTGAGAAACAGAGGGGCTGAATCAGAGGGGCTGAAACAGAGGGCGAGAAACACAGGGGCTGAAACAGAGGGGCTGAAGCAGAGGGCGAGAAACAGAGGGGCTGAAACAGAGGGCGAGAAACAGAGTGGGTGAAACAGAGGGGCTGAAACAGAGGGCGAGATACAGACGGGCTGAAACAGAGGGCGAGAAACAGAGGGGCTGATACAGTGGGCGAGAAACAGAGGTGCTGAAACAGAGGGCGAGAAACAGAGTGGCTGAAACAGAGGGGCTGAAACAGTGTGCGAGATACAGAGGGGCTGAAACAGAGGGGCTGAAACAGAGGGGCTGAAACAGAGGGTGAGAAACAGAGGGGCTGAAACAGAGGGTGAGAAACAGAGGGGCTGAAACAGCGGGCGTGAAACACAGGGGCTGAAACAGAGGGGAGGGAAACAAAGGGGTGGGAACCAGAGGGGCGGGAAACAGAGGGGCTGAATCAGAGAGTCTCAATCAGAGTGGCTGAATCAGAGGGGCTGAATCAGAGGCGCTGAAACAGAGGGGCTGAAACAGAGGGGCTGCAACAGAGGGTCTGAAACAGAGGGCGAGAAACAGAGGGGCTGAAACAGAGGGCGAGAAACAGAGGGGCTGAAACAGGGGGCGTGGAACAGAGTGGCTGAAACAGAGGGGAGGGAAACAGAGGGGTGGGAAACAGAGGAGCGGGAAACAGAGGGGCTGAATCAGAGGGGCTGAATCAGAGGGGCTGAATCAGAGGGGCTGAATCAGAGGGGCTGAATCAGAGGGGCTGAAACAGAGGGTGAGAAACAGAGGGGCTGAGACAGAGGGGCTGCAACAAGGGGCTGAAACAGAGGGGCTGAAACAGAGGGCGAGAAACAGAGGGGCTGAAACAGAGGGCGAGAAACAGAGGGGCTGAAACAGAGGGCGAGAAACAGAGGGGCTGAAACAGAGGGCGATAAACAGAGGGGCTGAAACAGAGGGTGAGAAACAGAGGGGCTGAAACAGACGGCGAGAAACAGAGGGGCTGAAACAGAGGGCGAGAAACAGGGGCTGAAACAGAGGGCGAGAAACAGAGGGGCTGAAACAGAGGGGGAGAAACAGTGGGGCTGAATCAGAGGGGCTGAAACAGAGGGGCTGAAACAGAGGGCGAGAAACAGAGGGGCTGAAACAAAGGGCGAGAAACTGAGGGGCTGAAACAGAGGGGCTGAATCAGAGGGGCTGAAACACAGGGCGAGAAACACAGGGGCTGAAACAGAGGGCGAGAAACAGAGGGCGAGAAACAGAGGGACTGAAACCGAGTGTCTGAAACAGAGGGGCTGAAACAGAGGGGCTGAAACAGAAGGGCTGAAAAAGAGAGCGAGAAACAGAGGGGCTGAAACAAAGGGCGAGAAACAGAGGGGCTGAAACAGAGGGCGAGGATCAGAGGGGCTGAAACAGAGGTTGAGAAACAGAGGGGCTGAAACAGAGGGGCTGAAACAGCGGGGCTGAAACAGAGGGGCTGAAACAGAGGGCGAGATACAGAGGGGCTGAAACAGAGGGCGAGAAACAGAGGGGCTGAATCAGAGGGGCTGAAACAGAGGGCGAGAAACAGAGGGGCTGAAACAGAGGGCGAGAAACAGAGGGGCTGAAACAGAGGGGCTGAAACAGAGGGTGAGAAACAGAGGGGCTGAAACAGAGGGCGAGAAACAGAGGGGCTGAAACAGAGAGCGATAAACAGAGTGGCTGAAACAGAGGGCGAGAAACAGAGGGGCTGAAACAGAGGGCGAGAAACAGAGGGGCTGAAACAGAGGGCGAGAAACAGAGGGGCTGAAACAGAGGGGCTGAAACAGTGGGCGAGATACAGAGGGGCTGAAACAGAGGGGCTGAAACAGAGGGGCTGAATCAAAGGGCGAGAAACAGAGGGGCTGAAACAGGGGGCGTGAAACAGAGGGTCTGAAACAGAGGTGAGGGAAACAGGGGGCGGGAAGCAGAGGGGCGGGAAACAGAGGGGCTGAATCAGAGGGGCTGAATCAGAGGGGCTGAATCAGAGGGGTTGGATCAGAGGGTGTGAAACAGAGGGGCTGAAACAGAGGGGCTGAAACAGAGGGGTTGAAACAGAGGGCGAGAAACAGAGGGGCTGAATCAGAGGGGCTGAATCAGAGGGGCTGAATCAGAGGGGCTGAAACAGAGGGGCTGAATCAGAGGGGCTGAAACAGAGGGCGAGAAACAGAGGGGCTGAAACAGAGGGCGAGAAACAGAGGGGCTGAAACAGAGGGGCTGAATCAGAGGGGCTGAAACAGAGGGGCTGAATCAGAGGGGCTGATTCAGAGGGGCTGAAAGAGAGGGGCTGAATCAGCAGTGCTGAAACAGAGGGCGAGAAACAGAGGGGCTGAAACAGAGGGCGAGAAACAGAGGGGCAGAAACAGAGGGCGAGAAACAGAGGGGCTGAAACAGAGGGGCTGAAAGAGAGGGCGAGAAACAGAGGGGCTGACATAGAGGGGCTGAAACAGACGGGCTGAAACAGAGGGGCTGAAACAGAGGGATGGAAACAGAGGGGCTGAAACAGAGGGCGAGAAACAGAGGAGTTGAAACAGAGGGCGAGAAACAGAGGGGCTGAAACAGAGGGGCTGAAACAGAGGGGCTGAAACAGAGAGCGAGAAATAGAGGGGCTGAAACAGAGGGCGAGAAACAGAGGGGCTGAAACACAGGTGCTGAAACAGAGGGGCTGAAACAGAGGGGCTGAAACAGAGGGCGAGAAACAGAGGGGCTGAAACAGGGGGGCTGAAACAGAGGGCGAGAAACAGAGGGGCTTAAACAGAGGGCGAGAAACAGAGGGGCTGAAACAGAGGGTGAGAAACAGTGGGGCTGAATCATAGGGGCTGAATCAGAGGGGCTGAAACAGAGGGCGAGAAAAGCAGGGGCTGAAACAGAGGGCGAGAAACAGAGGGCGAGAAACAGAGGGACTGAAACAGAGGGACTGAAACAGAGGGGCTGAAACAGAGGGACTGAAACAGAGGGGCTGAAACAGAGGGCGAGAAACAGAGGGGCTGAAACAAAGGGCGAGAAACAGAGGGGCTGAAACAGAGGGGCTGAATCAGAGGGGCTGAAACAGAGGTTGAGAAACAGAGGGGCTGAAACAGAGGGGCTGAAACAGAGGGGCTGAAACAGAGGGGCTGAAACAGAGGGCGAGATACAGAGGGGCTGAAACAGAGGGCGTGAAACAGAGGGGCTGAAACAGAGGGGCTGAAACAGAGGGCGAGAAACAGAGGGGCTGAAACAGAGGGCGAGATACAGAGGGGCTGAAACAGAGGGCGAGAAACAGAGGGGCTGAATCAGAGGGGCTGAAACAGAGGGCGAGAAACAGAGGGGCTGAAACAGAGGGCGAGAAACAGAGGGGCTGAAACAGAGGGGCTGAAACAGAGGGTGAGAAACAGAGGGGCTGAAACAGAGGGCGAGAAACAGAGGGGCTGAAACAGAGGGCGAGAAACAGAGTGGCTGAAACAGAGGGCGAGAAACAGAGGGGCTGAAACAGAGGGCGAGAAACAGAGGGGCTGAAACAGAGGGCGAGAAACAGAGGGGCTGAAACAGAGGGGCTGAAACAGTGGGCGAGATACAGAGGGGCTGAAACAGAGGGGCTGAAACAGAGGGGCTGAATCAGAGGGCGAGAAACAGAGGGGCTGAATCAGGGGGCGTGAAACAGAGGGTCTGAAACAGAGGTGAGGGAAACAGACGGGCGGGAAACAGAGGGGCGGGAAACAGAGGGGCTGAATCAGAGGGGCTGAATCAGAGGGGCTGAATCAGAGGGTTTGGATCAGAGGGTGTGAAACAGAGGGGCTGAAACAGAGGGGCTGAAACAGAGGGGTTGAAACAGAGGGCGAGAAACAGAGGGGCTGAATCAGAGGGGCTGAATCAGAGGGGCTGAATCAGAGGGGCTGAAACAGAGGGGCTGAATAAGAGGGGCTGAAACAGAGGGCGAGAAACAGAGGGGCTGAAACAGAGGGCGAGAAACAGAGGGGCTGAAACAGAGGGGCTGAATCAGAGGGGCTGAAACAGAGGGGCTGAATCAGAGGGGCTGATTCAGAGGGGCTGAAAGAGAGGGGCTGAATCAGCAGTGCTGAAACAGAGGGCGAGAAACAGAGGGGCTGAAACAGAGGGCGAGAAACAGAGGGGCAGAAACAGAGGGCGAGAAACAGTGGGGCTGAAACAGAGGGGCTGAAAGAGAGGGCGAGAAACAGAGGGGCTGACATAGAGGGGCTAAACAGACGGGCTGAAACAGAGGGGCTGAAACAGAGGGATGGAAACAGAGGGGCTGAAACAGAGGGCGAGAAACAGAGGGGCTGAAACAGAGGGGCTGAAACAGAGGGGCTGAAACAGAGAGCGAGAAATAGAGGGGCTGAAACAGAGGGCGAGAAACAGAGGGGCTGAAACACAGGTGCTGAAACAGAGGGGCTGAAACAGAGGGGCTGAAACAGAGGGCGAGAAACAGAGGGGCTGAAACAGAGGGGCTGAAACAGAGGGCGAGAAACACAGGGGCTGAAACAGAGGGCGAGAAACAGAGGGCGAGAAACAGAGGGACTGAAACAGAGTTACTGAAACAGAGGGGCTGAAACAGAGGGGCTGAAACAGAGGGGCTGAAACAGAGGGCGAGAAACAGAGGGGCTGAAACAAAGGGCGAGAAACAGAGGGGCTGAAACAGAGGGGCTGAATCAGAGGGGCTGAAACAGAGGTTGAGAAACAGAGGGGCTGAAACAGAGGGGCTGAAACAGAGGGGCTGAAACAGAGGGGCTGAAACAGAGGGCGAGATACAGAGGGGCTGAAACAGAGGGCGTGAAACAGAGGGGCTGAAACAGAGGGCGAGAAACAGAGGGGCTGAATCAGAGGGGCTGAAACAGAGGGCGAGAAACAGAGGGGCTGAAACAGAGGGTGAGAAACAGAGGGGCTGAAACAGAGGGGCTGAAACAGAGGGTGAGAAACAGAGGGGCTGAAACAGAGGGCGAGAAACAGAGTGGCTGAAACAGAGGGGCTGAAACAGAGGGCGAGAAACAGAGGGGCTGAAACAGAGGGCGAGAAACAGAGGGGCTGAAACAGAGGGCGAGAAACAGAGGGGCTGAAACAGAGGGCGAGAAACAGACGGGCTGAAACAGAGGGCGAGAAACAGAGGGGCTGAAACAGAGGGGCTGCAACAGAGGGCGAGAAACAGAGGGGCTGAAACAGATGGCGAGAAACAGAGGGGCTGAAAGAGAGGGCGAGAAACAGAGGGGTTGAAACAGAGGGCGAGAAACAGAGGGGCTGAAACAGAGTGGGAGAAACAGTGGGGCTGAATCAGAGGGGCTGAATCAGAGGGGCTGAAACAGAGGGCGAGAAACACAGGGGCTGAAACAGAGGGCGAGAAAAAGAGGGGCTGAATCAGAGGGGCTGAAACAGAGGGCGAGAAACACAGGGGCTGAAACAGAGGGGCTGAAGCTGAGGGCGAGAAACAGAGGGGCTGAAACAGAGGGCGAGAAACAGAGGGGCTGAAACAGAGGGGATGAATCAGAGGGCGAGAAACAGAGGGTCTGAAACAGAGGGTGAGAAACAGAGGGGCTGAAACAGGGGGCGTGAAACAGAGGGGCTGAAACAGAGGTGAGGGAAACAGAGGGGCGGGAAACAGAGGGGCGGGAAACAGAGGGGCTGAATCAGAGGGGCTGAATCAGAGGGGCTGAATCCGAGGGGCTGAATCAGAGGGGTTTGAACAGAGGGTGAGAATCAGAGGGGCTGAAACAGAGGGGCTGAGACAGAGGTGTTGAAACCGAGGGCGAGAAACAGAGGGGCTGAATCAGAGGGGCTGAATCAGAGGGGCTGAATCAGAGGGGCTGAAACAGAGGGGCTGAATCAGAGGGACTGAAACAGAGGGCGAGAAACAGAGGGGCTGAAACAGAGGGCGAGAAACAGAGTGGCTGAATCAGAGGGGCTGAATCAGAGGGTCTGAAACAGAGGGGCTGAATCAGAGGGGCTGATTCAGAGGGGCTGAAACAGAGGGGCTGAATCAGCGAGGCTGAAACAGAGTGCGAGAAACAGAGGGGCTGAAACAGAGGGCGAGAAACAGAGGGGCAGAAACAGAGGGCGAGAAACAGAGGGGCTGAAACACAGGGGCTGAAACAGAGGGCGAGAAACAGAGGGGCTAACATAGAGGGGCTGAAACAGACGGGCTGAAACAGAGGGGCTGAAACAGAGGGCGAGAAACAGAGGGGCTGAAACAGAGGGCGAGAAACAGAGGGGCTGAAACAGAGGGCGAGAAACAGACGGGCTGAAACAGAGGGCGAGAAACAGAGGGGCTGAAACAGAGGGGCTGCAACAGAGGGCGAGAAACAGAGGGGCTGAAACAGATGGCGAGAAACAGAGGGGCTGAAACAGAGGGCGAGAAACAGAGGGGTTGAAACAGAGGGCGAGAAACAGAGGGGCTGAAACAGAGGGGGAGAAACAATGGGGCTGAATCAGAGGGGCTGAATCAGAGGGGCTGAAACAGAGGGCGAGTAACACAGGGGCTGAAACAGAGGGCAAGAAACAGAGGGCGAGAAACAGAGGGACTGAAACAGAGTGGCTGAAACAGAGGGGCTGAAACAGAGGGGCTGAAAAAGAGGGCGAGAAACAGAGGTGCTGAAAGAAAGGGCGAGAAACTGAGGAGCTGAAACAGAGGGCGAGAGACAGAGGGGCTGAAACAGAGGTTGAGAAACAGAGGGGCTGAAACAGAGGGGCTGAAACAGAGGGGCTGAAACAGAGGGGCTGAAACAGAGGGCGAGATACAGAGGGGCTGAAACAGAGGGCGAGAAACAGAGGGGCTGAATCAGAGGGGCTGAAACAGAGGGCGAGAAACAGAGGGGCTGAAACAGAGGGCGAGAAACAGAGGGGCTGAAACAGAGGGGCTGAAACAGAGGGTGAGAAACAGAGGGGCTGCAACAGAGGCCGAGAAACAGAGTGGCTGAAACAGAGGGGCTGAAACAGAGGGCGAGAAACAGAGGGGCTGAAACAGAGGGCGAGAAACAGAGGGGCTGAAACAGAGGGGCTGAAACAGTGGGCGAGATACAGAGGGGCTGAAACAGACGGGCTGAAACAGAGGGGCTGAATCAGAGGGCGAGAAACAGAGGGGCTGAAACAGAGGGTGAGAAACAGAGGGGCTGAAACCGGGGGCGTGAAACAGAGGGGCTGAAACAGAGGGGAGGGAAACAGAGGGGCGGGAAACAGAGGGGCTGAATCAGAGGGGCTGAATCAGAGTGGCTGAAACAGAGGGTGAGAAACAGAGGGGCTGAAACAGAGGGGTTGAAACAGAGGGCGAGAAACAGAGCGGCTGAATCAGAGGGGCTGAATCAGAGGGGCTGAATCAGAGTGGCTGAAACAGAGGGTGAGAAACAGAGGGGCTGAAACAGAGGGGCTGAATCAGAGGGGCTGAATCAGAGTGGCTGAAACAGAGGGTGAGAAACAGAGGGGCTGAAACAGAGGGGTTGAAACAGAGGGGAGGGAAACAGAGGGGCTGAATCAGAGGGGCTGAATCAGAGGGGCTGAATCAGAGTGGCTGAAACAGAGGGTGAGAAACAGAGGGGCTGAAACAGAGGGGTTGAAACAGAGGGCGAGAAACAGAGCGGCTGAATCAGAGGGGCTGAATCAGAGGGGCTGAATCAGAGGGGCTGAAACAGAGGGGCTGAAACAGAGGGGCTGAAACAGAGGGCGAGAAACAGAGGGGCTGAAACAGAGGGCGAGAAACAGAGGGGCTGAAACACAGGTGCTGAAACAGAGGGGCTGAAACAGAGGGGCTGAAACAGAGGGCGAGAAACAGAGGGGCTGAAACAGAGGGGCTGAAACAGAGGGCGAGAAACACAGGGGCTGAAACAGAGGGCGAGAAACAGAGGGCGAGAAACAGAGGGACTGAAACAGAGTTACTGAAACAGAGGGGCTGAAACAGAGGGGCTGAAACAGAGGGGCTGAAACAGAGGGCGAGAAACAGAGGGGCTGAAACAAAGGGCGAGAAACAGAGGGGCTGAAACAGAGGGGCTGAATCAGAGGGGCTGAAACAGAGGTTGAGAAACAGAGGGGCTGAAACAGAGGGGCTGAAACAGAGGGGCTGAAACAGAGGGGCTGAAACAGAGGGCGAGATACAGAGGGGCTGAAACAGAGGGCGTGAAACAGAGGGGCTGAAACAGAGGGCGAGAAACAGAGGGGCTGAATCAGAGGGGCTGAAACAGAGGGCGAGAAACAGAGGGGCTGAAACAGAGGGTGAGAAACAGAGGGGCTGAAACAGAGGGGCTGAAACAGAGGGTGAGAAACAGAGGGGCTGAAACAGAGGGCGAGAAACAGAGTGGCTGAAACAGAGGGGCTGAAACAGAGGGCGAGAAACAGAGGGGCTGAAACAGAGGGCGAGAAACAGAGGGGCTGAAACAGAGGGCGAGAAACAGAGGGGCTGAAACAGAGGGCGAGAAACAGACGGGCTGAAACAGAGGGCGAGAAACAGAGGGGCTGAAACAGAGGGGCTGCAACAGAGGGCGAGAAACAGAGGGGCTGAAACAGATGGCGAGAAACAGAGGGGCTGAAAGAGAGGGCGAGAAACAGAGGGGTTGAAACAGAGGGCGAGAAACAGAGGGGCTGAAACAGAGTGGGAGAAACAGTGGGGCTGAATCAGAGGGGCTGAATCAGAGGGGCTGAAACAGAGGGCGAGAAACACAGGGGCTGAAACAGAGGGCGAGAAAAAGAGGGGCTGAATCAGAGGGGCTGAAACAGAGGGCGAGAAACACAGGGGCTGAAACAGAGGGGATGAATCAGAGGGCGAGAAACAGAGGGTCTGAAACAGAGGGTGAGAAACAGAGGGGCTGAAACAGGGGGCGTGAAACAGAGGGGCTGAAACAGAGGTGAGGGAAACAGAGGGGCGGGAAACAGAGGGGCGGGAAACAGAGGGGCTGAATCAGAGGGGCTGAATCAGAGGGGCTGAATCCGAGGGGCTGAATCAGAGGGGTTTGAACAGAGGGTGAGAATCAGAGGGGCTGAAACAGAGGGGCTGAGACAGAGGTGTTGAAACCGAGGGCGAGAAACAGAGGGGCTGAATCAGAGGGGCTGAATCAGAGGGGCTGAATCAGAGGGGCTGAAACAGAGGGGCTGAATCAGAGGGACTGAAACAGAGGGCGAGAAACAGAGGGGCTGAAACAGAGGGCGAGAAACAGAGTGGCTGAATCAGAGGGGCTGAATCAGAGGGTCTGAAACAGAGGGGCTGAATCAGAGGGGCTGATTCAGAGGGGCTGAAACAGAGGGGCTGAATCAGCGAGGCTGAAACAGAGTGCGAGAAACAGAGGGGCTGAAACAGAGGGCGAGAAACAGAGGGGCAGAAACAGAGGGCGAGAAACAGAGGGGCTGAAACACAGGGGCTGAAACAGAGGGCGAGAAACAGAGGGGCTAACATAGAGGGGCTGAAACAGACGGGCTGAAACAGAGGGGCTGAAACAGAGGGCGAGAAACAGAGGGGCTGAAACAGAGGGCGAGAAACAGAGGGGCTGAAACAGAGGGCGAGAAACAGAGGGGCTGAAACAGAGGGCGAGAAACAGACGGGCTGAAACAGAGGGCGAGAAACAGAGGGGCTGAAACAGAGGGGCTGCAACAGAGGGCGAGAAACAGAGGGGCTGAAACAGATGGCGAGAAACAGAGGGGCTGAAACAGAGGGCGAGAAACAGAGGGGTTGAAACAGAGGGCGAGAAACAGAGGGGCTGAAACAGAGGGGGAGAAACAATGGGGCTGAATCAGAGGGGCTGAATCAGAGGGGCTGAAACAGAGGGCGAGTAACACAGGGGCTGAAACAGAGGGCAAGAAACAGAGGGCGAGAAACAGAGGGACTGAAACAGAGTGGCTGAAACAGAGGGGCTGAAACAGAGGGGCTGAAAAAGAGGGCGAGAAACAGAGGTGCTGAAAGAAAGGGCGAGAAACTGAGGAGCTGAAACAGAGGGCGAGAGACAGAGGGGCTGAAACAGAGGTTGAGAAACAGAGGGGCTGAAACAGAGGGGCTGAAACAGAGGGGCTGAAACAGAGGGGCTGAAACAGAGGGCGAGATACAGAGGGGCTGAAACAGAGGGCGAGAAACAGAGGGGCTGAATCAGAGGGGCTGAAACAGAGGGCGAGAAACAGAGGGGCTGAAACAGAGGGCGAGAAACAGAGGGGCTGAAACAGAGGGGCTGAAACAGAGGGTGAGAAACAGAGGGGCTGCAACAGAGGCCGAGAAACAGAGTGGCTGAAACAGAGGGGCTGAAACAGAGGGCGAGAAACAGAGGGGCTGAAACAGAGGGCGAGAAACAGAGGGGCTGAAACAGAGGGGCTGAAACAGTGGGCGAGATACAGAGGGGCTGAAACAGACGGGCTGAAACAGAGGGGCTGAATCAGAGGGCGAGAAACAGAGGGGCTGAAACAGAGGGTGAGAAACAGAGGGGCTGAAACCGGGGGCGTGAAACAGAGGGGCTGAAACAGAGGGGAGGGAAACAGAGGGGCGGGAAACAGAGGGGCTGAATCAGAGGGGCTGAATCAGAGTGGCTGAAACAGAGGGTGAGAAACAGAGGGGCTGAAACAGAGGGGTTGAAACAGAGGGCGAGAAACAGAGCGGCTGAATCAGAGGGGCTGAATCAGAGGGGCTGAATCAGAGTGGCTGAAACAGAGGGTGAGAAACAGAGGGGCTGAAACAGAGGGGCTGAATCAGAGGGGCTGAATCAGAGTGGCTGAAACAGAGGGTGAGAAACAGAGGGGCTGAAACAGAGGGGTTGAAACAGAGGGGAGGGAAACAGAGGGGCTGAATCAGAGGGGCTGAATCAGAGGGGCTGAATCAGAGTGGCTGAAACAGAGGGTGAGAAACAGAGGGGCTGAAACAGAGGGGTTGAAACAGAGGGCGAGAAACAGAGCGGCTGAATCAGAGGGGCTGAATCAGAGGGGCTGAATCAGAGGGGCTGAAACAGAGGGGCTGAAACAGAGGGGCTGAAACAGAGGGCGAGAAACAGAGGGGCTGAAACAGAGGGCGAGAAACAGAGGGGCTGAAACATAGGGCGAGAAGCAGAGGGGCTGACACGGAGGGGCTGAATCAGAGGTGCTGAAACAGAGGGGCTGAATCAGGGGGGCTGATTCAGAGGTGCTGAAACAGAGGGGCTGAATCAGCGGGGCTGAAACAGAGGGCGAGAAACAGAGGGGCTGAAACAGAGGGCGAGAAACAGAGGGGCTGAAACAGAGGGGCTGAAACAGAGGGGCTGAAACAGAGGGGCTGAAACAGAGGGCGAGAAACAGAGGGGCTGAAATAGAGGGGCTGAATCAGAGGGGCTGAAACAGAGTGGATGGAACAGAGGGCGAGAAACCGAGGGGCTGAAACAGAGGGCGAGAAACAGAGGGGCTGATCCAGAGGGCGAGAAACAGAGGGGCTGAATCAGAGGGGCTGAAACAGAGGGCGAGAAACAGAGGGGCTGAAACACAGGGTGAGAAACAGTGGGGCTGAATCAGAGGGGCTGAATCAGAGGGGCTGAAACAGAGGTGCTGAAAGAGAGGGCGAGAAACAGAGGGGCTGAAACAGCGGGCGAGAAACAGAGGGCGAGAAACAGTGGGGCTGAAGCAGAGGGGCTGAAACAGACGGGCTGAAACAGAGAGACTGAAACAGAGGGCGAGAAACAGAGGGGCTGAAATAGAGGGCGAAAAACAGAGGGGCTGAAACACAGGGCGAGAAACAGAGGGGGAGAAACAGATGGCGATAAACAGAGGGGCTGAAATAGAGGGGCTGAAACAGAGGGGCTGAAACAGAGGGGCTGAATCAGAGCGGCTGAAACAGAGGGGCTGAATCAGAGGGGCTGAAACAGAGGGCGAGAAACAGAGGGGCTGAAACAGAGGGCGAGAAACAGAGGGGCTGAAACAGAGGGGCTGAAACAGAGGGTCTGAAACAGAGGGGCTGAAACAGAGGGCGAGAAACAGAGGGGCTGAAAGAGAGGGCGAGAAACAGAGGGGCTGAAACAGAGGGCGAGAAACAGAGGGGCTAAAACAGAGGGCGAGAAACAGAGGGGCTGAAACACAGGGGCTGAAACAGAGGGGCTGAAACAGAGGGGCAGAAACAGAGGGGCTGAAACAGAGGGCGAGAAACAGAGTGGCTGAAACAGAGGGGCTGAAACAGAGGGCGAGCAACAGAGGGGCTGAAACAGAGGGTGAGAAACAGAGGGGCTGAATCAGAGGGGCTGAAACAGAGGGCGAGAAACACAGGGGCTGAAACAGAGGGGCTGAAGCTGAGGGCGAGAAACAGAGGCGCTGAAACAGAGGGCGAGAAACAGAGGGGCTGAAACAGAGGGGATGAATCAGAGGGAGAGAAACAGAGGGGCTGAAACAGAGGGTGAGAAACAGAGGGGCTGAAACAGGGGCGTGAAACAGAGGGGCTGAAACAGAGGTGAGGGAAACAGAGGGGCGGGAACCAGAGGGGCGGGAAATAGAGGGGCTGAATCAGAGGGGCTGAATCAGAGGGGCTGAATCAGAGGGGCTGAATCAGAGGGGTTGGAACAGAGGGTGAGAATCAGAGGGGCTGAAACAGAGGGGCTGAAACAGAGGTGTTGAAACAGAGGGCGAGAAACAGAGGGGCTGAATCACAGGGGCTGAATCAGAGGGGCTGAATCAGAGGGGCTGAAACAGAGGGGCTGAATCAGAGGGACTGAAACAGAGGGCGAGAAACAGAGGGGCTGAAACAGAGGGCGAGAAACAGAGGGGCTGAATCAGAGGGGCTGAATCAGAGGGTCTGAAACAGAGGGGCTGAATCAGAGGGGCTGATTCAGAGGGGCTGAAACAGAGGGGCTGAATCAGCGAGGCTGAAACAGAGTGCGAGAAACAGAGGGGCTGAAACAGAGGGCGAGAAACAGACGGGCAGAAACAGAGGGCGAGAAACAGAGGGGCTGAAACACAGGGGCTGAAACAGAGGGCGAGAAACAGAGGGGCTGACATAGAGGGGCTGAAACAGACGGGCTGAAACAGAGAGGCTGAAACAGAGGGCGAGAAACAGAGGGGCTGAAACAGAGGGCGAGAAACAGAGGGGTTGAAACAGAGGGCGAGAATCAGACGGGCTGAAACAGAGGGGCTGAAACAGAGGGGCTGAAACAGAGAGCGAGAAACAGAGGGGCTGAAACAGAGGGCGAGAAACAGAGGGGCTGAAACAGAGGGCGAGAAACAGAGGGGCTGAAACAGAGGGGCTGAAACAGAGTGCGAGATACAGAGGGGCTGAAACAGAGGGGCTGAAACAGAGGGCGAGATACAGAGGGGCTGAAACAGAGGGCGAGAAACAGAGGGGCAGAAACAGAGGGCGAGAAACAGAGGGGCTGAAACAGAGGGGCTGAAACAGAGGGCGAGAAACAGAGGGGCTGACATAGAGGGGCTGAAACAGACGGGCTGAAACAGGGGGGCTGAAACAGAGGGCGAGAAACAGAGGGGCTGAAACAGAGGGCGAGAAACAGAGGGGTTGAAACAGAGTGCCAGAAACAGAGGGGCTGAAACACTGGTGCTGAAACAGAGGGGTTGAAACAGAGGGGCTGAAACAGAGGGCGAGAAACAGAGGGGCTGAAACAGAGGGGCTGAAACAGAGGATGAGAAACAGTGGGGCTGAAACAGAGGGGCTGAAACAGAGGGACTGAAACAGAGGGCGAGAAACAGAGGGGCTGAAACAGAGGGGCTGAATCAGAGGGGCTGAAACAGAAGGGCTGAAACTGAGGGCGAGAAACAGAGGGGCTGAAACAGAGGGGCTGAAACAGAGGGGCTGAAACAGAGGTGCTGAAACAGAGGGCGAGAAACAGAGGGGCTGAACTAGAGGGCGAGAAACAGAGGGGCTGAATCAGACGGGCTGAAACAGAGGGGCTGGAACAGTGGGGCTGAAACAGAGGGACTGAAACAGACGGGCTGAAACAGAGAGCCTGAAACAGAGGGCGAGAAACAGAGGGGCTGAAACAGAGGGCGAAAAACAGAGGTTCTAAAACAGAGGGCGAGAAACAGAGGGGGAGAAACAGAGGGACTGAAACAGAGGGGCTGAAACAGAGGGGCTGAAACAGAGGGGCTGAATCAGAGCGGCTGAAACAGAGGGGCTGAATCAGAGGGGCTGAAACAGAGGGCGAGAAACAGAGGGGCTGAAACAGAGGGCGAGAAACAGAGGGGCTGAAACAGAGGGGCTGAAACAGAGGGCGAGAAACAGAGGGGCTGAAACACAGGGGCTGAAACAGAGGGGCTGAAACAGAGGGGCTGAAACAGAGGGCGAGAAACAGAGGGGCTGAAACAGAGGGCGAGAAACAGAGGTGCTGAAACAGAGGGGCTGAATCAGAGGGGCTGAAACAGAGGGGCTGAATCAGAGGGGATGAAACAGAGGGCGAGAAACAGAGGGGCTGAAACAGAGGGCGAGAAACAGAGGTGCTGAAACAGAGTGGCTGAATCAGAGGGGCTGATTCAGAGGGGCTGAAACAGAGGGCGAGAAACAGAGGGGCTGAAACGGAGGGGCTGAAACAGAGGGTCTGAAACACAGGGGTGAAACAGAGGGCGAGAAACAGAGGGGCTAAAACAGAGGGCGAGAAACAGAGAGGCTGAAACAGAGGGCGAGAAACAGAGGGGCTGAAACAGAGGGGCTGAAACAGAGGGCGATAAACTAAGGGGCTGAAACAGAGGGCGAGAAACAGAGGGGCTAAAACAGAGTGCGAGAAACAGAGGGGCTCAAACACAGGTGCTGAAACAGAGGGGCTGAAACAGAGGGGCTGAAACAGAGGGCGAGAAACAGAGGGGCTGAAACAGAGGGGCTGAAACAGAGGGCGAGAAACAGAGGGGCTGAAACAGAGGGCGAGAAACAGAGGGGCTGAAACAGAGGGTGAGAAACAGTGGGGCTGAACCAGAGGGGCTGAATCAGAGGGGCTGAAACAGACGGCGAGAAACACAGGGGCTGAAACAGAGGGCGAGAAACAGAGGGCGAGAAACAGAGGGACTGAAACAGAGTGGCTGAAACAGAGGGGCTGAAACTGAGGGGCTGAAACAGAGGGGCTGAAACAGAGGGCGAGAAACAGAGGGGCTGAAACAAAGGGCGAGAAACAGAGGGCCTGAAACAGAGGGGGTGAATCAGAGGGGCTTAAACAGAGGTTGAGAAGCAGAGGGGCTGAAACAGAGGGGCTGAAACAGAGGGGCTGAAACAGAGGGGCTGAAACAGAGGGCGAGATACAGAGGGGCTGAAACAGAGGGCGAGAAACAGAGGGGCTGAAACAGAGGGCGAGAAACAGAGGGGCTGAATCAGAGGGGCTGGAACAGAGGGCGAGAAACAGAGGGGCTGAAACAGAGGGTGAGAAACAGAGGGGCTGAAACAGTGGGCGAGAAACAGAGGGGCTGAAACAGAGGGCGAGAAACAGAGTGGCTGAAACAGAGGGGCTGAAACAGAGGGCGAGAAACAGAGGGGCTGAAACAGAGGGCGAGAAACAGAGGGGCTGAAACAGAGGGCGAGAAACAGAGGGGCTGAAACAGAGGGCGAGAAACAGAGGGGCTGAAACAGAGGGGCTGAAACAGTGGGCGAGATACAGAGGGGCTGAAACAGAGGGGCTGAAACAGAGGGGCTGAAACAGAGGGCGAGAAACAGAGGGGCTGAAACAGAGGGTGAGAAACAGAGGGGCAGAAACAGGGGGCGTGAAACAGAGGGGCTGAAACAGAGGGTAGGGAAACAGAGGGGTGGGAAACAGAGGGGCGGGAAACAGAGGGGCTGAAGCAGAGGGGCTGAATCAGAGGGGCTGAATCAGAGGGGCTGAATCAGAGGGGCTGAAACAGAGGGTGAGAAACAGAGGGGCTGAAACAGAGGGTGAGAAACAGAGGGGCTGAAACAGAGGGGCTGAAACAGAGGGTGAGAAACAGAGGGGCTGAAACAGAGGGCGAGAAACAGAGTGGCTGAAACAGAGGGGCTGAAACAGAGGGCGAGAAACAGAGGGGCTGAAACCGAGGGCGAGAAACAGAGGGGCTGAAACAGAGGGCGAGAAACAGAGGGGCTGAAACAGAGGGGCTGAAACAGAGGGGCTGAAACAGAGGGTGAGAAACAGAGGGGCAGAAACAGGGGGCGTGAAACAGAGGGGCTGAAACAGAGCGGAGGGAAACAGAGGGGCGGGAAACAGAGGGGCGGGAAACAGAGGGGCTGAATCAGAGGGGCTGAATCAGAGGGGCTGAATCAGAGGGGCTGAATCAGAGGGGCTGAAACAGAGGGTGAGAAACAGAGGGGCTCAAACAGAGGGGCTGAAACAGAGGGGCTGAAACAGGGCGAGAAACAGAGGGGCTGAATCAGAGGGGCTGAATCAGAGGGGCTGAATCAGAGGGGCTGAAACAGAGGGGCTGAATCAGAGGGGCTGAAACAGAGGGGCTGAATCAGGGGGGCTGATTCAGAGGTGCTGAAACAGAGGGGCTGAATCAGCGGGGCTGAAACAGAGGGCGAGAAACAGAGGGGCTGAATCAGAGGGGCTGAATCAGAGGGTCTGAAACAGAGGGGCTGAATCAGAGGGGCTGATTCAGAGGGGCTGAAACAGAGGGGCTGAATCAGCGAGGCTGAAACAGAGTGCGAGAAACAGAGGGGCTGAAACAGAGGGCGAGAAACAGACGGGCAGAAACAGAGGGCGAGAAACAGAGGGGCTGAAACACAGGGGCTGAAACAGAGGGCGAGAAACAGAGGGGCTGACATAGAGGGGCTGAAACAGACGGGCTGAAACAGAGGGGCTGAAACAGAGGGCGAGAAACAGAGGGGCTGAAACAGAGGGCGAGAAACAGAGGGGTTGAAACAGAGGGCGTGAATCAGACGGGCTGAAACAGAGGGGCTGAAACAGAGGGGCTGAAACAGAGAGCGAGAAACAGAGGGGCTGAAACAGAGGGCGAGAAACAGAGGGGCTGAAACAGAGGGCGAGAAACAGAGGGGCTGAAACAGAGGGGCTGAAACAGAGTGCGAGATACAGAGGGGCTGAAACAGAGGGGCTGAAACAGAGGGCGAGATACAGAGGGGCTGAAACAGAGGGCGAGAAACAGAGGGGCAGAAACAGAGGGCGAGAAACAGAGGGGCTGAAACAGAGGGGCTGAAACAGAGGGCGAGAAACAGAGGGGCTGACATAGAGGGGCTGAAACAGACGGGCTGAAACAGGGGGGCTGAAACAGAGGGCGAGAAACAGAGGGGCTGAAACAGAGGGCGAGAAACAGAGGGGTTGAAACAGAGTGCCAGAAACAGAGGGGCTGAAACACTGGTGCTGTAACAGAGGGGTTGAAACAGAGGGGCTGAAACAGAGGGCGAGAAACAGAGGGGCTGAAACAGAGGGGCTGAAACAGAGGGCGAGAAACAGAGGTGCTGAAACAGAGGATGAGAAACAGTGGGGCTGAAACAGAGGGGCTGAAACAGAGGGACTGAAACAGAGGGCGAGAAACAGAGGGGCTGAAACAGAGGGGCTGAATCAGAGGGGCTGAAACAGAAGGGCTGAAACAGAGGGCGAGAAACAGAGGGGCTGAAACAGAGGGGCTGAAACAGAGGGGCTGAAACAGAGGTGCTGAAACAGAGGGCGAGAAACAGAGGGGCTGAACTAGAGGGCGAGAAACAGAGGGGCTGAATCAGACGGGCTGAAACAGAGGGGCTGAAACAGTGGGGCTGAAACAGAGGGACTGAAACAGACGGGCTGAAACAGAGAGCCTGAAACAGAGGGCGAGAAACAGAGGGGCTGAAACAGAGGGCGAAAAACAGAGGTTCTAAAACAGAGGGCGAGAAACAGAGGGGGAGAAACAGAGGGACTGAAACAGATTGGCTGAAACAGAGGGGCTGAAACAGAGGGGCTGAATCAGAGCGGCTGAAACAGAGGGGCTGAATCAGAGGGGCTGAAACAGAGGGCGAGAAACAGAGGGGCTGAAACAGAGGGCGAGAAACAGAGGGGCTGAAACAGAGGGGCTGAAACAGAGGGCGAGAAACAGAGGGGCTGAAACACAGGGGCTGAAACAGAGGGGCTGAAACAGAGGGGCTGAAACAGAGGGCGAGAAACAGAGGGGCTGAAACAGAGGGCGAGAAACAGAGGTGCTGAAACAGAGGGGCTGAATCAGAGGGGCTGAAACAGAGGGGCTGAATCAGAGGGGATGAAACAGAGGGCGAGAAACAGAGGGGCTGAAACAGAGGGCGAGAAACAGAGGTGCTGAAACAGAGTGGCTGAATCAGAGGGGCTGATTCAGAGGGGCTGAAACAGAGGGCGAGAAACAGAGGGGCTGAAACGGAGGGGCTGAAACAGAGGGTCTGAAACACAGGGGTGAAACAGAGGGCGAGAAACAGAGGGGCTAAAACAGAGGGCGAGAAACAGAGAGGCTGAAACAGAGGGCGAGAAACAGAGGGGCTGAAACAGAGGGGCTGAAACAGAGGGCGATAAACAGAGGGGCTGAAACAGAGGGCGAGAAACAGAGGGGCTAAAACAGAGTGCGAGAAACAGAGGGGCTCAAACACAGGTGCTGAAACAGAGGGGCTGAAACAGAGGGGCTGAAACAGAGGGCGAGAAACAGAGGGGCTGAAACAGAGGGGCTGAAACAGAGGGCGAGAAACAGAGGGGCTGAAACAGAGGGCGAGAAACAGAGGGGCTGAAACAGAGGGTGAGAAACAGTGGGGCTGAACCAGAGGGGCTGAATCAGAGGGGCTGAAACAGAGGGCGAGAAACACAGGGGCTGAAACAGAGGGCGAGAAACAGAGGGCGAGAAACAGAGGGACTGAAACAGAGTGGCTGAAACAGAGGGGCTGAAACTGAGGGGCTGAAACAGAGGGGCTGAAACAGAGGGCGAGAAACAGAGGGGCTGAAACAAAGGGCGAGAAACAGAGGGCCTGAAACAGAGGGGGTGAATCAGAGGGGCTTAAACAGAGGTTGAGAAACAGAGGGGCTGAAACAGAGGGGCTGAAACAGAGGGGCTGAAACAGAGGGGCTGAAACAGAGGGCGAGATACAGAGGGGCTGAAACAGATGGCGAGAAACAGAGGGGCTGAAACAGAGGGCGAGAAACAGAGGGGCTGAATCAGAGGGGCTGGAACAGAGGGCGAGAAACAGAGGGGCTGAAACAGAGGGTGAGAAACAGAGGGGCTGAAACAGTGGGCGAGAAACAGAGGGGCTGAAACAGAGGGCGAGAAACAGAGTGGCTGAAACAGAGGGGCTGAAACCGAGGGCGAGAAACAGAGGGGCTGAAACAGAGGGCGAGAAACAGAGGGGCTGAAACAGAGGGCGAGAAACAGAGGGGCTGAAACAGAGGGCGAGAAACAGAGGGGCTGAAACAGAGGGGCTGAAACAGTGGGCGAGATACAGAGGGGCTGAAACAGAGGGGCTGAAACAGAGGGGCTGAAACAGAGGGCGAGAAACAGAGGGGCTGAAACAGAGGGTGAGAAACAGAGGGGCAGAAACAGGGGGCGTGAAACAGAGGGGCTGAAACAGAGGGTAGGGAAACAGAGGGGTGGGAAACAGAGGGGCGGGAAACAGAGGGGCTGAAGCAGAGGGGCTGAATCAGAGGGGCTGAATCAGAGGGGCTGAATCAGAGGGGCTGAAACAGAGGGTGAGAAACAGAGGGGCTGAAACAGAGGGTGAGAAACAGAGGGGCTGAAACAGAGGGGCTGAAACAGAGGGTGAGAAACAGAGGGGCTGAAACAGAGGGCGAGAAACAGAGTGGCTGAAACAGAGGGGCTGAAACAGAGGGCGAGAAACAGAGGGGCTGAAACCGAGGGCGAGAAACAGAGGGGCTGAAACCGAGGGCGAGAAACAGAGGGGCTGAAACAGAGGGGCTGAAACAGAGGGGCTGAAACAGAGGGTGAGAAACAGAGGGGCAGAAACAGGGGGCGTGAAACAGAGGGGCTGAAACAGAGCGGAGGGAAACAGAGGGGCGGGAAACAGAGGGGCGGGAAACAGAGGGGCTGAATCAGAGGGGCTGAATCAGAGGGGCTGAATCAGAGGGGCTGAATCAGAGGGGCTGAAACAGAGGGTGAGAAACAGAGGGGCTCAAACAGAGGGGCTGAAACAGAGGGGCTGAAACAGGGCGAGAAACAGAGGGGCTGAATCAGAGGGGCTGAATCAGAGGGGCTGAATCAGAGGGGCTGAAACAGAGGGGCTGAATCAGAGGGGCTGAAACAGAGGGGCTGAATCAGGGGGGCTGATTCAGAGGTGCTGAAACAGAGGGGCTGAATCAGCGGGGCTGAAACAGAGGGCGAGAAACAGAGGGGCTGAAACAGAGGGCGAGAAACAGAGGGGCAGAAACAGAGGGCGAGAAACAGAGGGGCTGAAACAGAGAGCCTGATACAGAGGGCGAGAAACAGAGGGGCTGAAATAGAGGGCGAAAAACAGATGGGCTGAAACACAGGGCGAGAAACAGAGGGGGAGAAACAGATGGCGATAAACAGAGGGGCTGAAAAAGAGGGGCTGAAACAGAGGGGCTGAAACAGAGGGGCTGAATCAGAGCGGCTGAAACAGAGGGGCTGAATCAGAGGGGCTGAAACAGAGGGCGAGAAACAGAGGGCGAGAAACAGAGGGGCTGAAACAGAGGGCGAGAAACAGAGGGGCTGAAACAGAGGGGCTGAAACAGAGGGTCTGAAACAGAGGGGCTGAAACAGAGGGCGAGAAACAGAGGGGCTGAAACAGAGGGCGAGAAACAGAGGGGCTGAAACAGAGGGCGAGAATCAGAGGGGCTGAAACAGAGGGGCTGAAACAGAGGGCGAGAAACAGAGGGGCTGAAACAGAGGGCGAGAAACAGAGGGGCTAAAACAGAGGGCGAGAAACAGAGGGGCTGAAACACTGGGGCTGAAAAAGAGGGGCTGAAACAGAGGGGCAGAAACAGAGGGGCTGAAAATGAGGGCGGGAAACAGAGTGGCTGAAACAGAGTGGCTGAAACAGAGGGCGAGAAACAGAGGGGCTGAAACAGAGGGTGAGAAACAGAGGGGCTGAATCAGAGGGGCTGAAACAGAGGTCGAGAAACACAGGGGCTGAAACAGAGGGGCTGAAGCAGATGGCGAGAAACAGAGGGGCTGAAACAGAGGACGAGAAACAGAGTGGCTGAAACAGAGGGGCTGAAACAGTGGGCGAGATACAGAGGGGCTGAAACAGAGGGCGAGAAACAGAGGGGCTGATACAGTGGGCGAGAAACAGAGTGGCTGAAACAGAGGGGCTGAAACAGTGTGCGAGATACAGAGGGGCTGAAACAGAGGGGCTGAAACAGAGGGGCTGAAACAGAGGGTGAGAAACAGAGGGGCTGAAACAGGGGGCGTGAAACAGAGGGGCTGAAACAGAGGGGAGGGAAACAAAGGGGTGGGAAACAGAGGGGCGGGAAACAGAGGGGCTGAATCAGAGAGGCTCAATCAGAGGGGCTGAATCAGAGGGGCTGAATCAGAGGGGCTGAAACAGAGGGGCTGAAACAGAGGGGCTGCAACAGAGGGTCTGAAACAGAGGGCGAGAAACAGAAGGGCTGAAACAGAGTGCGAGAAACAGAGGGGCTGAAACAGGGGGCGTGAAACAGAGGGGCTGAAACAGAGGGGAGGGAAACAGAGGGGTGGGAAACAGAGGAGCGGGAAACAGAGGGGCTGAATCAGAGGGGCTGAATCAGAGGGGCTGAATCAGAGGGGCTGAATCAGAGGGGCTGAAACAGAGGGTGAGAAACAGAGGGGCTGAGACAGAGGGGCTGCAACAAGGGGCTGAAACAGAGGGGCTGAAACAGAGGGGCTGAAACAGAGGGTCTGAAACAGAGGGGCTGAAACAGAGGGCGAGAAACAGAGGGGCTGAAACAGAGGGCGAGAAACAGAGGGGCTGAAACAGAGGGGCTGAAACAGAGGGTAAGAAACAGAGGGGCTGAAACAGAGGGCGAGAAACAGAGTGGCTGAAACAGAGGGGCTGAAACAGAGGGCGAGAAACAGAGGGGCTGAAACAGAGGGCGAGAAACAGAGGGGCTGAAACAGAGGGCGAGAAACAGAGGGGCTGAAACAGAGGGGCTGAAACAGTGGGCGAGATACAGAGGGGCTGAAACAGACGGGCTGAAACAGAGGGGCTGAATCAGAGGGCGAGAAACAGAGGGGCTGAAACAGAGGGTGAGAAACAGAGGGGCTGAAACCGGGGGCGTGAAACAGAGGGGCTGAAACAGAGGGGCGGGAAACAGAGGGGCTGAATCAGAGGGGCTGAATCAGAGGGGCTGAATCAGAGGGGCTGAAACAGAGGGTGAGAAACAGAGGGGCTGAAACAGAGGGGTTGAAACAGAGGGCGAGAAACAGAGGGGCTGAATCAGAGGGGCTGAATCAGAGGGTTCTGAATCAGAGGGGCTGAAACAGAGGGGCTGAAACAGAGGGGCTGAAACAGAGGGCGAGAAACAGAGGGGCTGAAACAGAGGGCGAGAAACAGAGGGGCTGAAACAGAGGGCGAGAAACAGAGGGGCTGAAACAGAGGGCGAGAAACAGAGGGGCTGAAACAGACGGCGAGAAACAGAGGGGCTGAAACAGAGGGCGAGAAACAGTGGGGCTGAATCAGAGGGGCTGAATCAGAGGGGCTGAAACAGAGGGCGAGAAAAACAGGGGCTGAAACAGAGGGCGAGAAACAGAGGGCGAGAAACCGAGGGACTGAAACAGAGTGGCTGAAACAGAGGGGCTGAAACAGAGGGGCTGAAACAGAGGGGCTGAAAAAGAGGGCGAGAAACAGAGGGGCTGAAACAAAGGGCGAGAAACAGAGGGGCTGAAACAGAGGGCGAGAAACAGAGGGATTGAAACAGAGGTTGAGAAACAGAGGGGCTGAAACAGAGGGGCTGAAACAGAGGGGCTTAAACAGAGGGGCTGAAACAGAGGGCGAGATACAGAGGGATTGAAACAGAGGGCGAGAAACAGAGGGGCTGAATCAGAGGGGCTGAAACAGAGGGCGAGAAACAGAGGGGCTGAAACAGAGGGCGAGAAACAGAGGGGCTGACACAGAGGGGCTGAAACAGAGGGTGAGAAACAGAGGGGCTGAAAAAGAGGGCGAGAAACAGAGTGGCTGAAACAGAGGGGCTGAAACAGAGGGCGAGAAACAGAGGGGCTGAAACAGAGGGCGAGAAACAGAGGGGCTGAAACAGGGGGCGAGAAACAGAGGGGCTGAAACTGAGGGCGAGAAACAGAGGGGCTGAAACAGAGGGGCTGAAACAGAGGGCGAGAAACAGAGGGGCTGAAACAGAGTGGCTGAAACAGTGGGCGAGATACAGAGGGGCTGAAACAGAGGGGCTGAAACAGAGGGGCTGAAACAGAGGGCGAGAAACAGAGGGGCTGAAACAGAGGGTGAGAAACAGAGGGGCAGAAACAGGGGGCATGAAACAGAGGGGCTGAAACAGAGCGGAGGGAAACAGAGGGGCGGGAAACAGAGGGGCGGGATACAGAGGGGCTGAATCAGAGGGGCTGAATCAGAGGGGCTGAATCAGAGGGGCTGAATCAGAGGGTGAGAAACAGAGGGGCTGAAACAGAGGGTGAGAAACAGAGGGGCTGAAACAGAGGGGCTGAAACAGAGGGTGAGAAACAGAGGGGCTGAAACAGAGGGCGAGAAACAGAGGGGCTGAAACAGAGGGGTTAAAACAGAGGGCGAGAAACAGAGGGGCTGAAACCGAGGGCGAGAAACAGAGGGGCTGAATCAGAGGGGCTGAATCAGAGGGGCTGAATCAGAGGGGCTGAAACAGAGGGGCTGAATCAGGGGGGCTGATTCAGAGGTGCTGAAACAGAGGGGCTGAATCAGCGGGGCTGAAACAGAGGGCGAGAAACAGAGGGGCTGAAACAGAGGGCGAGAAACAGAGGGGCAGAAACAGAGGGCGAGAAACAGAGGGTCTGAAACAGAGAGCCTGAAACAGAGGGCGAGAAACAGAGGGGCTGAAATAGAGGGCGAAAAACAGAGGGGCTGAAACACAGGGCGAGAAACAGAGGGGGAGAAACAGATGGCGATAAACAGAGGGGCTGAAAAAGAGGGGCTGAAACAGAGGGGCTGAAACAGAGGGGCTGAATCAGAGCGGCTGAAACAGAGGGGCTGAATCAGAGGGGCTGAAACAGAGGGCGAGAAACAGAGGGGCTGAAACAGAGGGCGAGAAACAGAGGGGCTGAAACAGAGGGGCTGAAACAGAGGGTCTGAAACAGAGGGGCTGAAACAGAGGGCGAGAAACAGAGTGGCTGAAACAGAGGGCGAGAAACAGAGGGGCTGAAACAGAGGGCGAGAATCAGAGGGGCTGAAACAGAGGGGCTGAAACAGAGGGCGAGAAACAGAGGGGCTGAAACAGAGGGCGAGAAACAGAGGGGCTAAAACAGAGGGCGAGAAACAGAGGGGCTGAAACACAGGGGCTGAAACAGAGGGGCTGAAACAGAGGGGCAGAAACAGAGGGGCTGAAACAGAGGGCGAGAAACAGAGGGGCTGAAACAGAGGGTGAGAAACAGAGGGGCTGAATCAGAGGGGCTGAAACAGAGGGCGAGAAACACAGGGGCTGAAACAGAGGGGCTGAAGCAGAGGGCGAGAAACAGAGGGGCTGAAACAGAGGGCGAGAAACAGAGTGGCTGAAACAGAGGGGCTGAAACAGTGGGCGAGATACAGAGGGGCTGAAACAGAGGGCGAGAAACAGAGGGGCTGATACAGTGGGCGAGAAACAGAGGTGCTGAAACAGAGGGCGAGAAACAGAGTGGCTGAAACAGAGGGGCTGAAACAGTGTGCGAGATACAGAGGGGCTGAAACAGAGGGGCTGAAACAGAGGGGCTGAAACAGAGGCCGAGAAACAGAGGGGCTGAAACAGAGGGTGAGAAACAGAGGGGCTGAAACAGGGGGGGTGAAACAGAGGGGCTGAAACAGAGGGGAGGGAAACAAAGGGGTGGGAAACAGAGGGGCGGGAAACAGAGGGGCTGAATCAGAGAGGCTCAATCAGAGGGGCTGAATCAGAGGGGCTGAATCAGAGGGGCTGAAACAGAGGGGCTGAAACAGAGGGGCTGCAACAGAGGGTCTGAAACAGAGGGCGAGAAACAGAGGGGCTGAAACAGAGGGCGAGAAACAGAGGGGCTGAAACAGGGGGCGTGAAACAGAGGGGCTGAAACAGAGGGGAGGGAAACAGAGGGGTGGGAAACAGAGGAGCGGGAAACAGAGGGGCTGAATCAGAGGGGCTGAATCAGAGGGGCTGAATCAGAGGGGCTGAATCAGAGGGGCTGAAACAGAGGGTGAGAAACAGAGGGGCTGAGACAGATGGGCTGCAACAAGGGGCTGAAACAGAGGGGCTGAAACAGAGGGGCTGAAACAGAGGGTCTGAAACACAGGGGCTGAAACAGAGGGCGAGAAACAGAGGGGCTGAAACAGAGGGCGAGAAACAGAGGGGCTGAAACAGAGGGGCTGAAACAGAGGGTGAGAAACAGAGGGGCTGAAACAGAGGGCGAGAAACAGAGGGGCTGAAACTGAGGGGCTGAAACAGAGGGCGAGAAACAGAGGGGCTGAAACAGAGGGCGAGAAACAGAGGGGCTGAAACAGAGGGCGAGAGACAGAGGGGCTGAAACAGAGGGCGAGAAACAGAGGGGCTGAAACAGAGGGGCTGAAACAGTGGGCGAGATACAGAGGGGCTGAAACAGACGGGCTGAAACAGAGGGTCTGAATCAGAGGGCGAGAAACAGAGGGGCTGAAACAGAGGGTGAGAAACAGAGGGGCTGAAACCGGGGGCGTGAAACAGAGGGGCTGAAACAGAGGGGCGGGAAACAGAGGGGCGGGAAACAGAGGCGCTGAATCAGAGGGGCTGAATCAGAGGGGCTGAATCAGAGGGGCTGAATCAGAGGGGCTGAAACAGAGGGTGAGAAACAGAGGGGCTGAAACAGAGGGGTTGAAACAGAGGGCGAGAAACAAAGGGGCTGAATCAGAGGGGCTGAATCAGAGGGGCTGAATCAGAGGGGCTGAAACAGAGGGGCTGAAACAGAGGGGCTGAAACAGAGGGCGAGAAACAGAGGGGCTGAAAAAGAGGGCGAGAAACAGAGGGGCTGAAACAGAGGGCGAGAAACAGAGGGGCTGAAACAGAGGGCGAGAAACAGAGGGGCTGAAACAGAGGGCGAGAAACAGAGGGGCTGAAACAGAGGGGGAGAAACAGTGGGGCTGAATCAGAGGGGCTGAATCAGAGGGGCTGAAACAGAGGGCGAGAAAAACAGGGGCTGAAACAGAGGGCGAGAAACAGAGTGCGAGAAACAGAGGGACTGAAACAGAGGGGCTGAAACAGAGGGGCTGAAACAGAGGGGCTGAAACAGAGGGGCTGAAAAAGAGGGCGAGAAACAGAGGGGCTGAAACAAAGGGCGAGAAACAGAGGGGCTGAAACAGAGGGCGAGAAACAGAGGGGCTGAAACAGAGGTTGAGAAACAGAGGGGCTGAAACAGAGGGGCTGAAACAGAGGGGCTTAAACAGAGCGGCTGAAACAGAGGGCGAGAAACAGAGGGGCTGAAACAGAGGGCGAGAAACAGAGGGGCTGAATCAGAGGGGCTGAAACAGAGGGCGAGAAACAGAGGGGCTGAAACAGAGGGCGAGAAACAGAGGGGCTGACACAGAGGGGCTGAAACAGAGGGTTAGAAACAGAGGGGCTGAAACAGAGGGCGAGAAACAGAGTGGCTGAAACAGAGGGGCTGAAACAGAGGGCGAGAAACAGAGGGGCTGAAACAGAGGGCGAGAAACAGAGGGGCTGAAACAGAGGGCGAGAAACATAGGGGCTGAAACAGAGGGGCTGAATCAGAGGGGCTGAAACAGAGGGGCTGAATCAGAGGGGATGAAACAGAGGGAGAGAAACATAGGGGCTGAAACAGAGGGGCTGAAACAGAGTGGCTGAATCAGAGGGGCTGATTCAGAGGGGCTGAAACAGAGGGCGAGAAACAGAGGGGCTGAAACGGAGGGTCTGAAACAGAGGGTCTGAAACACAGGGGCTGAAACAGAGGGCGAGAAACAGAGGGGCTAAAACAGAGGGCGAGAAACAGAGGGGCTGAAACAGAGGGCGAGAAACAGAGGGGCTGAAACAGAGGGGCTGAAACAGAGGGCGATAAACAGAGGGGCTGAAACAGAGGGCGAGAAACAGAGGGGCTAAAACAGAGTGCGAGAAACAGAGGGGCTCAAACACAGGTGCTGAAACAGAGGGGCTGAAACAGAGGGGCTGAAACAGAGGGCGAGAAACAGAGGGGCTGAAACAGAGGGGCTGAAACAGAGGGCGAGAAACAGAGGGGCTGAAACAGAGGGCGAGAAACAGAGGGGCTGAAACAGAGGGTGAGAAACAGTGGGGCTGAACCAGAGGGGCTGAATCAGAGGGGCTGAAACAGAGAGCGAGAAACACAGGGGCTGAAACAGAGGGCGAGAAACAGAGGGCGAGAAACAGAGGGACTGAAACAGAGTGGCTGAAACAGAGGGGCTGAAACTGAGGGGCTGAAACAGAGGGGCTGAAACAGAGGGCTAGAAACAGAGGGTCTGAAACAGAGGGCGAGAAACAGAGGGGCTGAATCAGAGGGGCTTAAACAGAGGTTGAGAAACAGAGGGGCTGAAACAGAGGGGCTGAAACAGAGGCGCTGAAACAGAGGGGCTGAAACAGAGGGCGAGATACAGAGGGGCTGAAACAGAGGGCGAGAAACAGAGGGGCTGAAACAGAGGGCGAGAAACAGAGGGGCTGAATCAGAGGGGCTGAAACAGAGGGCGAGAAACAGAGGGGCTGAAACAGAGGGTGAGAAACAGAGGGGCTGAAACAGAGGGTGAGAAACAGAGGGGCTGAAACAGAGGGCGAGAAACAGAGTGGCTGAAACAGAGGGGCTGAAACAGAGGGCGAGAAACAGAGGGGCTGAAACAGAGGGCGAGAAACAGAGGGGCTGAAACAGAGGGCGAGAAACAGAGGGGCTGAAACAGAGGGCGAGAAACAGAGGGGCTGAAACAGAGGGGCTGAAACAGTGGGCGAGATACAGAGGGGCTGAAACAGAGGGGCTGAAACAGAGGGGCTGAAACAGAGGGCGAGAAAAAGAGGGGCTGAAACAGAGGGTGAGAAACAGAGGGGCAGAAACAGGGGGCGTGAAACAGAGGGGCTGAAACAGAGGGTAGGGAAACAGAGGGGCGGGAAACAGAGGGGCGGGAAACAGAGGGGCTGAAGCAGAGGGGCTGAATCAGAGGGGCTGAATCAGAGGGGCTGAATCAGAGGGGCTGAAACAGAGGGTGAGAAACAGTGGGGCTGAAACAGAGGGTGAGAAACCGAGGGGCTGAAACAGAGGGGCTGAAACAGAGGGTGAGAATCAGAGGGGCTGAAACAGAGGGCGAGAAACAGAGTGGCTGAAACAGAGGGGCTGAAACAGAGGGCGAGAAACAGAGGGGCTGAAACCGAGGGCGAGAAACAGAGGGGCTGAAACAGAGGGCGAGAAACAGAGGGGCTGAAACAGAGGGCGAGAAACAGAGGGGCTGAAACAGAGGGGCTGAAACAGTGGGCGAGATACAGAGGGGCTGAAACAGAGGGGCTGAAACAGAGGGGCTGAAACAGAGGGTGAGAAACAGAGGGGCAGAAACAGGGGGCGTGAAACAGAGGGGCTGAAACAGAGCGGAGGGAAACAGAGGGGCGGGAAACAGAGGGGCGGGAAACAGAGGGGCTGAATCAGATGGGCTGAATCAGAGGGGCTGAATCAGAGGGGCTGAATCAGAGGGGCTGAAACAGAGGGTGAGAAACAGAGGGGCTCAAACAGAGGGGCTGAAACAGAGGGGCTGAAACAGGGCGAGAAACAGAGGGGCTGAAATAGAGGGCGAAAAACAGAGGGGCTGAAACACAGGGCGAGAAACAGAGGGGGAGAAACAGATGGCGATAAACAGAGGGGCTGAAAAAGAGGGGCTGAAACAGAGGGGCTGAAACAGAGGGGCTGAATCAGAGCGGCTGAAACAGAGGGGCTGAATCAGAGGGGCTGAAACAGAGGGCGAGAAACAGAGGGCGAGAAACAGAGGGCGAGAAACAGAGGGGCTGAAACAGAGGGGCTGAAACAGAGGGTCTGAAACAGAGGGGCTGAAACAGAGGGCGAGAAACAGAGGGGCTGAAACAGAGGGCGAGAAACAGAGGGGCTGAAACAGAGGGCGAGAATCAGAGGGGCTGAAACAGAGGGGCTGAAACAGAGGGCG
Organism: Chiloscyllium punctatum; assembly: GCF_047496795.1. Classification (NCBI taxonomy): domain Eukaryota; kingdom Metazoa; phylum Chordata; class Chondrichthyes; order Orectolobiformes; family Hemiscylliidae; genus Chiloscyllium; species Chiloscyllium punctatum. The sequence continues at coordinate 3,014,973 of NW_027309793.1, read as the reverse complement.
AGAAACAGAGGGGCTGAAACAGAGGGCGAGAAACAGAGGGGCTAAAACAGAGGGCGAGAAACAGAGGGGCTGAAACACTGGGGCTGAAACAGAGGGGCTGAAACAGAGGGGCAGAAACAGAGGGGCTGAAACAGAGGGCGACAAACAGAGTGGCTGAAACAGAGGGGCTGAAACAGAGGGCGAGAAACAGAGGGGCTGAAACAGAGGGTGAGAAACAGAGGGGCTGAATCAGAGGGGCTGAAACAGAGGGCGAGAAACAGAGGGGCAGAAACAGAGGGGCTGAAGCAGAGGGCGAGAAACAGAGGGGCTGAAACAGAGGGCGAGAAACAGAGTGGCTGAAACAGAGGGGCTGAAACAGTGGGTGAGATACAGAGGGGCTGAAACAGAGGGCGAGAAACAGAGGGGCTGATACAGTGGGCGAGAAACAGAGGTGCTGAAACAGAGGGCGAGAAACAGAGTGGCTGAAACAGAGGGGCTGAAACAGTGTGCGAGATACAGAGGGGCTGAAACAGAGGGGCTGAAACAGAGGGGCTGAAACAGAGGGTGAGAAACAGAGGGGCTGAAACAGAGTGTGAGAAACAGAGGGGCTGAAACAGGGGGCGTGAAACAGAGGGGCTGAAACAGAGGGGAGGGAAACAAAGGGGTGGGAAACAGAGGGGCGGGAAACAGAGGGGCTGAATCAGAGAGGCTCAATCAGAGGGGCTGAATCAGAGGGGCTGAATCAGAGGGGCTGAAACAGAGGGGCTGAAACAGAGGGGCTGCAACAGAGGGTCTGAAACAGAGGGCGAGAAACAGAGGGGCTGAAACAGAGTGCGAGAAACAGAGGGGCTGAAACAGGGGGCGTGAAACAGAGGGGCTGAAACAGAGGGGAGGGAAACAGAGGGGTGGGAAACAGAGGAGCGGGAAACAGAGGGGCTGAATCAGAGGGGCTGAATCAGAGGGGCTGAAACAGAGGGTGAGAAACAGAGGGGCTGAGACAGAGGGGCTGCAACAAGGGGCTGAAACAGAGGGGCTGAAACAGAGGGGCTGAAACAGCGGGGCTGAAACAGAGGGGCTGAAACAGAGGGCGAGAAACAGAGGGGCTGAAACAGAGGGCGAGAAACAGAGGGGCTGAAACAGAGGGGCTGAAACAGAGGGTGAGAAACAGAGGGGCTGAAACGGAGGGCGAGAAACAGAGTGGCTGAAACAGAGGGGCTGAAACAGAGGGCGAGAAACAGAGGGGCTGAAACAGAGGGCGAGAAACAGAGGGGCTGAAACAGAGGGCGAGAAACAGAGGGGCTGAAACAGAGGGGCTGAAACAGTGGGCGAGATACAGAGGGGCTGAAACAGACGGGCTGAAACAGAGGGGCTGAATCAGAGGGCGAGAAACAGAGGGGCTGAAACAGAGGGTGAGAAACAGAGGGGCTGAAACCGGGGGCGTGAAACAGAGGGGCTGAAACAGAGGGGCGGGAAACAGAGGGGCTGAATCAGAGGGGCTGAATCAGAGGGGCTGAATCAGAGGGGCTGAATCAGAGGGGCTGAAACAGAGGGTGAGAAACAGAGGGGCTGAAACAGAGGGGTTGAAACAGAGGGCGAGAAACAGAGGGGGAGAAACAGATGGCGATAAACAGAGGGGCTGAAAAAGAGGGCCTGAAACAGAGGGGCTGAAACAGATGGGCTGAATCAGAGCGGCTGAAACAGAGGGGCTGAATCAGAGGGGCTGAAACAGAGGGCGAGAAACAGAGGGGCTGAAACAGAGGGCGAGAAACAGAGGGGCTGAAACAGAGGGGCTGAAACAGAGGGTCTGAAACAGAGGGGCTAAAACAGAGGGCGAGAAACAGAGTGGCTGAAACAGAGGGCGAGAAACAGAGGGGCTGAAACAGAGGGCGAGAATCAGAGGGGCTGAAACAGAGGGGCTGAAACAGAGGGCAAGAAACAGAGGGGCTGAAACAGAGGGCGAGAAACAGAGAGGCTAAAACAGAGGGCGAGAAACAGAGGGGCTGAAACACAGGGGCTGAAACAGAGGGGCTGAAACAGAGGGGCAGAAACAGAGGGGCTGAAACAGAGGGCGACAAACAGAGTGGCTCAAACAGAGGGGCTGAAACAGAGGGCGAGAAACAGAGGGGCTGAAACAGAGGGTGAGAAACAGAGGGGCTGAATCAGAGGGGCTGAAACAGAGGGCGAGAAACACAGGGGCTGAAACAGAGGGGCTGAAGCAGAGGGCGAGAAACAGAGGGGCTGAAACAGAGGGCGAGAAACAGAGTGGCTGAAACAGAGGGGCTGAAACAGTGGGCGAGATACAGAGGGGCTGAAACAGAGGGCGAGAAACAGAGGGGCTGATACAGTGGGCGAGAAACAGAGGTGCTGAAACAGAGGGCGAGAATCAGAGGGGCTGAAACAGAGGGGCTGAAACAGAGGGCAAGAAACAGAGGGGCTGAAACAGAGGGCGAGAAACAGTGTGCGAGATACAGAGGGGCTGAAACAGAGGGGCTGAAACAGAGGGGCTGAAACAGAGGCCGAGAAACAGAGGGGCTGAAACAGAGGGTGAGAAACAGAGGGGCTGAAACAGGGGGGGTGAAACAGAGGGGCTGAAACAGAGGGGAGGGAAACAAAGGGGTGGGAAACAGAGGGGCGGGAAACAGAGGGGCTGAATCAGAGAGGCTCAATCAGAGGGGCTGAATCAGAGGGGCTGAATCAGAGGGGCTGAAACAGAGGGGCTGAAACAGAGGGGCTGCAACAGAGGGTCTGAAACAGAGGGCGAGAAACAGAGGGGCTGAAACAGAGGGCGAGAAACAGAGGGGCTGAAACAGGGGGCGTGAAACAGAGGGGCTGAAACAGAGGGGAGGGAAACAGAGGGGTGGGAAACAGAGGAGCGGGAAACAGAGGGGCTGAATCAGAGGGGCTGAATCAGAGGGGCTGAATCAGAGGGGCTGAAACAGAGGGTGAGAAACAGAGGGGCTGAGACAGATGGGCTGCAACAAGGGGCTGAAACAGAGGGGCTGAAACAGAGGGGCTGATTCAGAGGGGCTGAAACAGAGGGCGAGAAACAGAGGGGCTGAAACGGAGGGTCTGAAACAGAGGGTCTGAAACACAGGGGCTGAAACAGAGGGCGAGAAACAGAGGGGCTAAAACAGAGGGCGAGAAACAGAGGGGCTGAAACAGAGGGCGAGAAACAGAGGGGCTGAAACAGAGGGGCTGAAACAGAGGGCGATAAACAGAGGGGCTGAAACAGAGGGGCTAAAACAGAGTGCGAGAAACAGAGGGGCTCAAACACAGGTGCTGAAACAGAGGGGCTGAAACAGAGGGGCTGAAACAGAGGGCGAGAAACAGAGGGGCTGAAACAGAGGGGCTGAAACAGAGGGCGAGAAACAGAGGGGCTGAAACAGAGGGCGAGAAACAGAGGGGCTGAAACAGAGGGTGAGAAACAGTGGGGCTGAACCAGAGGGGCTGAATCAGAGGGGCTGAAACAGAGAGCGAGAAACACAGGGGCTGAAACAGAGGGCGAGAAACAGAGGGCGAGAAACAGAGGGACTGAAACAGAGTGGCTGAAACAGAGGGGCTGAAACTGAGGGGCTGAAACAGAGGGGCTGAAACAGAGGGCTAGAAACAGAGGGTCTGAAACAAAGGGCGAGAAACAGAGGGGCTGAAACAGAGGGGCTGAATCAGAGGGGCTTAAACAGAGGTTGAGAAACAGAGGGGCTGAAACAGAGGGGCTGAAACAGAGGCGCTGAAACAGAGGGGCTGAAACAGAGGGCGAGATACAGAGGGGCTGAAACAGAGGGCGAGAAACAGAGGGGCTGAAACAGAGGGCGAGAAACAGAGGGGCTGAATCAGAGGGGCTGAAACAGAGGGCGAGAAACAGAGGGGCTGAAACAGAGGGTGAGAAACAGAGGGGCTGAAACAGAGGGTGAGAAACAGAGGGGCTGAAACAGAGGGCGAGAAACAGAGTGGCTGAAACAGAGGGGCTGAAACAGAGGGCGAGAAACAGAGGGGCTGAAACAGAGGGCGAGAAACAGAGGGGCTGAAACAGAGGGCGAGAAACAGAGGGGCTGAAACAGAGGGCGAGAAACAGAGGGGCTGAAACAGAGGGGCTGAAACAGTGGGCGAGATACAGAGGGGCTGAAACAGAGGGGCTGAAACAGAGGGGCTGAAACAGAGGGCGAGAAAAAGAGGGGCTGAAACAGAGGGTGAGAAACAGAGGGGCAGAAACAGTGGGCGTGAAACAGAGGGGCTGAAACAGAGGGTAGGGAAACAGAGGGGCGGGAAACAGAGGGGCGGGAAACAGAGGGGCTGAAGCAGAGGGGCTGAATCAGAGGGGCTGAATCAGAGGGGCTGAATCAGAGGGGCTGAAACAGAGGGTGAGAAACAGTGGGGCTGAAACAGAGGGTGAGAAACCGAGGGGCTGAAACAGAGGGGCTGAAACAGAGGGTGAGAATCAGAGGGGCTGAAACAGAGGGCGAGAAACAGAGTGGCTGAAACAGAGGGGCTGAAACAGAGGGCGAGAAACAGAGGGGCTGAAACCGAGGGCGAGAAACAGAGGGGCTGAAACAGAGGGCGAGAAACAGAGGGGCTGAAACAGAGGGCGAGAAACAGAGGGGCTGAAACAGAGGGGCTGAAACAGTGGGCGAGATACAGAGGGGCTGAAACAGAGGGGCTGAAACAGAGGGGCTGAAACAGAGGGTGAGAAACAGAGGGGCAGAAACAGGGGGCGTGAAACAGAGGGGCTGAAACAGAGCGGAGGGAAACAGAGGGGCGGGAAACAGAGGGGCGGGAAACAGAGGGGCTGAATCAGATGGGCTGAATCAGAGGGGCTGAATCAGAGGGGCTGAATCAGAGGGGCTGAAACAGAGGGTGAGAAACAGAGGGGCTCAAACAGAGGGGCTGAAACAGAGGGGCTGAAACAGGGCGAGAAACAGAGGGGCTGAAATAGAGGGCGAAAAACAGAGGGGCTGAAACACAGGGCGAGAAACAGAGGGGGAGAAACAGATGGCGATAAACAGAGGGGCTGAAAAAGAGGGGCTGAAACAGAGGGGCTGAAACAGAGGGGCTGAATCAGAGCGGCTGAAACAGAGGGGCTGAATCAGAGGGGCTGAAACAGAGGGCGAGAAACAGAGGGCGAGAAACAGAGGGCGAGAAACAGAGGGGCTGAAACAGAGGGGCTGAAACAGAGGGTCTGAAACAGAGGGGCTGAAACAGAGGGCGAGAAACAGAGGGGCTGAAACAGAGGGCGAGAAACAGAGGGGCTGAAACAGAGGGCGAGAATCAGAGGGGCTGAAACAGAGGGGCTGAAACAGAGGGCGAGAAACAGAGGGGCTGAAACAGAGGGCGAGAAACAGAGGGGCTAAAACAGAGGGCGAGAAACAGAGGGGCTGAAACACTGGGGCTGAAACAGAGGGGCTGAAACAGAGGGGCAGAAACAGAGGGGCTGAAACAGAGGGCGAGAAACAGAGTGGCTGAAACAGAGGGGCTGAAACAGAGGGCGAGAAACAGAGGTGCTGAAACAGAGGGTGAGAAACAGAGGGGCTGAATCAGAGGGGCTGAAACAGAGGGCGAGAAACAGAGGGGCAGAAACAGAGGGGCTGAAGCAGAGGGCGAGAAACAGAGGGGCTGAAACAGAGGGCGAGAAACAGAGTGGCTGAAACAGAGGGGCTGAAACAGTGGGCGAGATACAGAGGGGCTGAAACAGGGCGAGAAACAGAGGGGCTGATACAGTGGGCGAGAAACAGAGGTGCTGAAACAGAGGGCGAGAAACAGAGTGGCTGAAACAGAGGGGCTGAAACAGTGTGCGAGATACAGAGGGGCTGAAACAGAGGGGCTGAAACAGAGGGGCTGAAACAGAGGGTGAGAAACAGAGGGGCTGAAACAGAGTGTGAGAAACAGAGGGGCTGAAACAGGGGGCGTGAAACAGAGGGGCTGAAACAGAGGGGAGGGAAACAAAGGGGTGGGAAACAGAGGGGCGGGAAACAGAGGGGCTGAATCAGAGAGGCTCAATCAGAGGGGCTGAATCAGAGGGGCTGAATCAGAGGGGCTGAAACAGAGGGGCTGAAACAGAGGGGCTGCAACAGAGGGTCTGAAACAGAGGGCGAGAAACAGAGGGGCTGAAACAGAGTGCGAGAAACAGAGGGGCTGAAACAGGGGGCGTGAAACAGAGGGGCTGAAACAGAGGGGAGGGAAACAGAGGGGTGGGAAACAGAGGAGCGGGAAACAGAGGGGCTGAATCAGAGGGGCTGAATCAGAGGGGCTGAAACAGAGGGTGAGAAACAGAGGGGCTGAGACAGAGGGGCTGCAACAAGGGGCTGAAACAGAGGGGCTGAAACAGAGGGGCTGAAACAGCGGGGCTGAAACAGAGGGGCTGAAACAGAGGGCGAGAAACAGAGGGGCTGAAACAGAGGGCGAGAAACAGAGGGGCTGAAACAGAGGGGCTGAAACAGAGGGTGAGAAACAGAGGGGCTGAAACGGAGGGCGAGAAACAGAGTGGCTGAAACAGAGGGGCTGAAACAGAGGGCGAGAAACAGAGGGGCTGAAACAGAGGGCGAGAAACAGAGGGGCTGAAACAGAGGGCGAGAAACAGAGGGGCTGAAACAGAGGGGCTGAAACCGTGGGCGAGATACAGAGGGGCTGAAACAGACGGGCTGAAACAGAGGGGCTGAATCAGAGGGCGAGAAACAGAGGGGCTGAAACAGAGGGTGAGAAACAGAGGGGCTGAAACCGGGGGCGTGAAACAGAGGGGCTGAAACAGAGGGGCGGGAAACAGAGGGGCTGAATCAGAGGGGCTGAATCAGAGGGGCTGAATCAGAGGGGCTGAATCAGAGGGGCTGAAACAGAGGGTGAGAAACAGAGGGGCTGAAACAGAGGGGTTGAAACAGAGGGCGAGAAACAGAGGGGGAGAAACAGATGGCGATAAACAGAGGGGCTGAAAAAGAGGGCCTGAAACAGAGGGGCTGAAACAGATGGGCTGAATCAGAGCGGCTGAAACAGAGGGGCTGAATCAGAGGGGCTGAAACAGAGGGCGAGAAACAGAGGGGCTGAAACAGAGGGCGAGAAACAGAGGGGCTGAAACAGAGGGGCTGAAACAGAGGGTCTGAAACAGAGGGGCTGAAACAGAGGGCGAGAAACAGAGTGGCTGAAACAGAGGGCGAGAAACAGAGGGGCTGAAACAGAGGGCGAGAATCAGAGGGGCTGAAACAGAGGGGCTGAAACAGAGGGCAAGAAACAGAGGGGCTGAAACAGAGGGCGAGAAACAGAGAGGCTAAAACAGAGGGCGAGAAACAGAGGGGCTGAAACACAGGGGCTGAAACAGAGGGGCTGAAACAGAGGGGCAGAAACAGAGGGGCTGAAACAGAGGGCGACAAACAGAGTGGCTCAAACAGAGGGGCTGAAACAGAGGGCGAGAAACAGAGGGGCTGAAACAGAGGGTGAGAAACAGAGGGGCTGAATCAGAGGGGCTGAAACAGAGGGCGAGAAACACAGGGGCTGAAACAGAGGGGCTGAAGCAGAGGGCGAGAAACAGAGGGGCTGAAACAGAGGGCGAGAAACAGAGTGGCTGAAACAGAGGGGCTGAAACAGTGGGCGAGATACAGAGGGGCTGAAACAGAGGGCGAGAAACAGAGGGGCTGATACAGTGGGCGAGAAACAGAGGTGCTGAAACAGAGGGCGAGAAACAGAGTGGCTGAAACAGAGGGGCTGAAACAGTGTGCGAGATACAGAGGGGCTGAAACAGAGGGGCTGAAACAGAGGGGCTGAAACAGAGGCCGAGAAACAGAGGGGCTGAAACAGAGGGTGAGAAACAGAGGGGCTGAAACAGGGGGGGTGAAACAGAGGGGCTGAAACAGAGGGGAGGGAAACAAAGGGGTGGGAAACAGAGGGGCGGGAAACAGAGGGGCTGAATCAGAGAGGCTCAATCAGAGGGGCTGAATCAGAGGGGCTGAATCAGAGGGGCTGAAACAGAGGGGCTGAAACAGAGGGGCTGCAACAGAGGGTCTGAAACAGAGGGCGAGAAACAGAGGGGCTGAAACAGAGGGCGAGAAACAGAGGGGCTGAAACAGGGGGCGTGAAACAGAGGGGCTGAAACAGAGGGGAGGGAAACAGAGGGGTGGGAAACAGAGGAGCGGGAAACAGAGGGGCTGAATCAGAGGGGCTGAATCAGAGGGGCTGAATCAGAGGGGCTGAAACAGAGGGTGAGAAACAGAGGGGCTGAGACAGATGGGCTGCAACAAGGGGCTGAAACAGAGGGGCTGAAACAGAGGGGCTGATTCAGAGGGGCTGAAACAGAGGGCGAGAAACAGAGGGGCTGAAACGGAGCGTCTGAAACAGAGGGTCTGAAACACAGGGGCTGAAACAGAGGGCGAGAAACAGAGGGGCTAAAACAGAGGGCGAGAAACAGAGGGGCTGAAACAGAGGGCGAGAAACAGAGGGGCTGAAACAGAGGGGCTGAAACAGAGGGCGATAAACAGAGGGGCTGAAACAGAGGGCGAGAAACAGAGGGGCTAAAACAGAGTGCGAGAAACAGAGGGGCTCAAACACAGGTGCTGAAACAGAGGGGCTGAAACAGAGGGGCTGAAACAGAGGGCGAGAAACAGAGGGGCTGAAACAGAGGGGCTGAAACAGAGGGCGAGAAACAGAGGGGCTGAAACAGAGGGCGAGAAACAGAGGGGCTGAAACAGAGGGTGAGAAACAGTGGGGCTGAACCAGAGGGGCTGAATCAGAGGGGCTGAAACAGAGAGCGAGAAACACAGGGGCTGAAACAGAGGGCGAGAAACAGAGGGCGAGAAACAGAGGGACTGAAACAGAGTGGCTGAAACAGAGGGGCTGAAACTGAGGGGCTGAAACAGAGGGGCTGAAACAGAGGGCTAGAAACAGAGGGTCTGAAACAAAGGGCGAGAAACAGAGGGGCTGAAACAGAGGGGCTGAATCAGAGGGGCTTAAACAGAGGTTGAGAAACAGAGGGGCTGAAACAGAGGGGCTGAAACAGAGGCGCTGAAACAGAGGGGCTGAAACAGAGGGCGAGATACAGAGGGGCTGAAACAGAGGGCGAGAAACAGAGGGGCTGAAACAGAGGGCGAGAAACAGAGGGGCTGAATCAGAGGGGCTGAAACAGAGGGCGAGAAACAGAGGGGCTGAAACAGAGGGTGAGAAACAGAGGGGCTGAAACAGAGGGTGAGAAACAGAGGGGCTGAAACAGAGGGCGAGAAACAGAGTGGCTGAAACAGAGGGGCTGAAACAGAGGGCGAGAAACAGAGGGGCTGAAACAGAGGGCGAGAAACAGAGGGGCTGAAACAGAGGGCGAGAAACAGAGGGGCTGAAACAGAGGGCGAGAAACAGAGGGGCTGAAACAGAGGGGCTGAAACAGTGGGCGAGATACAGAGGGGCTGAAACAGAGGGGCTGAAACAGAGGGGCTGAAACAGAGGGCGAGAAAAAGAGGGGCTGAAACAGAGGGTGAGAAACAGAGGGGCAGAAACAGGGGGCGTGAAACAGAGGGGCTGAAACAGAGGGTAGGGAAACAGAGGGGCGGGAAACAGAGGGGCTGAAGCAGAGGGGCTGAATCAGAGGGGCTGAATCAGAGGGGCTGAATCAGAGGGGCTGAAACAGAGGGTGAGAAACAGTGGGGCTGAAACAGAGGGTGAGAAACCGAGGGGCTGAAACAGAGGGGATGAAACAGAGGGTGAGAATCAGAGGGGCTGAAACAGAGGGCGAGAAACAGAGTGGCTGAAACAGAGGGGCTGAAACAGAGGGCGAGAAACAGAGGGGCTGAAACCGAGGGCGAGAAACAGAGGGGCTGAAACAGAGGGCGAGAAACAGAGGGGCTGAAACAGAGGGCGAGAAACAGAGGGGCTGAAACAGAGGGGCTGAAACAGTGGGCGAGATACAGAGGGGCTGAAACAGAGGGGCTGAAACAGAGGGGCTGAAACAGAGGGTGAGAAACAGAGGGGCAGAAACAGGGGGCGTGAAACAGAGGGGCTGAAACAGAGCGGAGGGAAACAGAGGGGCGGGAAACAGAGGGGCGGGAAACAGAGGGGCTGAATCAGATGGGCTGAATCAGAGGGGCTGAATCAGAGGGGCTGAATCAGAGGGGCTGAAACAGAGGGTGAGAAACAGAGGGGCTCAAACAGAGGGGCTGAAACAGAGGGGCTGAAACAGGGCGAGAAACAGAGGGGCTGAAATAGAGGGCGAAAAACAGAGGGGCTGAAACACAGGGCGAGAAACAGAGGGGGAGAAACAGATGGCGATAAACAGAGGGGCTGAAAAAGAGGGGCTGAAACAGAGGGGCTGAAACAGAGGGGCTGAATCAGAGCGGCTGAAACAGAGGGGCTGAATCAGAGGGGCTGAAACAGAGGGCGAGAAACAGAGGGCGAGAAACAGAGGGCGAGAAACAGAGGGGCTGAAACAGAGGGGCTGAAACAGAGGGTCTGAAACAGAGGGGCTGAAACAGAGGGCGAGAAACAGAGGGGCTGAAACAGAGGGCGAGAAACAGAGGGGCTGAAACAGAGGGCGAGAATCAGAGGGGCTGAAACAGAGGGCGAGAAACAGAGGGGCTGAAACAGAGGGCGAGAAACAGAGGGGCTAAAACAGAGGGCGAGAAACAGAGGGGCTGAAACACTGGGGCTGAAACAGAGGGGCTGAAACAGAGGGGCAGAAACAGAGGGGCTGAAACAGAGGGCGAGAAACAGAGTGGCTGAAACAGAGGGGCTGAAACAGAGGGCGAGAAACAGAGGGGCTGAAACAGAGGGTGAGAAACAGAGGGGCTGAATCAGAGGGGCTGAAACAGAGGGCGAGAAACAGAGGGGCAGAAACAGAGGGGCTGAAGCAGAGGGCGAGAAACAGAGGGGCTGAAACAGAGGGCGAGAAACAGAGTGGCTGAAACAGAGGGGCTGAAACAGTGGGCGAGATACAGAGGGGCTGAAACAGAGGGCGAGAAACAGAGGGGCTGATACAGTGGGCGAGAAACAGAGGTGCTGAAACAGAGGGCGAGAAACAGAGTGGCTGAAACAGAGGGGCTGAAACAGTGTGCGAGATACAGAGGGGCTGAAACAGAGGGGCTGAAACAGAGGGGCTGAAACAGAGGGTGAGAAACAGAGGGGCTGAAACAGAGTGTGAGAAACAGAGGGGCTGAAACAGGGGGCGTGAAACAGAGGGGCTGAAACAGAGGGGAGGGAAACAAAGGGGTGGGAAACAGAGGGGCGGGAAACAGAGGGGCTGAATCAGAGAGGCTCAATCAGAGGGGCTGAATCAGAGGGGCTGAATCAGAGGGGCTGAAACAGAGGGGCTGAAACAGAGGGGCTGCAACAGAGGGTCTGAAACAGAGGGCGAGAAACAGAGGGGCTGAAACAGAGTGCGAGAAACAGAGGGGCTGAAACAGGGGGCGTGAAAGAGAGGGGCTGAAACAGAGGGGAGGGAAACAGAGGGGTGGGAAACAGAGGAGCGGGAAACAGAGGGGCTGAATCAGAGGGGCTGAATCAGAGGGGCTGAAACAGAGGGTGAGAAACAGAGGGGCTGAGACAGAGGGGCTGCAACAAGGGGCTGAAACAGAGGGGCTGAAACAGAGGGGCTGAAACAGCGGGGCTGAAACAGAGGGGCTGAAACAGAGGGCGAGAAACAGAGGGGCTGAAACAGAGGGCGAGAAACAGAGGGGCTGAAACAGAGGGGCTGAAACAGAGGGTGAGAAACAGAGGGGCTGAAACGGAGGGCGAGAAACAGAGTGGCTGAAACAGAGGGGCTGAAACAGAGGGCGAGAAACAGAGGGGCTGAAACAGAGGGCGAGAAACAGAGGGGCTGAAACAGAGGGCGAGAAACAGAGGGGCTGAAACAGAGGGGCTGAAACAGTGGGCGAGATACAGAGGGGCTGAAACAGACGGGCTGAAACAGAGGGGCTGAATCAGAGGGCGAGAAACAGAGGGGCTGAAACAGAGGGTGAGAAACAGAGGGGCTGAAACCGGGGGCGTGAAACAGAGGGGCTGAAACAGAGGGGCGGGAAACAGAGGGGCTGAATCAGAGGGGCTGAATCAGAGGGGCTGAATCAGAGGGGCTGAATCAGAGGGGCTGAAACAGAGGGTGAGAAACAGAGGGGCTGAAACAGAGGGGTTGAAACAGAGGGCGAGAAACAGAGGGGGAGAAACAGATGGCGATAAACAGAGGGGCTGAAAAAGAGGGCCTGAAACAGAGGGGCTGAAACAGATGGGCTGAATCAGAGCGGCTGAAACAGAGGGGCTGAATCAGAGGGGCTGAAACAGAGGGCGAGAAACAGAGGGGCTGAAACAGAGGGCGAGAAACAGAGGGGCTGAAACAGAGGGGCTGAAACAGAGGGTCTGAAACAGAGGGGCTGAAACAGAGGGCGAGAAACAGAGTGGCTGAAACAGAGGGCGAGAAACAGAGGGGCTGAAACAGAGGGCGAGAATCAGAGGGGCTGAAACAGAGGGGCTGAAACAGAGGGCAAGAAACAGAGGGGCTGAAACAGAGGGCGAGAAACAGAGAGGCTAAAACAGAGGGTGAGAAACAGAGGGGCTGAAACACAGGGGCTGAAACAGAGGGGCTGAAACAGAGGGGCAGAAACAGAGGGGCTGAAACAGAGGGCGACAAACAGAGTGGCTCAAACAGAGGGGCTGAAACAGAGGGCGAGAAACAGAGGGGCTGAAACAGAGGGTGAGAAACAGAGGGGCTGAATCAGAGGGGCTGAAACAGAGGGCGAGAAACACAGGGGCTGAAACAGAGGGGCTGAAGCAGAGGGCGAGAAACAGAGGGGCTGAAACAGAGGGCGAGAAACAGAGTGGCTGAAACAGAGGGGCTGAAACAGTGGGCGAGATACAGAGGGGCTGAAACAGAGGGCGAGAAACAGAGGGGCTGATACAGTGGGCGAGAAACAGAGGTGCTGAAACAGAGGGCGAGAAACAGAGTGGCTGAAACAGAGGGGCTGAAACAGTGTGCGAGATACAGAGGGGCTGAAACAGAGGGGCTGAAACAGAGGGGCTGAAACAGAGGCCGAGAAACAGAGGGGCTGAAACAGAGGGTGAGAAACAGAGGGGCTGAAACAGGGGGGGTGAAACAGAGGGGCTGAAACAGAGGGGAGGGAAACAAAGGGGTGGGAAACAGAGGGGCGGGAAACAGAGGGGCTGAATCAGAGAGGCTCAATCAGAGGGGCTGAATCAGAGGGGCTGAATCAGAGGGGCTGAAACAGAGGGGCTGAAACAGAGGGGCTGCAACAGAGGGTCTGAAACAGAGGGCGAGAAACAGAGGGGCTGAAACAGAGTGCGAGAAACAGAGGGGCTGAAACAGGGGGCGTGAAACAGAGGGGCTGAAACAGAGGGGAGGGAAACAGAGGGGTGGGAAACAGAGGAGCGGGAAACAGAGGGGCTGAATCAGAGGGGCTGAATCAGAGGGGCTGAAACAGAGGGTGAGAAACAGAGGGGCTGAGACAGAGGGGCTGCAACAAGGGGCTGAAACAGAGGGGCTGAAACAGAGGGGCTGAAACAGCGGGGCTGAAACAGAGGGGCTGAAACAGAGGGCGAGAAACAGAGGGGCTGAAACAGAGGGCGAGAAACAGAGGGGCTGAAACAGAGGGGCTGAAACAGAGGGTGAGAAACAGAGGGGCTGAAACGGAGGGCGAGAAACAGAGTGGCTGAAACAGAGGGGCTGAAACAGAGGGCGAGAAACAGAGGGGCTGAAACAGAGGGCGAGAAACAGAGGGGCTGAAACAGAGGGCGAGAAACAGAGGGGCTGAAACAGAGGGGCTGAAACAGTGGGCGAGATACAGAGGGGCTGAAACAGACGGGCTGAAACAGAGGGGCTGAATCAGAGGGCGAGAAACAGAGGGGCTGAAACAGAGGGTGAGAAACAGAGGGGCTGAAACCGGGGGCGTGAAACAGAGGGGCTGAAACAGAGGGGCGGGAAACAGAGGGGCTGAATCAGAGGGGCTGAATCAGAGGGGCTGAATCAGAGGGGCTGAATCAGAGGGGCTGAAACAGAGGGTGAGAAACAGAGGGGCTGAAACAGAGGGGTTGAAACAGAGGGCGAGAAACAGAGGGGGAGAAACAGATGGCGATAAACAGAGGGGCTGAAAAAGAGGGCCTGAAACAGAGGGGCTGAAACAGATGGGCTGAATCAGAGCGGCTGAAACAGAGGGGCTGAATCAGAGGGGCTGAAACAGAGGGCGAGAAACAGAGGGGCTGAAACAGAGGGCGAGAAACAGAGGGGCTGAAACAGAGGGGCTGAAACAGAGGGTCTGAAACAGAGGGGCTGAAACAGAGGGCGAGAAACAGAGTGGCTGAAACAGAGGGCGAGAAACAGAGGGGCTGAAACAGAGGGCGAGAATCAGAGGGGCTGAAACAGAGGGGCTGAAACAGAGGGCAAGAAACAGAGGGGCTGAAACAGAGGGCGAGAAACAGAGAGGCTAAAACAGAGGGCGAGAAACAGAGGGGCTGAAACACAGGGGCTGAAACAGAGGGGCTGAAACAGAGGGGCAGAAACAGAGGGGCTGAAACAGAGGGCGACAAACAGAGTGGCTCAAACAGAGGGGCTGAAACAGAGGGCGAGAAACAGAGGGGCTGAAACAGAGGGTGAGAAACAGAGGGGCTGAATCAGAGGGGCTGAAACAGAGGGCGAGAAACACAGGGGCTGAAACAGAGGGGCTGAAGCAGAGGGCGAGAAACAGAGGGGCTGAAACAGAGGGCGAGAAACAGAGTGGCTGAAACAGAGGGGCTGAAACAGTGGGCGAGATACAGAGGGGCTGAAACAGAGGGCGAGAAACAGAGGGGCTGATACAGTGGGCGAGAAACAGAGGTGCTGAAACAGAGGGCGAGAAACAGAGTGGCTGAAACAGAGGGGCTGAAACAGTGTGCGAGATACAGAGGGGCTGAAACAGAGGGGCTGAAACAGAGGGGCTGAAACAGAGGCCGAGAAACAGAGGGGCTGAAACAGAGGGTGAGAAACAGAGGGGCTGAAACAGGGGGGGTGAAACAGAGGGGCTGAAACAGAGGGGAGGGAAACAAAGGGGTGGGAAACAGAGGGGCGGGAAACAGAGGGGCTGAATCAGAGAGGCTCAATCAGAGGGGCTGAATCAGAGGGGCTGAATCAGAGGGGCTGAAACAGAGGGGCTGAAACAGAGGGGCTGCAACAGAGGGTCTGAAACAGAGGGCGAGAAACAGAGGGGCTGAAACAGAGGGCGAGAAACAGAGGGGCTGAAACAGGGGGCGTGAAACAGAGGGGCTGAAACAGAGGGGAGGGAAACAGAGGGGTGGGAAACAGAGGAGCGGGAAACAGAGGGGCTGAATCAGAGGGGCTGAATCAGAGGGGCTGAATCAGAGGGGCTGAAACAGAGGGTGAGAAACAGAGGGGCTGAGACAGATGGGCTGCAACAAGGGGCTGAAACAGAGGGGCTGAAACAGAGGGGCTGAAACAGAGCGTGAGAAACAGAGGGGCTGAAACAGAGGGTGAGAAACACAGGGGCTGAAACAGAGGGCGAGAAACAGAGGGGCTGAAACAGAGGGGCTGAAACAGAGGGTGAGAAACAGAGGGGCTGAAACAGAGGGCGAGAAACAGAGTGGCTGAAACTGAGGGGCTGAAACAGAGGGCGAGAAACAGAGGGGCTGAAACAGAGGGCGAGAAACAGAGGGGCTGAAACAGAGGGCGAGAAACAGAGGGGCTGAAACAGAGGGCGAGAAACAGAGGGGCTGAAACAGAGGGGCTGAAACTGTGGGCGAGATACAGAGGGGCTGAAACAGACGGGCTGAAACAGAGGGTCTGAATCAGAGGGCGAGAAACAGAGGGGCTGAAACAGAGGGTGAGAAACAGAGGGGCTGAAACCGGGGGCGTGAAACAGAGGGGCTGAAACAGAGGGGCGGGAAACAGAGGGGCGGGAAACAGAGGCGCTGAATCAGAGGGGCTGAATCAGAGGGGCTGAATCAGAGGGGCTGAATCAGAGGGGCTGAAACAGAGGGTGAGAAACAGAGGGGCTGAAACAGAGGGGTTGAAACAGAGGGCGAGAAACAAAGGGGCTGAATCAGAGGGGTCTGAATCAGAGGGGCTGAATCAGAGGGGCTGAAACAGAGGGGCTGAAACAGAGGGGCTGAAACAGAGGGCGAGAAACAGAGGGGCTGAAAAAGAGGGCGAGAAACAGAGGGGCTGAAACAGAGGGCGAGAAACAGAGGGGCTGAAACAGAGGGCGAGAAACAGAGGGGCTGAAACAGAGGGCGAGAAACAGAGGGGCTGAAACAGAGGGGGAGAAACAGTGGGGCTGAATCAGAGGGGCTGAATCAGAGGGGCTGAAACAGAGGGCGAGAAAAACAGGGGCTGAAACAGAGGGCGAGAAACAGAGGGCGAGAAACAGAGGGACTGAAACAGAGGGGCTGAAACAGAGGGGCTGAAACAGAGGGGCTGAAACAGAGGGGCTGAAAAAGAGGGCGAGAAACAGAGGGGCTGAAACAAAGGGCGAGAAACAGAGGGGCTGAAACAGAGGGCGAGAAACAGAGGGGCTGAAACAGAGGTTGAGAAACAGAGGGGCTGAAACAGAGGGGCTTAAACAGAGGGGCTGAAACAGAGGGCGAGAAACAGAGGGGCTGAAACAGAGGGCGAGAAACAGAGGGGCTGAATCAGAGGGGCTGAAACAGAGGGCGAGAAACAGAGGGGCTGACACAGAGGGGCTGAAACAGAGGGTGAGAAAGAGAGGTGCTGAAACAGAGTGGCTGAATCAGAGGGGCTGATTCAGAGGGGCTGAAACAGAGGGCGAGAAACAGAGGGGCTGAAACGGAGGATCTGAAACAGAGGGTCTGAAACACAGGGGCTGAAACAGAGGGCGAGAAACAGAGGGGCTAAAACAGAGGGCGAGAAACAGAGGGGCTGAAACAGAGGGCGAGAAACAGAGGGGCTGAAACAGAGGGGCTGAAACAGAGGGCGATAAACAGAGGGGCTGAAACAGAGGGCGAGAAACAGAGGGGCTAAAACAGAGTGCGAGAAACAGAGGGGCTCAAACACAGGTGCTGAAACAGAGGGGCTGAAACAGAGGGGCTGAAACAGAGGGCGAGAAACAGAGGGGCTGAAACAGAGGGGCTGAAACAGAGGGCGAGAAACAGAGGGGCTGAAACAGAGGGCGAGAAACAGATGGGCTGAAACAGAGGGTGAGAAACAGTGGGGCTGAACCAGAGGGGCTGAATCAGAGGGGTTGAAACAAGGAGCGAAAAACACAGGGGCTGAAACAGAGGGCGAGAAACAGAGGGCGAGAAACAGAGGGACTGAAACAGAGTGGCTGAAACAGAGGGGCTGAAACTGAGGGGCTGAAACAGAGGGGCTGAAACAGAGGGCGAGAAACAGAGGGTCTGAAACAAAGGGCGAGAAACAGAGGGGCTGAAACAGAGGGGCTGAATCAGAGGGGCTTAAACAGAGGTTGAGTAACAGAGGGGCTGAAACAGAGGGGCTGAAACAGAGGGGCTGAAACAGAGGGGCTGAAACAGAGGGCGAGATACAGAGGGGCTGAAACAGAGGGCGAGAAACAGAGGGGCTGAAACAGAGGGCGAGAAACAGAGGGGCTGAATCAGAGGGGCTGAAACAGAGGGCGAGAAACAGAGGGGCTGAAACAGAGGGTGAGAAACAGAGGGGCTGAAACAGAGGGTGAGAAACAGAGGGGCTGAAACAGAGGGCGAGAAACAGAGGGGCTGAAACACTGGGGCTGAAACAGAGGGGCTGAAACAGAGGGGCAGAAACAGAGGGGCTGAAACAGAGGGCGAGAAACAGTGTGGCTGAAACAGAGGGGCTGAAACAGAGGGCGAGAAACAGAGGGGCTGAAACAGAGGGTGAGAAACAGAGGGGCTGAATCAGAGGGGCTGAAACAGAGGGCGAGAAACAGAGGGGCAGAAACAGAGGGGCTGAAGCAGAGGGCGAGAAACAGAGGGGCTGAAACAGAGGGCGAGAAACAGAGTGGCTGAAACAGAGGGGCTGAAACAGTGGGCGAGATACAGAGGGGCTGAAACAGAGGGCGAGAAACAGAGGGGCTGATACAGTGGGCGAGAAACAGAGGTGCTGAAACAGAGGGCGAGAAACAGAGTGGCTGAAACAGAGGGGCTGAAACAGTGTGCGAGATACAGAGGGGCTGAAACAGAGGGGCTGAAACAGAGGGGCTGAAACAGAGGGTGAGAAACAGAGGGGCTGAAACAGAGTGTGAGAAACAGAGGGGCTGAAACAGGGGGCGTGAAACAGAGGGGCTGAAACAGAGGGGAGGGAAACAAAGGGGTGGGAAACAGAGGGGCGGGAAACAGAGGGGCTGAATCAGAGAGGCTCAATCAGAGGGGCTGAATCAGAGGGGCTGAATCAGAGGGGCTGAAACAGAGGGGCTGAAACAGAGGGGCTGCAACAGAGGGTCTGAAACAGAGGGCGAGAAACAGAGGGGCTGAAACAGAGTGCGAGAAACAGAGGGGCTGAAACAGGGGGCGTGAAACAGAGGGGCTGAAACAGAGGGGAGGGAAACAGAGGGGTGGGAAACAGAGGAGCGGGAAACAGAGGGGCTGAATCAGAGGGGCTGAATCAGAGGGGCTGAATCAGTGGGGCTGAATCAGAGGGGCTGAAACAGAGGGTGAGAAACAGAGGGGCTGAGACAGAGGGGCTGCAACAAGGGGCTGAAACAGAGGGGCTGAAACAGAGGGGCTGAAACAGAGGGTCTGAAACAGAGGGGCTGAAACAGAGGGCGAGAAACAGAGGGGCTGAAACAGAGGGCGAGAAACAGAGGGGCTGAAACAGAGGGGCTGAAACAGAGGGTGAGAAACAGAGGGGCTGAAACAGAGGGCGAGAAACAGAGTGGCTGAAACAGAGGGGCTGAAACAGAGGGCGAGAAACAGAGGGGCTGAAACAGAGGGCGAGAAACAGAGGGGCTGAAACAGAGGGCGAGAAACAGAGGGGCTGAAACAGAGGGGCTGAAACAGTGGGCGAGATACAGAGGGGCTGAAACAGACGGGCTGAAACAGAGGGGCTGAATCAGAGGGCGAGGAACAGAGGGGCTGAAACAGAGGGTGAGAAACAGAGGGGCTGAAACCGGGGGCGTGAAACAGAGGGGCTGAAACAGAGGGGCGGGAAACAGAGGGGCTGAATCAGAGGGGCTGAATCAGAGGGGCTGAATCAGAGGGGCTGAATCAGAGGGGCTGAAACAGAGGGTGAGAAACAGAGGGGCTGAAACAGAGGGGTTGAAACAGAGGGTGAGAAACAGAGGTGCTGAATCAGAGGGGCTGAATCAGAGGGGTTGAATCAGAGGGGCTGAAACAGAGGGCGAGAAACAGAGGGGCTGAAACAGACGGCGAGAAACAGAGGGGCTGAAACAGAGGGCGAGAAACAGAGGGGCTGAAACAGAGGGCGAGAAACAGAGGGGCTGAAACAGACGGCGAGAAACAGAGGGGCTGAAACAGAGGGCGAGAAACAGAGGGGCTGAAACAGAGGGGGAGAAACAGTGGGGCTGAATCAGAGGGGCTGAATCAGAGGGGCTGAAACAGAGGGCGAGAAAAACAGGGGCTGAAACAGAGGGCGAGAAACAGAGGGCGAGAAACAGAGGGACTGAAACAGAGTGGCTGAAACAGAGGGGCTGAAACAGAGGGGCTGAAACAGAGGGGCTGAAAAAGAGGGCGAGAAACAGAGGGGCTGAAACAAAGGGCGAGAAACAGAGGGGCTGAAACAGAGGGCGAGAAACAGAGGGATTGAAACAGAGGTTGAGAAACAGAGGGGCTGAAACAGAGGGGCTGAAACAGAGGGGCTTAAACAGAGGGGCTGAAACAGAGGGCGAGATACAGAGGGGCTGAAACAGAGGGCGAGAAACAGAGGGGCTGAATCAGAGGGGCTGAAACAGAGGGCGAGAAACAGAGGGGCTGAAACAGAGGGCGAGAAACAGAGGGGCTGACACAGAGGGGCTGAAACAGAGGGTGAGAAACAGAGGGGCTGAAACAGAGAGCGAGAAACAGAGTGGCTGAAACAGAGGGGCTGAAACAGAGGGCGAGAAACAGAGGGGCTGAAACAGAGGGCGAGAAACAGAGGGGCTGAAACAGAGGGCGGGAAACAGAGGGGCTGAATCAGAGGGGCTGAATCAGAGGGGCTGAATCAGAGGGGCTGAATCAGAGGGGCTGAAACAGAGGGTGAGAAACAGAGGGGCTGAAACAGAGGGATTGAAACAGAGGGCGAGAAACAGAGGGGCTGAATCAGAGGGGCTGAATCAGAGGGGCTGAATCAGAGGGGCTGAAACAGAGGGGCTGAAACAGAGGGGCTGAAACAGAGGGCGAGAAACAGAGGGGCTGAAACAGAGGGGCTGAATCAGAGGGGCTTAAACAGAGGTTGAGTAACAGAGGGGCTGAAACAGAGGGGCTGAAACAGAGGGGCTGAAACAGAGGGGCTGAAACAGAGGGCGAGATACAGAGGGGCTGAAACAGAGGGCGAGAAACAGAGGGGCTGAAACAGAGGGCGAGAAACAGAGGGGCTGAATCAGAGGGGCTGAAACAGAGGGCGAGAAACAGAGGGGCTGAAACAGAGGGTGAGAAACAGAGGGGCTGAAACAGAGGGTGAGAAACAGAGGGGCTGAAACAGAGGGCGAGAAACAGAGGGGCTGAAACACTGGGGCTGAAACAGAGGGGCTGAAACAGAGGGGCAGAAACAGAGGGGCTGAAACAGAGGGCGAGAAACAGTGTGGCTGAAACAGAGGGGCTGAAACAGAGGGCGAGAAACAGAGGGGCTGAAACAGAGGGTGAGAAACAGAGGGGCTGAATCAGAGGGGCTGAAACAGAGGGCGAGAAACAGAGGGGCAGAAACAGAGGGGCTGAAGCAGAGGGCGAGAAACAGAGGGGCTGAAACAGAGGGCGAGAAACAGAGTGGCTGAAACAGAGGGGCTGAAACAGTGGGCGAGATACAGAGGGGCTGAAACAGAGGGCGAGAAACAGAGGGGCTGATACAGTGGGCGAGAAACAGAGGTGCTGAAACAGAGGGCGAGAAACAGAGTGGCTGAAACAGAGGGGCTGAAACAGTGTGCGAGATACAGAGGGGCTGAAACAGAGGGGCTGAAACAGAGGGGCTGAAACAGAGGGTGAGAAACAGAGGGGCTGAAACAGAGTGTGAGAAACAGAGGGGCTGAAACAGGGGGCGTGAAACAGAGGGGCTGAAACAGAGGGGAGGGAAACAAAGGGGTGGGAAACAGAGGGGCGGGAAACAGAGGGGCTGAATCAGAGAGGCTCAATCAGAGGGGCTGAATCAGAGGGGCTGAATCAGAGGGGCTGAAACAGAGGGGCTGAAACAGAGGGGCTGCAACAGAGGGTCTGAAACAGAGGGCGAGAAACAGAGGGGCTGAAACAGAGTGCGAGAAACAGAGGGGCTGAAACAGGGGGCGTGAAACAGAGGGGCTGAAACAGAGGGGAGGGAAACAGAGGGGTGGGAAACAGAGGAGCGGGAAACAGAGGGGCTGAATCAGAGGGGCTGAATCAGAGGGGCTGAATCAGTGGGGCTGAATCAGAGGGGCTGAAACAGAGGGTGAGAAACAGAGGGGCTGAGACAGAGGGGCTGCAACAAGGGGCTGAAACAGAGGGGCTGAAACAGAGGGGCTGAAACAGAGGGTCTGAAACAGAGGGGCTGAAACAGAGGGCGAGAAACAGAGGGGCTGAAACAGAGGGCGAGAAACAGAGGGGCTGAAACAGAGGGGCTGAAACAGAGGGTGAGAAACAGAGGGGCTGAAACAGAGGGCGAGAAACAGAGTGGCTGAAACAGAGGGGCTGAAACAGAGGGCGAGAAACAGAGGGGCTGAAACAGAGGGCGAGAAACAGAGGGGCTGAAACAGAGGGCGAGAAACAGAGGGGCTGAAACAGAGGGGCTGAAACAGTGGGCGAGATACAGAGGGGCTGAAACAGACGGGCTGAAACAGAGGGGCTGAATCAGAGGGCGAGGAACAGAGGGGCTGAAACAGAGGGTGAGAAACAGAGGGGCTGAAACCGGGGGCGTGAAACAGAGGGGCTGAAACAGAGGGGCGGGAAACAGAGGGGCTGAATCAGAGGGGCTGAATCAGAGGGGCTGAATCAGAGGGGCTGAATCAGAGGGGCTGAAACAGAGGGTGAGAAACAGAGGGGCTGAAACAGAGGGGTTGAAACAGAGGGTGAGAAACAGAGGTGCTGAATCAGAGGGGCTGAATCAGAGGGGTTGAATCAGAGGGGCTGAAACAGAGGGCGAGAAACAGAGGGGCTGAAACAGACGGCGAGAAACAGAGGGGCTGAAACAGAGGGCGAGAAACAGAGGGGCTGAAACAGAGGGCGAGAAACAGAGGGGCTGAAACAGACGGCGAGAAACAGAGGGGCTGAAACAGAGGGCGAGAAACAGAGGGGCTGAAACAGAGGGGGAGAAACAGTGGGGCTGAATCAGAGGGGCTGAATCAGAGGGGCTGAAACAGAGGGCGAGAAAAACAGTGGCTGAAACAGAGGGCGAGAAACAGAGGGCGAGAAACAGAGGGACTGAAACAGAGTGGCTGAAACAGAGGGGCTGAAACAGAGGGGCTGAAACAGAGGGGCTGAAAAAGAGGGCGAGAAACAGAGGGGCTGAAACAAAGGGCGAGAAACAGAGGGGCTGAAACAGAGGGCGAGAAACAGAGGGATTGAAACAGAGGTTGAGAAACAGAGGGGCTGAAACAGAGGGGCTGAAACAGAGGGGCTTAAACAGAGGGGCTGAAACAGAGGGCGAGATACAGAGGGGCTGAAACAGAGGGCGAGAAACAGAGGGGCTGAATCAGAGGGGCTGAAACAGAGGGCGAGAAACAGAGGGGCTGAAACAGAGGGCGAGAAACAGAGGGGCTGACACAGAGGGGCTGAAACAGAGGGTGAGAAACAGAGGGGCTGAAACAGAGAGCGAGAAACAGAGTGGCTGAAACAGAGGGGCTGAAACAGAGGGCGAGAAACAGAGGGGCTGAAACAGAGGGCGAGAAACAGAGGGGCTGAAACAGAGGGCGGGAAACAGAGGGGCTGAATCAGAGGGGCTGAATCAGAGGGGCTGAATCAGAGGGGCTGAATCAGAGGGGCTGAAACAGAGGGTGAGAAACAGAGGGGCTGAAACAGAGGGATTGAAACAGAGGGCGAGAAACAGAGGGGCTGAATCAGAGGGGCTGAATCAGAGGGGCTGAATCAGAGGGGCTGAAACAGAGGGGCTGAAACAGAGGGGCTGAAACAGAGGGCGAGAAACAGAGGGGCTGAAACAGAGGGCGAGAAACAGAGGGGCTGAAACAGAGGGCGAGAAACAGAGGGGCTGAAACAGACGGCGAGAAACAGAGGGGCTGAAACAGAGGGCGAGAAACAGAGGGGCTGAAACAGAGGGGGAGAAACAGTGGGGCTGAATCAGAGGGGCTGAATCAGAGGGGCTGAAAAAGAGGGCGAGAAAAACAGGGGCTGAAACAGAGGGCGAGAAACAGAGGGCGAGAAACAGAGGGACTGAAACAGAGTGGCTGAAACAGAGGGGCTGAAACAGAGGGGCTGAAACAGAGGGGCTGAAAAAGAGGGCGAGAAACAGAGGGGCTGAAACAAAGGGCGAGAAACAGAGGGGCTGAAACAGAGGGCGAGAAACAGAGGGATTGAAACAGAGGTTGAGAAACAGAGGGGCTGAAACAGAGGGGCTGAAACAGAGGGGCTTAAACAGAGGGGCTGAAACAGAGGGCGAGATACAGAGGGGCTGAAACAGAGGGCGAGAAACAGAGGGGCTGAATCAGAGGGGCTGAAACAGAGGGCGAGAAACAGAGGGGCTGAAACAGAGGGCGAGAAACAGAGGGGCTGACACAGAGGGGCTGAAACAGAGGGTGAGAAACAGAGGGGCTGAAACAGAGGGCGAGAAACAGAGTGGCTGAAACAGAGGGGCTGAAACAGAGGGCGAGAAAGAGAGGGGCTGAAACAGAGGGCGAGAAACAGAGGGGCTGAAACAGAGGGCGAGAAACAGAGGGGCTGAAACAGAGGGCGAGAAACAGAGGGGCTGAAACAGAGGGGCTGAAACAGAGGGCGAGAAACAGAGGGGCTGAAACAGAGGGGCTGAAACAGTGGGCGAGATACAGAGGGGCTGCAACAGAGGGGCTGAAACAGAGGGGCTGAAACAGAGGGCGAGAAACAGAGGGGCTGAAACAGAGGGTGAGAAACAGTGGGGCAGAAACAGGGGGCGTGAAACAGAGGGGCTGAAACAGAGGGTCTGAAACAGAGGGCGAGAAACAGAGGGGCTGAAACAGAGGGCGAGAAACAGAGGTGCTGAAACAGAGGGCGAGAAACAGAGGGGGTGAAACAGAGGGGCTGAAACAGAGGGGCTGAAACAGAAGGGCTGAAACAGAGGGCGAAAAAGAGAGGGGCTGAATCAGAGGGGCTAAATCAGAGGGGCTGAATCAGAGGGGTTGAAACAAAGGGTCTGAATCAGAGGGGCTGAAACAGAGGGCGAGAAACAGAGGGGCTGAAACAGAGGGCGAGAAACAGGGGGGCTGAAACAGAGGGCGAGAAACAGAGGGGCTGAGACAGAGGGCGAGAAACTGAGGGGCTGAAACAGAGGGCGAGAAACAGAGGGGCTGAAACAGAGGGCGAGAAACAGAGGGGCTGAAACATAGGGGCTGAATGAGTGGGGCTGAATCAGAGGGGCTGAATCAGAGGGGCTGAAACAGAGGGTGAGAAATAGAGGGGCTGAAACAGAGGGGCTGAAACAGAGGTGCTGAAACAGAGAGCGAGAAACAGAGGGGCTGAATCAGAGGGCTAAATCAGAGGGGCTGAATCAGAGGGGCTGAAACAGAGGGGCTGAATCAGAGGGGCTGAAACAGAGGGCGAGAAACAGAGGGTCTGAAACAGAGGGCAAGAAACAGAGGGGCTGAAACAGAAGGGCTGAAACAGAGGGCGAAAAACAGAGGGGCTGAATCAGTGTGGCTAAATCAGAGGGGCTGAATCAGAGGGGTTGAAACAAAGGGTCTGAATCAGAGGGGCTGAAACAGAGGGCGAGAAACAGAGGGGCTGAAACAGAGGGCGAGAAACATAGGGGCTGAATCAGAGGGCGAGAAACAGAGGGGAAGAAACAGAGGGGCTGAAACAGAGGGTCTGAAACAGACGGGCTGACTCAGAGGGGCTGATTCAGAGGGGCTGAAACAGAGGGGCTGAATCAGCGGGGCTGAAACAGAGGGCGAGAAACAGAGGGGCAGAAACAGAGGGCGAGAAACAGAGCGGCTGAAACAGAGGGGCTGAAACAGAGGGCGAGAAACAGAGGGGCTGAAACAGAGGGCAAGAAACAGAGGGGCTGAAACAGAGGGGATGAAACAGTGGGGCTGAAACAGAGGGCGAGAAACAGAGGGGCTGAAACAGAGGGCGAGAAACAGAGGGGCTGAAACAGTGGGCGAGAAACAGGGGGGCTGAAACAGAGGGCGAGAAACAGAGGGGCTGAAACAGAGGGCGAGAAGCTGAGGGGCTGAAACAGAGGGCGAGAAACAGAGGGGCTGAAACAGAGGGCGAGAAACAGAGGGGCTGAAACATAGGGGCTGAATGAGTGGGGCTGAATCAGAGGGGCTGAATCAGAGGGGCTGAAACCGAGGGTGAGAAACAGAGGGGCTGAAACAGAGGGGCTGAAACAGAGGGGCTGAAACAGAGAGCGAGAAACAGAGGGGCTGAATCAGAGGGCTAAATCAGAGGGGCTGAATCAGAGGGGCTGAAACAGAGGGGCTGAATCAGAGGGGCTGAAACAGAGGGCGAGAAACAGAGGGTCTGAAACAGAGGGCAAGAAACAGAGGGGCTGAAACAGAAGGGCTGAAACAGAGGGCGAAAAACAGAGGGGCTGAATCAGTGGGGCTAAATCAGAGGGGCTGAATCAGAGGGGTTGAAACAAAGGGTCTGAATCAGAGGGGCTGAAACAGAGGGCGAGAAACAGTGGGGCTGAAACAGAGAGCGAGAAACATAGGGGCTGAATCAGAGGGCGAGAAACAGAGGGTCTGAAAAAGAGGGGCTGAAACAGAGGGTCTGAAACAGACGGGCTGACTCAGAGGGGCTGATTCAGAGGGGCTGAAACAGAGGGGCTGAATCAGCGGGGCTGAAACAGAGGGCGAGAAACAGAGGGGCAGAAACAGAGGGCGAGAAACAGAGCGGCTGAAACAGAGGGGCTGAAACAGAGGGCGAGAAACAGAGGGGCTGAAACAGAGGGCAAGAAACAGAGGGGCTGAAACAGAGGGGATGAAACAGTGGGGCTGAAACAGAGGGCGAGAAACAGAGGGGCTGAAACAGAGGGCAAGAAACAGAGGGGCTGAAACAGAGGGTGAGAAACAGAGGGGCTGAATCAGAGGGGCTGAAACAGAGGGTGAGAAACAGAGGGGCTGAAACAGAGGGCGAGAAACAGAGTGGCTGAAACAGACGGGCTGAAACAGAGGGGCTGAAAAAGAGGGCGAAAAACAGAGGGGCTGAAACAGAGGGCGAGAAACAGAGCGGCTGAATCAGAGGGCTAAATCAGCGGGGCTGAATCAGAGGGGCTGAAACAGAGGGGATGAATCAGAGGGGCTGAAACAGAGGGCGAGAAACAGAGGGGCTGAAACAGAGGACGGGAAACAGAGTGGCTGAAACAGATGGGCTGAAACAGAGGGGCTGAAAAAGAGGGCGAAAAACAGAAGTCGAGAAACAGAGGGACTGAATCAGAGGGCTAAATCAGAGGGGCTGAATCAGAGGGGCTGAAACAGAGGCGATGAATCAGAGGGGCTGAAACAGAGGGCGAGAAACAGAGGGGCTGATACAGAGGGCAAGAAACAGAGGGGCTGAAACAGAAGGGCTGAAACAGAGGGCGAGAAACAGAGGGGCTGAATCAGAGCGGCTAAATCAGAGGGGCTGAATCAGAGGGGTTGAAACAGAGGGTCTGAATCAGAGGGGCTGAAACAGAGGGCGAGAAATAGAGGGGCTGAAACAGAGGGCGAGAAACAGAGGGGCTGAAACAGAGGGGCTGAAACAGAGGGTCTGAAACAGAGGGGCTGAATCAGAGGGGCTGATTCAGAGGGGCTGAAACAAAGGGGCTGAATCAGCGGGGCTGAAACAGAGGGCGAGAAACTGAGGGGCTGAAACAGAGGGTGAGAAACAGAGGGGCTGAAACAGAGGGGTGAAACAGAGGGGCTGATACAGAGGGCGAGAAACAGAGGGGCTGAATCAGAGGGCTAAATCAGAGGGGCTGAATCAGAGGGGCTGAAACAGAGGGGCTGTATCAGAGGGGCTGAAACAGAGGGTGAGAAACAGAGGGGCTGAAACAAAGGGCAAGAACAGAGGGGCTGAAACAGAAGGGCTGAAACAGAGGGGGAGAAACAGAGGGGCTGAAACAGAGGGTCTGAATCAGAGGGGCTGAAACAGAGGGCGAGAAACAGAGGGGCTGAAACAGCGGGCGAGAAACAGAGGGGCTGAAACAGAGGGGCTGAAACAGAGGGCGAGAAACAGAGTGGCTGAAACAGAGGGCTAGAAACAGAGGGGCTGAAACAGAGGGCGGGAAACAGAGGGGCTGAATCAGAGGGGCTGAATCAGAGGGGCTGAATCAGAGGGGCTGAATCAGAGGGGCTGAAACAGAGGGTGAGAAACAGAGGGGCTGAAACAGAGGGATTGAAACAGAGGGCGAGAAACAGAGGGGCTGAATCAGAGGGGCTGAATCAGAGGGGCTGAATCAGAGGGGCTGAAACAGAGGGGCTGAAACAGAGGGGCTGAAACAGAGGGCGAGAAACAGAGGGGCTGAAACAGAGGGCGAGAAACAGAGGGGCTGAAACAGAGGGCGAGAAACAGAGGGGCTGAAACAGAGGGCGAGAAACAGAGGGGCTGAAACAGACGGCGAGAAACAGAGGGGCTGAAACAGAGGGCGAGAAACAGAGGGGCTGAAACAGAGGGGGAGAAACAGTGGGGCTGAATCAGAGGGGCTGAATCAGAGGGGCTGAAAAAGAGGGCGAGAAAAACAGGGGCTGAAACAGAGGGCGAGAAACAGAGGGCGAGAAACAGAGGGACTGAAACAGAGTGGCTGAAACAGAGGGGCTGAAACAGAGGGGCTGAAACAGAGGGGCTGAAAAAGAGGGCGAGAAACAGAGGGGCTGAAACAAAGGGCGAGAAACAGAGGGGCTGAAACAGAGGGCGAGAAACAGAGGGATTGAAACAGAGGTTGAGAAACAGAGGGGCTGAAACAGAGGGGCTGAAACAGAGGGGCTTAAACAGAGGGGCTGAAACAGAGGGCGAGATACAGAGGGGCTGAAACAGAGGGCGAGAAACAGAGGGGCTGAATCAGAGGGGCTGAAACAGAGGGCGAGAAACAGAGGGGCTGAAACAGAGGGCGAGAAACAGAGGGGCTGACACAGAGGGGCTGAAACAGAGGGTGAGAAACAGAGGGGCTGAAACAGAGGGCGAGAAACAGAGTGGCTGAAACAGAGGGGCTGAAACAGAGGGCGAGAAAGAGAGGGGCTGAAACAGAGGGCGAGAAACAGAGGGGCTGAAACAGAGGGC
Source organism: Chiloscyllium punctatum (assembly GCF_047496795.1). Taxonomy (NCBI): domain Eukaryota; kingdom Metazoa; phylum Chordata; class Chondrichthyes; order Orectolobiformes; family Hemiscylliidae; genus Chiloscyllium; species Chiloscyllium punctatum. The sequence goes on along the minus strand of NW_027309793.1, from coordinate 2,986,572 downwards.
GAGAAACAGAGGGGCTGAAACAGAGGGCGAGAAACAGAGGGGCTGAAACAGAGGGGCTGAAACAGAGGGCGAGAAACAGAGGGGCTGAAACAGAGGGGCTGAAACAGTGGGCGAGATACAGAGGGGCTGCAACAGAGGGGCTGAAACAGAGGGGCTGAAACAGAGGGCGAGAAACAGAGGGGCTGAAACAGAGGGTGAGAAACAGTGGGGCAGAAACAGGGGGCGTGAAACAGAGGGGCTGAAACAGAGGGTCTGAAACAGAGGGCGAGAAACAGAGGGGCTGAAACAGAGGGCGAGAAACAGAGGTGCTGAAACAGAGGGCGAGAAACAGAGGGGCTGAAACAGAGGGGCTGAAACAGAGGGGCTGAAACAGAAGGGCTGAAACAGAGGGCGAAAAAGAGAGGGGCTGAATCAGAGGGGCTAAATCAGAGGGGCTGAATCAGAGGGGTTGAAACAAAGGGTCTGAATCAGAGGGGCTGAAACAGAGGGCGAGAAACAGAGGGGCTGAAACAGAGGGCGAGAAACAGGGGGGCTGAAACAGAGGGCGAGAAACAGAGGGGCTGAAACAGAGGGCGAGAAACTGAGGGGCTGAAACAGAGGGCGAGAAACAGAGGGGCTGAAACAGAGGGCGAGAAACAGAGGGGCTGAAACATAGGGGCTGAATGAGTGGGGCTGAATCAGAGGGGCTGAATCAGAGGGGCTGAAACAGAGGGTGAGAAATAGAGGGGCTGAAACAGAGGGGCTGAAACAGAGGTGCTGAAACAGAGAGCGAGAAACAGAGGGGCTGAATCAGAGGGCTAAATCAGAGGGGCTGAATCAGAGGGGCTGAAACAGAGGGGCTGAATCAGAGGGGCTGAAACAGAGGGCGAGAAACAGAGGGTCTGAAACAGAGGGCAAGAAACAGAGGGGCTGAAACAGAAGGGCTGAAACAGAGGGCGAAAAACAGAGGGGCTGAATCAGTGTGGCTAAATCAGAGGGGCTGAATCAGGGGGGTTGAAACAAAGGGTCTGAATCAGAGGGGCTGAAACAGAGGGCGAGAAACAGAGGGGCTGAAACAGAGGGCGAGAAACATAGGGGCTGAATCAGAGGGCGAGAAACAGAGGGGAAGAAACAGAGGGGCTGAAACAGAGGGTCTGAAACAGACGGGCTGACTCAGAGGGGCTGATTCAGAGGGGCTGAAACAGAGGGGCTGAATCAGCGGGGCTGAAACAGAGGGCGAGAAACAGAGGGGCAGAAACAGAGGGCGAGAAACAGAGCGGCTGAAACAGAGGGGCTGAAACAGAGGGCGAGAAACAGAGGGGCTGAAACAGAGGGCAAGAAACAGAGGGGCTGAAACAGAGGGGATGAAACAGTGGGGCTGAAACAGAGGGCGAGAAACAGAGGGGCTGAAACAGAGGGCGAGAAACAGAGGGGCTGAAACAGTGGGCGAGAAACAGGGGGGCTGAAACAGAGGGCGAGAAACAGAGGGGCTGAAACAGAGGGCGAGAAGCTGAGGGGCTGAAACAGAGGGCGAGAAACAGAGGGGCTGAAACAGAGGGCGAGAAACAGAGGGGCTGAAACATAGGGGCTGAATGAGTGGGGCTGAATCAGAGGGGCTGAATCAGAGGGGCTGAAACCGAGGGTGAGAAACAGAGGGGCTGAAACAGAGGGGCTGAAACAGAGGGGCTGAAACAGAGAGCGAGAAACAGAGGGGCTGAATCAGAGGGCTAAATCAGAGGGGCTGAATCAGAGGGGCTGAAACAGAGGGGCTGAATCAGAGGGGCTGAAACAGAGGGCGAGAAACAGAGGGTCTGAAACAGAGGGCAAGAAACAGAGGGGCTGAAACAGAAGGGCTGAAACAGAGGGCGAAAAACAGAGGGGCTGAATCAGTGGGGCTAAATCAGAGGGGCTGAATCAGAGGGGTTGAAACAAAGGGTCTGAATCAGAGGGGCTGAAACAGAGGGCGAGAAACAGTGGGGCTGAAACAGAGAGCGAGAAACATAGGGGCTGAATCAGAGGGCGAGAAACAGAGGGTCTGAAAAAGAGGGGCTGAAACAGAGGGTCTGAAACAGACGGGCTGACTCAGAGGGGCTGATTCAGAGGGGCTGAAACAGAGGGGCTGAATCAGCGGGGCTGAAACAGAGGGCGAGAAACAGAGGGGCAGAAACAGAGGGCGAGAAACAGAGCGGCTGAAACAGAGGGGCTGAAACAGAGGGCGAGAAACAGAGGGGCTGAAACAGAGGGCAAGAAACAGAGGGGCTGAAACTGAGGGGATGAAACAGTGGGGCTGAAACAGAGGGCGAGAAACAGAGGGGCTGAAACAGAGGGCAAGAAACAGAGGGGCTGAAACAGAGGGTGAGAAACAGAGGGGCTGAATCAGAGGGGCTGAAACAGAGGGTGAGAAACAGAGGGGCTGAAACAGAGGGCGAGAAACAGAGTGGCTGAAACAGACGGGCTGAAACAGAGGGGCTGAAAAAGAGGGCGAAAAACAGAGGAGCTGAAACAGAGGGCAAGAAACAGAGGGCAAGAAACAGAGGGGCTGAAACAGAGGGGATGAAACAGTGGGGCTGAAACAGAGGGCGAGAACCAGAGGGGCTGAAACAGAGGGCGAGAAACAGAGGGGCTGAAACTGAGGGCGAGAAACAGAGGGGCTGAATCAGAGGGGGTGAAACAGAGGGTGAGAAACAGAGGGGCTGAAACAGAGGGCGAGAAACAGAGTGGCTGAAACAGACGGGCTGAAACAGAGGGGCTGAAAAAGAGGGCGAAAAACAGAGGGGCTGAAACAGAGGGCGAGAAACAGAGCGGCTGAATCAGAGGGCTAAATCAGCGGGGCTGAATCAGAGGGGCTGAAACAGAGGGGATGAATCAGAGGGGCTGAAACAGAGGGCGAGAAACAGAGGGGCTGAAACAGAGGACGGGAAACAGAGTGGCTGAAACAGATGGGCTGAAACAGAGGGGCTGAAAAAGAGGGCGAAAAACAGAAGTCGAGAAACAGAGGGACTGAATCAGAGGGCTAAATCAGAGGGGCTGAATCAGAGGGGCTGAAACAGAGGCGATGAATCAGAGGGGCTGAAACAGAGGGCGAGAAACAGAGGGGCTGATACAGAGGGCAAGAAACAGAGGGGCTGAAACAGAAGGGCTGAAACAGAGGGCGAGAAACAGAGGGGCTGAATCAGAGCGGCTAAATCAGAGGGGCTGAATCAGAGGGGTTGAAACAGAGGGTCTGAATCAGAGGGGCTGAAACAGAGGGCGAGAAATAGAGGGGCTGAAACAGAGGGCGAGAAACAGAGGGGCTGAAACAGAGGGGCTGAAACAGAGGGTCTGAAACAGAGGGGCTGAATCAGAGGGGCTGATTCAGAGGGGCTGAAACAGAGGGGCTGAATCAGCGGGGCTGAAACAGAGGGCGAGAAACTGAGGGGCTGAAACAGAGGGTGAGAAACAGAGGGGCTGAAACAGAGGGGTGAAACAGAGGGGCTGATACAGAGGGCGAGAAACAGAGGGGCTGAATCAGAGGGCTAAATCAGAGGGGCTGAATCAGAGGGGCTGAAACAGAGGGGCTGTATCAGAGGGGCTGAAACAGAGGGTGAGAAACAGAGGGGCTGAAACAAAGGGCAAGAACAGAGGGGCTGAAACAGAAGGGCTGAAACAGAGGGGGAGAAACAGAGGGGCTGAAACAGAGGGTCTGAATCAGAGGGGCTGAAACAGAGGGCGAGAAACAGAGGGGCTGAAACAGCGGGCGAGAAACAGAGGGGCTGAAACAGAGGGGCTGAAACAGAGGGCGAGAAACAGAGTGGCTGAAACAGAGGGCTAGAAACAGAGGGGCTGAAACAGAGGGGTTGAAACAGAGGGGCTGAAACACAGGGGCTGAAACAGTGGGGCTGAAACAGAGGGGCTGAAACAAAGCGGCTGATACAGAGGGCGAGAAACAGAGGGTCTGAAACAGAGGGCGAGAAACAGAGTGGCTGAAACATGGCGAGAAACAGAGTTTTTGAAACAGAGGGGCTGAAACAGAGGGGCTGAAACAGAGGGCAAGAAACAGATGGGCTGAAACAGTGGGTCTGAATCAGAGGGCGAGAAACAGAGGGGCTGAAACAGAGGGGCTGAAACAGAGGGTCTGAAACAGAGGGGCTGAATCAGAGGGGCTGATTCAGAGGGGCTGAAGCAGAGGGGCTGAATCAGCGGGGCTGAAACAGAGGGCGAGAAACAGAGGGGCTGAAACAGAGGGCGAGAAACAGAGGGGCAGAAACAGCGGGTGAGAAACAGAGGGGCTGAAACAGAGGGGCTGAAACAGAGGGCGAGAAACAGAGTGGCTGAAACAGAGGGCTAGAAACAGAGGGGCTGAAACAGAGGGGTTGAAACAGAGGGGCTGAAACAGAGGGGCTGAAACAGTGGGGCTGAAACAGAGGGGCTGAAACAAAGCGGCTGATACAGAGGGCGAGAAACAGAGGGGCTGAAACAGAGGGCGAGAAACAGAGTGGCTGAAACATGGCGAGAAACAGAGGGGCTGAAACAGAGGGGCTGAAACAGAGGGGCTGAAACAGAGGGCAAGAAACAGAGGGGCTGAAACAGAGGGCGAGAAACAGAGGGGCTGAAACAGAGGGCGAGAAACAGAGGGGCTGAAACAGACGGCGAGAAACAGAGGGGCTGAAACAGAAGGGCTGAAACAGAGGGCGAAAAAGAGAGGGGCTGAATCAGAGGGGCTAAATCAGAGGGGCTGAATCAGAGGGGTTGAAACAAAGGGTCTGAATCAGAGGGGCTGAAACAGAGGGCGAGAAACAGAGGGGCTGAAACAGAGGGTGAGAAACAGGGGGGCTGAAAAAGAGGGCGAGAAACAGAGGGGCTGAAACAAAGGGCGAGAAACAGAGGGGCTGAAACAGAGGGCGAGAAACAGAGGGATTGAAACAGAGGTTGAGAAACAGAGGGGCTGAAACAGAGGGGCTGAAACAGAGGGGCTTAAACAGAGGGGCTGAAACAGAGGGCGAGATACAGAGGGGCTGAAACAGAGGGCGAGAAACAGAGGGGCTGAATCAGAGGGGCTGAAACAGAGGGCGAGAAACAGAGGGGCTGAAACAGAGGGCGAGAAACAGAGGGGCTGACACAGAGGGGCTGAAACAGAGGGTGAGAAACAGAGGGGCTGAAACAGAGGGCGAGAAACAGAGTGGCTGAAACAGAGGGGCTGAAACAGAGGGCGAGAAAGAGAGGGGCTGAAACAGAGGGCGAGAAACAGAGGGGCTGAAACAGAGGGCGAGAAACAGAGGGGCTGAAACAGAGGGCGAGAAACAGAGGGGCTGAAACAGAGGGGCTGAAACAGAGGGCGAGAAACAGAGGGGCTGAAACAGAGGGGCTGAAACAGTGGGCGAGATACAGAGGGGCTGCAACAGAGGGGCTGAAACAGAGGGGCTGAAACAGAGGGCGAGAAACAGAGGGGCTGAAACAGAGGGTGAGAAACAGTGGGGCAGAAACAGGGGGCGTGAAACAGAGGGGCTGAAACAGAGCGGAGGGAAACAGAGGGGCGGGAAACCGAGGGGCGGGATACAGAGGGGCTGAATCAGAGGGGCTGAAACAGAGGGCGAGAAACAGAGGGGCTGAAACAGAGGGCGAGAAACAGAGGGCGAGAAACAGAGGGACTGAAACAGAGGGGCTGAAACAGAGGGGCTGAAAAAGAGGGCGAGAAACAGTGGGGCTGAAACAGAGGGTGAGAAACAGAGGGGCTGAAACACGGGGCATGAAATAGAGGGGCTGAAACAGACGGGCGCGAAACACAGCGGCGGGAAACAGAGGGGCTGAATCAGAGGGGCTGAATCAGAGGGGCTGAATCAGAGGGCCTGAAACAGAGTGTGAGAAACAGAGGGGCGGAAACAGAGGGGCTGAAACAGAGGGGCTGAAACAGAGGGCGAGAAACAGAGGGGCTGAATCAGAGGGGCTGAATCAGAGGGGCTGAATCAGAGGGGCTGAAACAGAGGGGCTGAATCAGAGGGGCTGAAACAGAGGGCGAGAAACAGAGGGGCTGAAACAGAGGGTGGGAAACAGAGGGGCTGAAACAGAGGGCGAGAAACAGAGGGGCTGTAACAGAGGGGCTGAATCAGAGGGGCTGAAACAGAGGGCGAGAAACAGAGGGGCTGAAACAGAGGGCGAGAAACAGAGGGGCTGAAACATAGGGGCTGAATGAGTGGGGCTGAATCAGAGGGGCTGAATCAGAGGGGCTGAAACAGAGGGTGAGAAATAGAGGGGCTGAAACAGAGGGGCTGAAACAGAGGTGCTGAAACAGAGAGCGAGAAACAGAGGGGCTGAATCAGAGGGCTAAATCAGAGGGGCTGAATCAGAGGGGCTGAAACAGAGGGGCTGAATCAGAGGGGCTGAAACAGAGGGCGAGAAACAGAGGGTCTGAAACAGAGGGCAAGAAACAGAGGGGCTGAAACAGAAGGGCTGAAACAGAGGGCGAAAAACAGAGGGGCTGAATCAGTGTGGCTAAATCAGAGGGGCTGAATCAGAGGGGTTGAAACAAAGGGTCTGAATCAGAGGGGCTGAAACAGAGGGCGAGAAACAGAGGGGCTGAAACAGAGGGCGAGAAACATAGGGGCTGAATCAGAGGGCGAGAAACAGAGGGGAAGAAACAGAGGGGCTGAAACAGAGGGTCTGAAACAGACGGGCTGACTCAGAGGGGCTGATTCAGAGGGGCTGAAACAGAGGGGCTGAATCAGCGGGGCTGAAACAGAGGGCGAGAAACAGAGGGGCAGAAACAGAGGGCGAGAAACAGAGCGGCTGAAACAGAGGGGCTGAAACAGAGGGCGAGAAACAGAGGGGCTGAAACAGAGGGCAAGAAACAGAGGGGCTGAAACAGAGGGGATGAAACAGTGGGGCTGAAACAGAGGGCGAGAAACAGAGGGGCTGAAACAGAGGGCGAGAAACAGAGGGGCTGAAACAGTGGGCGAGAAACAGGGGGGCTGAAACAGAGGGCGAGAAACAGAGGGGCTGAAACAGAGGGCGAGAAGCTGAGGGGCTGAAACAGAGGGCGAGAAACAGAGGGGCTGAAACAGAGGGCGAGAAACAGAGGGGCTGAAACATAGGGGCTGAATGAGTGGGGCTGAATCAGAGGGGCTGAATCAGAGGGGCTGAAACCGAGGGTGAGAAACAGAGGGGCTGAAACAGAGGGGCTGAAACAGAGGGGCTGAAACAGAGAGCGAGAAACAGAGGGGCTGAATCAGAGGGCTAAATCAGAGGGGCTGAATCAGAGGGGCTGAAACAGAGGGGCTGAATCAGAGGGGCTGAAACAGAGGGCGAGAAACAGAGGGTCTGAAACAGAGGGCAAGAAACAGAGGGGCTGAAACAGAAGGGCTGAAACAGAGGGCGAAAAACAGAGGGGCTGAATCAGTGGGGCTAAATCAGAGGGGCTGAATCAGAGGGGTTGAAACAAAGGGTCTGAATCAGAGGGGCTGAAACAGAGGGCGAGAAACAGTGGGGCTGAAACAGAGAGCGAGAAACATAGGGGCTGAATCAGAGGGCGAGAAACAGAGGGTCTGAAAAAGAGGGGCTGAAACAGAGGGTCTGAAACAGACGGGCTGACTCAGAGGGGCTGATTCAGAGGGGCTGAAACAGAGGGGCTGAATCAGCGGGGCTGAAACAGAGGGCGAGAAACAGAGGGGCAGAAACAGAGGGCGAGAAACAGAGCGGCTGAAACAGAGGGGCTGAAACAGAGGGCGAGAAACAGAGGGGCTGAAACAGAGGGCAAGAAACAGAGGGGCTGAAACTGAGGGGATGAAACAGTGGGGCTGAAACAGAGGGCGAGAAACAGAGGGGCTGAAACAGAGGGCAAGAAACAGAGGGGCTGAAACAGAGGGTGAGAAACAGAGGGGCTGAATCAGAGGGGCTGAAACAGAGGGTGAGAAACAGAGGGGCTGAAACAGAGGGCGAGAAACAGAGTGGCTGAAACAGACGGGCTGAAACAGAGGGGCTGAAAAAGAGGGCGAAAAACAGAGGAGCTGAAACAGAGGGCAAGAAACAGAGGGCAAGAAACAGAGGGGCTGAAACAGAGGGGATGAAACAGTGGGGCTGAAACAGAGGGCGAGAAACAGAGGGGCTGAAACAGAGGGCGAGAAACAGAGGGGCTGAAACTGAGGGCGAGAAACAGAGGGGCTGAATCAGAGGGGCTGAAACAGAGGGTGAGAAACAGAGGGGCTGAAACAGAGGGCGAGAAACAGAGTGGCTGAAACAGACGGGCTGAAACAGAGGGGCTGAAAAAGAGGGCGAAAAACAGAGGGGCTGAAACAGAGGGCGAGAAACAGAGCGGCTGAATCAGAGGGCTAAATCAGCGGGGCTGAATCAGAGGGGCTGAAACAGAGGGGATGAATCAGAGGGGCTGAAACAGAGGGCGAGAAACAGAGGGGCTGAAACAGAGGACGGGAAACAGAGTGGCTGAAACAGATGGGCTGAAACAGAGGGGCTGAAAAAGAGGGCGAAAAACAGAAGTCGAGAAACAGAGGGACTGAATCAGAGGGCTAAATCAGAGGGGCTGAATCAGAGGGGCTGAAACAGAGGCGATGAATCAGAGGGGCTGAAACAGAGGGCGAGAAACAGAGGGGCTGATACAGAGGGCAAGAAACAGAGGGGCTGAAACAGAAGGGCTGAAACAGAGGGCGAGAAACAGAGGGGCTGAATCAGAGCGGCTAAATCAGAGGGGCTGAATCAGAGGGGTTGAAACAGAGGGTCTGAATCAGAGGGGCTGAAACAGAGGGCGAGAAATAGAGGGGCTGAAACAGAGGGCGAGAAACAGAGGGGCTGAAACAGAGGGGCTGAAACAGAGGGTCTGAAACAGAGGGGCTGAATCAGAGGGGCTGATTCAGAGGGGCTGAAACAGAGGGGCTGAATCAGCGGGGCTGAAACAGAGGGCGAGAAACTGAGGGGCTGAAACAGAGGGTGAGAAACAGAGGGGCTGAAACAGAGGGGTGAAACAGAGGGGCTGATACAGAGGGCGAGAAACAGAGGGGCTGAATCAGAGGGCTAAATCAGAGGGGCTGAATCAGAGGGGCTGAAACAGAGGGGCTGTATCAGAGGGGCTGAAACAGAGGGTGAGAAACAGAGGGGCTGAAACAAAGGGCAAGAACAGAGGGGCTGAAACAGAAGGGCTGAAACAGAGGGGGAGAAACAGAGGGGCTGAAACAGAGGGTCTGAATCAGAGGGGCTGAAACAGAGGGCGAGAAACAGAGGGGCTGAAACAGCGGGCGAGAAACAGAGGGGCTGAAACAGAGGGGCTGAAACAGAGGGCGAGAAACAGAGTGGCTGAAACAGAGGGCTAGAAACAGAGGGGCTGAAACAGAGGGGTTGAAACAGAGGGGCTGAAACAGAGGGGCTGAAACAGTGGGGCTGAAACAGAGGGGCTGAAACAAAGCGGCTGATACAGAGGGCGAGAAACAGAGGGGCTGAAACAGAGGGCGAGAAACAGAGTGGCTGAAACATGGCGAGAAACAGAGTTTTTGAAACAGAGGGGCTGAAACAGAGGGGCTGAAACAGAGGGCAAGAAACAGATGGGCTGAAACAGTGGGTCTGAATCAGAGGGCGAGAAACAGAGGGGCTGAAACAGAGGGGCTGAAACAGAGGGTCTGAAACAGAGGGGCTGAATCAGAGGGGCTGATTCAGAGGGGCTGAAGCAGAGGGGCTGAATCAGCGGGGCTGAAACAGAGGGCGAGAAACAGAGGGGCTGAAACAGAGGGCGAGAAACAGAGGGTCAGAAACAGCGGGTGAGAAACAGAGGGGCTGAAACAGAGGGGCTGAAACAGAGGGCGAGAAACAGAGTGGCTGAAACAGAGGGCTAGAAACAGAGGGGCTGAAACAGAGGGGTTGAAACAGAGGGGCTGAAACAGAGGGGCTGAAACAGTGGGGCTGAAACAGAGGGGCTGAAACAAAGCGGCTGATACAGAGGGCGAGAAACAGAGGGGCTGAAACAGAGGGCGAGAAACAGAGTGGCTGAAACATGGCGAGAAACAGAGGGGCTGAAACAGAGGGGCTGAAACAGAGGGGCTGAAACAGAGGGCAAGAAACAGAGGGGCTGAAACAGAGGGCGAGAAACAGAGGGGCTGAAACAGAGGGCGAGAAACAGAGGGGCTGAAACAGACGGCGAGAAACAGAGGGGCTGAAACAGAAGGGCTGAAACAGAGGGCGAAAAAGAGAGGGGCTGAATCAGAGGGGCTAAATCAGAGGGGCTGAATCAGAGGGGTTGAAACAAAGGGTCTGAATCAGAGGGGCTGAAACAGAGGGCGAGAAACAGAGGGGCTGAAACAGAGGGTGAGAAACAGGGGGGCTGAAAAAGAGGGCGAGAAACAGAGGGGCTGAAACAAAGGGCGAGAAACAGAGGGGCTGAAACAGAGGGCGAGAAACAGAGGGATTGAAACAGAGGTTGAGAAACAGAGGGGCTGAAACAGAGGGGCTGAAACAGAGGGGCTTAAACAGAGGGGCTGAAACAGAGGGCGAGATACAGAGGGGCTGAAACAGAGGGCGAGAAACAGAGGGGCTGAATCAGAGGGGCTGAAACAGAGGGCGAGAAACAGAGGGGCTGAAACAGAGGGCGAGAAACAGAGGGGCTGACACAGAGGGGCTGAAACAGAGGGTGAGAAACAGAGGGGCTGAAACAGAGGGCGAGAAACAGAGTGGCTGAAACAGAGGGGCTGAAACAGAGGGCGAGAAAGAGAGGGGCTGAAACAGAGGGCGAGAAACAGAGGGGCTGAAACAGAGGGCGAGAAACAGAGGGGCTGAAACAGAGGGCGAGAAACAGAGGGGCTGAAACAGAGGGGCTGAAACAGAGGGCGAGAAACAGAGGGGCTGAAACAGAGGGGCTGAAACAGTGGGCGAGATACAGAGGGGCTGCAACAGAGGGGCTGAAACAGAGGGGCTGAAACAGAGGGCGAGAAACAGAGGGGCTGAAACAGAGGGTGAGAAACAGTGGGGCAGAAACAGGGGGCGTGAAACAGAGGGGCTGAAACAGAGCGGAGGGAAACAGAGGGGCGGGAAACCGAGGGGCGGGATACAGAGGGGCTGAATCAGAGGGGCTGAAACAGAGGGCGAGAAACAGAGGGGCTGAAACAGAGGGCGAGAAACAGAGGGCGAGAAACAGAGGGACTGAAACAGAGGGGCTGAAACAGAGGGGCTGAAAAAGAGGGCGAGAAACAGTGGGGCTGAAACAGAGGGTGAGAAACAGAGGGGCTGAAACACGGGGCATGAAATAGAGGGGCTGAAACAGACGGGCGCGAAACACAGCGGCGGGAAACAGAGGGGCTGAATCAGAGGGGCTGAATCAGAGGGGCTGAATCAGAGGGCCTGAAACAGAGTGTGAGAAACAGAGGGGCGGAAACAGAGGGGCTGAAACAGAGGGGCTGAAACAGAGGGCGAGAAACAGAGGGGCTGAATCAGAGGGGCTGAATCAGAGGGGCTGAATCAGAGGGGCTGAAACAGAGGGGCTGAATCAGAGGGGCTGAAACAGAGGGCGAGAAACAGAGGGGCTGAAACAGAGGGTGGGAAACAGAGGGGCTGAAACAGAGGGCGAGAAACAGAGGGGCTGTAACAGAGGGGCTGAATCAGAGGGGCTGAAACAGAGGGCGAGAAAGAGATGGGCTGAAACAGAGGGGCTGAAACAGAGGGCGAGAAACAGAGGGGCTGAAACAGAGTGCGAGAAACAGAGGGGCTGAAACAGAGGTGCTGAAACAGAGGGGCTGAAACAGAGGGGCTGAAACATAGGGCGAGAAACAGAGGGGATGAATCAGACGGGCTGAATCAGAGGGGCTGAATCAGAGTGGCTGACACAGAGGGGCTGAATCTGAGTGGCTGAAACAGAGGGCGAGAAACAGAGGGGCTGAAACAGAGGGGCTGAAACAGAGAGGCTGAAACAGAGGGCGAGAATCAGAGGGGCTGAAACAGAGGGCGAGAAACAGAGGGTCTGAAACAGAGGGGCTGACACAGAGTGGCTGAAACAGAGGGCGAGAAACAGAGGGGCTGAAACAGAGGGCGAGAAACAGAGGGGCTGAAACAGAGGGCGAGAAAGAGATGGGCTGAAACAGAGGGGCTGAAACAGAGGGCGAGAAACAGAGGGGATGAATCAGACGGGCTGAATCAGAGGGGCTGAATCAGAGGGGCTGACACAGAGGGGCTGAATCAGAGTGGCTGAAACAGACGGCGAGAAACACAGGGGCTGAGACAGAGGGCGAGAAACAGAGGGGCTGAAACAGAGGCGAGAAACAGAGGGGCTGAAACAGAGGGCGAGAAACAGAGGGGCTGAAACAGAGGGGCTGAAACATTGGGGCTGAAACAGAGGGGCTGAAACAGAGGGCGAGAAACAGAGGGGCTGAAACAGAGGGCGAGAAACAGAGGGGTTGAAACAGAGGGCGAGAAATAGAGGCGCTGAAACAGAGGGGATGAAACAGAGGGGCTGAAACAGTGGGCGAGAAACAGAGTGGCTGACACAGAGGGGCTGAAACAGAGGGCGAGAAACAGAGGGGCTGAAACAGAGGTCGAGAAACAGAGGGGCTGAAACAGAGGGGCTGAAACAGAGGGGCTGAAACAGACGGGCTGAAACAGAGGGGCTGAATCAGACGGGCTGATTCAGAGGGGCTGAAACAGAGGGGCTGAATCAGCGGGGCTGAAACAGAGGGCGAGAAACAGAGGGGCTGAAACAGAGGGCGAGAAACAGAGGGGCAGAAACAGAGGGCGAGAAACAGAGGGGCTGAAACAGAGGGGCTGAAACAGAGGGCGAGAATCAGAGGGGCTGAAACAGAGGGCGAGAAACAGAGGGTCTGAAACAGAGGGGCTGAAACAGAGTGGCTGAAACAGAGGGCGAGAAACAGAGGGTCTGAAACAGAGGGGCTGAAACAGAGTGGCTGAAACAGAGGGCGAGAAAGAGATGGGCTGAAACAGAGGGGCTGAAACAGAGGGCGAGAAACAGAGGGGCTGAAACAGAAGGCGAAAAACAGAGGAGCTGAAACAGAGGGCGAGAAACAGAGGGTGATAAACAGAGGGCGAGAAACAGAGGGGCTGAAACAGAGGGGCTTAAATAGAGGGGCTGAAACAGAGGGGCTGAATCAGAGGGGCTGAAACAGAGGGGCTGAAACAGAGGGCAGAAAAAGAGGGGCTGAAACAGAGGGCGAAAAACAGAGGGGCTGAAACAGAGGGCGAGAAACAGAGGGTGAGAAACAGAGGGTGAGAAACAGAGGGCGAGAAACAGAGGGGCTGAAACAGAGGGGCTTAAACAGAAGGGCTGAAACAGAGGGGCTGAATCAGAGGGGCTGAAACAGAGGGGCTGAATCAGAGGGGCTGAAACAGAGGGCGAGAAACAGAGGGGCTGAAACAGAGGGCGAGAAACAGAGGTGCTGAAACAGAGGGCGAGAAACAGAGGGGCTGAAACAGAGGGGCTGAAACAGAGGGTCTGAAACAGAGGGGCTGAAACAGAGGGCGAGAAACAGAGGGGCTGAAACAGAGGGCGAGAAACAGAGGGGCTGAAACAGAGGGGCTGAAACAGAGGGCGAGAAACAGAGGGGCTGAAACAGAGGGCGAGAAACAGAGGGCGAGAAACAGAGGGACTGAAACAGAGGGGCTGAAACAGAGGGGCTGAAAAAGAGGGTGGGAAACAGAGGGGCTGAAACAGAGGGGCTGAAACAGAAGGGCTGAATCAGAGGGGCTGATTCAGAGGGGCTGAAACAGAGGGGCTGAATCAGCGGGGCTGAAACAGAGGGCGAGAAACAGAGGGGCTTTAACAGAGGGCGAGAAACAGAGGGGAAGAAACAGAGGGCGAGAAACAGAGGGGCTGAAACAGAGGGGCTGAAACAGAGGGCGAGAAACAGAGTGGCTGACACAGAGGGGCTGAAACAGAGGGGCTGAAACAGAGGGGCTGAAACAGAGGGCGAGAAACAGAGGGGCTGAAACAGAGGGCGAGAAACAGAGTGGCTGAAATAGAGGGCGAGAAACAGAGGGGCTGAAACAGAGGGGCTGAAACAGAGGGGCTGAAACAGAGGGGCTGAAACAGAGGGCGAGAAACAGAGGGGCTAAAACAGAGGGCGAGAAACAGAGGGGCTGAAACAGAGGGCGAGAAACAGGGGTGCTCAAACAGAGGGGCTGAAACAGAGGGGCTGAATCAGTGGGGCTGATTCAGAGGTGCTGAAACAGAGGGGCTGAATCAGCGGGGCTGAAACAGAGGGCGAGAAACAGAGGGGCTGAAACAGAGGCCGACAAACAGAGGGGCAGAAACAGAGGGCGAGAAACAGAGGGGCGTGAAACAGAGGGGCTGAAACAGAGGGCGAGAATCAGAGGGGCTGAAACTGAGGGCGAGAAACAGAGGGGCTGAAACTGAGAGGCTGAAACAGAGTTGCTGAAACAGAGGGCGAGAAACAGAGGGGCTGAAAAAGAGGGCGAGAAACAGAGGGGCTGAAACAGAGGGCGAGAAAGAGAGGGGCTGAAACAGAGGGGCTGAAACAGAGGGGCTGAAACAGAGGGCCAGAAACAGAGGGGCTGAAACAGAGGGCGAGAAACAGAGGGGCTGAAACAGAGGGGCTGAAACAGAGGGGCTGAAATAGAGGGGCTGAAACAGAGGGGCTGAAACATAGGGCGAGAAACAGAGGGCGAGAAACAGAGGAGCTGAAACAGAGGGCGAGAAACAGACGGTCTGAAACAGAGGGACTGAAACAGAGGGGCTGAAACAGAGGGGCTGAAACAGAGGGCGAGAAACAGAGGGGTTGAATCAGACGGGCTGAATCAGAGGGGCTGAAACAGAGGGGCTGAAACAGAGGGCGAGAAACAGTGGGGCTGAAACAGCGGGCGAGAAACAGAGGGCGAGAAACAGAGGGGCTGAAACAGAGGGGCTGAAACAGATGGGCTGAAACAGAGAGCCTGAAACAGAGGGCGAGAAACAGAGGGGCTGAAACAGAGGGGCTGAAACAGAGGGGCTGAAACAGAGGGGCTGAAACAGAGGGCGAGAAACAGAGGGGCTGAAACAGAGGGCGAGAAACAGAGGGGTTGAAACAGAGGGCGAGAAACAGAGGGGCTGAAACAGAGGGGATGAAACAGAGGGGCTGAAACAGAGGGGCTGAAACAGAGAGCGAGAAACAGAGGGGCTGAAACAGAGGGTGAGAAACAGAGGGGCTGAAACAGAGGGGCTGAAACAGAGGGCCAGAAACAGAGGGGCTGAAACAGAGGGACTGAAACAGAGGGGCTGAAACAGAGGGGCTGAAACAGAGGGCGAGAAACAGAGGGGTTGAATCAGACGGGCTGAATCAGAGGGGCTGAAACAGAGGGGCTGAAACAGAGGGCGAGAAACAGTGGGGCTGAAACAGCGGGCGAGAAACAGAGGGCGAGAAACAGAGGGGCTGAAACAGAGGGGCTGAAACAGATGGGCTGAAACAGAGAGCCTGAAACAGAGGGCGAGAAACAGAGGGGCTGAAACAGAGGGGCTGAAACAGAGGGGCTGAAACAGAGGGGCTGAAACAGAGGGCGAGAAACAGAGGGGCTGAAACAGAGGGCGAGAAACAGAGGGGTTGAAACAGAGGGCGAGAAACAGAGGGGCTGAAACAGAGGGGATGAAACAGAGGGGCTGAAACAGAGGGGCTGAAACAGAGAGCGAGAAACAGAGGGGCTGAAACAGAGGGTGAGAAACAGAGGGGCTGAAACAGAGGGGCTGAAACAGAGGGCCAGAAACAGAGGGGCTGAAACAGAGGGCGAGAAACAGAGGGGCTGAAACAGAGGGGCTGAAACAGAGGGGCTGAAATAGAGGGGCTGAAACAGAGGGGCTGAAACATAGGGCGAGAAACAGAGGGCGAGAAACAGAGGAGCTGAAACAGAGGGCGAGAAACAGACGGTCTGAAACAGAGGGACTGAAACAGAGGGGCTGAAACAGAGGGGCTGAAACAGAGGGCGAGAAACAGAGGGGTTGAATCAGACGGGCTGAATCAGAGGGGCTGAAACAGAGGGGCTGAAACAGAGGGCGAGAAACAGTGGGGCTGAAACAGCGGGCGAGAAACAGAGGGCGAGAAACAGAGGGGCTGAAACAGAGGGGCTGAAACAGATGGGCTGAAACAGAGAGCCTGAAACAGAGGGCGAGAAACAGAGGGGCTGAAACAGAGCGGCTGAAACAGAGGGGCTGAAACAGAGGGGCTGAAACAGAGGGCGAGAAACAGAGGGGCTGAAACAGAGGGCGAGAAACAGAGGGGTTGAAACAGAGGGCGAGAAACAGAGGGGCTGAAACAGAGGGGATGAAACAGAGGGGCTGAAACAGAGGGGCTGAAACAGAGAGCGAGAAACAGAGGGGCTGAAACAGAGGGTGAGAAACTGAGGGGCTGAAACAGAGGGTGAGAAACAGAGGGGCTGAAACAGAGGGGCTGAAACAGAGGGGCTGAAACAGAGGGGCTGAATCAGAGGGGCTGATTCAGAGGGTCTGAAACAGAGGGGCTGAATCAGCGGGGCTGAAACAGAGGGCGAGAAACAGAGGGGCTGAAACAGAGGCCGACAAACAGAGGGGCAGAAACAGAGGGCGAGAAACAGAGGGGCGTGAAACAGAGGGGCTGAAACAGAGGGCGAGAATCAGAGGGGCTGAAACTGAGGGCGAGAAACAGAGGGGCTGAAACTGAGAGGCTGAAACAGAGTTGCTGAAACAGAGGGCGAGAAACAGAGGGGCTGAAAAAGAGGGCGAGAAACAGAGGGGCCGAAACAGAGGGGCTGAAACAGAGGGGCTGAAACAGAGGGCCAGAAACAGAGGGGCTGAAACAGAGGGCGAGAAACAGAGGGGCTGAAACAGAGGGGCTGAAACAGAGGGGCTGAAATAGAGGGGCTGAAACAGAGGGGCTGAAACATAGGGCGAGAAACAGAGGGGCTGAATCAGAGGGGCTGAATCAGAGGGGCTGAAACAGAGGGGCTGAATCAGAGGGGCTGAAACAGAGAGGGAGAAACAGAGGGACTGAAACAGAGGGCGAGAAACAGAGGGGCTGAAACAGAAGGCGAGAAACAGAGGGGCTGAAACAGAGGGACTGAAACAGAGGGGCTGAAACAGAGGGCGAGAAACAGAGGTGCTGAAACAGAGGGCGAGAAACAGAGGGGCTGAAACAGAGGGGCTGAAACAGAGGGGCTGAAACAGAGGGCGAGAAACAGAGGGCGAGAAACAGAGGGACTGAAACAGAGGGGCTGCAACAGAGGGGCTGAAACAGTGGGCGAGAAACAGAGGGTCTGAAACAGAGGGTGAGAAACAGAGGGGCTAAAACACGGGGCGTGAAACAGAGGGGCTGAAACAGAGGGGCGCGAAACAGAGCGGCGGGAAACAGAGGGTCTGAATCAGAGGGGCTGAATCAGAGGGGCTGAATTAGAGGGCCTGAATCAGAGGGCCTGAAACAGAGGGTGAGAAACAGAGGGGCTGAAACAGAGGGCGAGAAACAGAGGGGCTGAATCAGAGGGGCTGAAACAGAGGGCCTCAAACAGAGGGTGAGAAACAGAGGGGCTGAAACAGAGGGGCTGAAACAGAGGGGCTGAAACATAGGGCGAGAAACAGAGGGGCTGAATCAGAGGGGCTGAATCAGAGGGGCTGAAACAGAGGGGCTGAATCGGAGGGGCTGAAACAGATGGGGAGAAACAGAGGGACTGAAACAGAGGGTGGGAAACAGAGGGGCTGAAACAGAGGGCGAGAAACAGAGGGGCTGAAACAGAGGGGCTGAAACAGAGGGGCTGAATCAGAGGGGCTGAAACAGAGGGGCTGATTCAGAGGGGCTGATTCAGAGGGGCTGAAACAGAGGGGCTGAAACAGAGGGGCTGAAACAGAGGGGCTGAATCAGAGGGGCTGATTCAGAGGGGCTGAAACAGATGGGCTGAATCAGCCGGGCTGAAACAGAGGGCGAGAAACAGAGGGGCTGAAACAGAGTGCGACAAACAGAGGGGCTGAAACAGAGGGCGAGAAACAGAGGGGCTGAAACAGAGGGGCTGAAACAGAGGGCGAGAATCAGAGGGGCTGAAACAGAGGGCGAGAAACAGAGGAGCTGAAACAGAGGGCGAGAAACAGAGGGTCTGAAACAGAGGGGCTGAAACAGAGGGGCTGAAACAGAGGGGCTGAAACAGAGGGCGAGAAACAGAGGGGTTGAATCAGACGGGCTGAATCAGAGGGGCTGAAACAGAGGGGCTGAAACAGAGGGCGAGAAACAGTGGGGCTGAAACAGCGGGCGAGAAACAGAGGGCGAGAAACAGAGGGGCTGAAACAGAGGGGCTGAAACAGATGGGCTGAAACAGAGAGCCTGAAACAGAGGGCGAGAAACAGAGGGGCTGAAACAGAGGGGCTGAAACAGAGGGGCTGAAACAGAGGGCGAGAAACAGAGGGGCTGAAACAGAGGGCGAGAAACAGAGGGGTTGAGACAGAGGGCGAGAAACAGAGGGGCTGAAACAGAGGGGATGAAACAGAGGGGCTGAAACAGAGGGGCTGAAACAGAGAGCGAGAAACAGAGGGGCTGAAACAGAGGGTGAGAAACAGAGGGGCTGAAACAGAGGGTGAGAAACAGAGGGGCTGAAACAGAGGGGCTGAAACAGAGGGGCTGAAACAGAGGGGCTGAATCAGAGGGGCTGATTCAGAGGGTCTGAAACAGAGGGGCTGAATCAGCGGGGCTGAAACAGAGGGCGAGAAACAGAGGGGCTGAAACAGAGGCCGACAAACAGAGGGGCAGAAACAGAGGGCGAGAAACAGAGGGGCGTGAAACAGAGGGGCTGAAACAGAGGGCGAGAATCAGAGGGGCTGAAACTGAGGGCGAGAAACAGAGGGGCTGAAACTGAGGGGCTGAAACAGAGTTGCTGAAACAGAGGGCGAGAAACAGAGGGGCTGAAAAAGAGGGCGAGAAACAGAGGGGCTGAAACAGAGGGCGAGAAAGAGAGGGGCTGAAACAGAGGGGCTGAAACAGAGGGGCTGAAACAGAGGGCCAGAAACAGAGGGGCTGAAACAGAGGGCGAGAAACAGAGGGGCTGAAACAGAGGGGCTGAAACAGAGGGGCTGAAACAGAGGGCGAGAAACACAGGGGCTGAATCAGAGGGGCTGAATCAGAGGGGCTGAAACAGAGGGGCTGAAACAGTGGGCGAGAAACAGAGGGGCTGAAACAGCGGGCGAGAAACAGAGGGCGAGAAACAGAGGGGCTGAAACAGAGGGGCTGAAACAGACGGGCTGAAACAGCGAGCCTGAAACAGAGGGCGAGAAACAGAGGGGCTGAAACAGAGTGCGAAAAACAGAGGGGCTGAAACAGAGGGCGAGAAACAGAGGGTGAGAAACAGAGGGCGAGAAACAGAGGGGCTGAAACAGAGGGGCTGAAACAGAGGGGCTGAAACAGAGGGGCTGAATCAGAGGGGCTGAAACAGAGGGGCTGAATCAGAGGGGCTGAAACAGAGGGCGAGAAACAGAGGGGCTGAAACAGAGGGCGAGAAACAGAGGGGCTGAAACAGAGGGCGAGAAACAGAGGGGCTGAAACAGAGGGACTGAAACAGAGGGGCTGAAACAGAGGGCGAGAAACAGAGGTGCTGAAACAGAGGGCGAGAAACAGAGGGGCTGAAACAGAGGGGCTGAAACAGAGGGCGAGAAACAGATGGGCTGAATCAGAGGGCGAGAAACAGAGGGCGAGAAACAGAGGGACTGAAACAGAGGGGCTGCAACAGAGGGGCTAAAACAGTGGGCGAGAAACAGAGGGTCTGAAACAGACGGTGAGAAACAGAGGGGCTGAAACACGGGGCGTGAAACAGAGGGGCTGAAACAGAGAGGCGCGAAACAGAGCGGCGGGAAACAGAGGGGCTGAATCAGAGGGGCTGAATCAGAGGGGCTGAATCAGAGGGCCTGAATCAGAGGGCCTGAAACAGAGGGTGAGAAACAGAGGGGCCAAAACAGAGGGCGAGAAACAGAGGGGCTGAATCAGAGGGGCTGAAACAGAGGGCCTGAAACAGAGGGTGAGAAACAGAGGGGCTGAAACAGAGGGGCTGAAATAGAGGGGCTGAAACAGAGGGGCTGAAACATAGGGCGAGAAACAGAGGGGCTGAATCAGAGGGGCTGAATCAGAGGGGCTGAAACAGAGGGGCTGAATCAGAGGGGCTGAAACAGAGGGGGAGAAACAGAGGGACTGAAACAGAGGGCGAGAAACAGAGGGGCTGAAACAGAGGGCGAGAAACAGAGGGGCTGAAACAGAGGGACTGAAACAGAGGGGCTGAAACAGAGGGCGAGAAACAGAGGTGCTGAAACAGAGGGCGAGAAACAGAGGGGCTGAAACAGAGGGGCTGAAACAGAGGGGCTGAAACAGAGGGCGAGAAACAGAGGGCGAGAAACAGAGGGACTGAAACAGAGGGGCTGCAACAGAGGGGCTGAAACAGTGGGCGAGAAACAGAGGGTCTGAAACAGAGGTTGAGAAACAGAGGGGCTGAAACACGGGGCGTGAAACAGAGGGGCTGAAACAGAGGGGCGCGAAACAGAGCGGCGGGAAACAGAGGGTCTGAATCAGAGGGGCTGAATCAGAGGGGCTGAATTAGAGGGCCTGAATCAGAGGGGCTGAATCAGAGGGCCTGAATCAGAGGGCCTGAAACAGAGGGTGAGAAACAGAGGGGCTGAAACAGAGGGCGAGAAACAGAGGGGCTGAATCAGAGGGGCTGAAACAGAGGGCCTCAAACAGAGGGTGAGAAACAGAGGGGCTGAAACAGAGGGGCTGAAACAGAGGGGCTGAAACATAGGGCGAGAAACAGAGGGGCTGAATCAGAGGGGCTGAATCAGAGGGGCTGAAACAGAGGGGCTGAATCAGAGGGGCTGAAACAGAGGGGGAGAAACAGAGGGACTGAAACAGAGGGTGGGAAACAGAGGGGCTGAAACAGAGGGCGAGAAACAGAGGGGCTGAAACAGAGGGGCTGAAACAGAGGGGCTGAATCAGAGGGGCTGAAACAGAGGGGCTGATTCAGAGGGGCTGATTCAGAGGGGCTGAAACAGAGGGGCTGAAACAGAGGGGCTGAAACAGAGGGGCTGAATCAGCCGGGCTGAAACAGAGGGCGAGAAACAGAGGGGCTGAAACAGAGGGCGACAAACAGAGGGGCTGAAACAGAGGGCGAGAAACAGAGGGGCTGAAACAGAGGGCGAGAAACAGAGGGGCTGAAACAGAGGGCGAGAAAGAGATGGACTGAAACAGAGGGGCTGAAACAGAGGGGCTGAAACAGAGGGCGAGAAACAGAGGGGCTGAAACAGAGGGCGAGAAACAGAGGGGCTGAAACAGAGGGTCTGAATCAGAGGGGCTGAAACAGAGGGGCTGAAACAGAGGGCGAGAAACAGAGGTGATGAATCAGACGGGCTGAATCAGAGGGGCTGAATCAGAGGGGCTGACACAGAGGGGCTGAATCAGAGTGGCTGAAACAGAGGGCGAGAAACACAGGGGCTGAGACAGAGGGCGAGAAACAGAGGGGCTGAAACAGAGGCGAGAAACAGAGGGTCTGAAACAGAGGGCGAGAAACAGAGGGGCTGAAACAGAGGGGCTGAAACAGAGGGGCTGAAACAGAGGGGCTGAAACAGAGGGCGAGAAACAGAGGGGCTGAAACAGAGGGCGAGAAACAGAGGGGTTGAAACAGAGGGCGAGAAACAGAGGCGCTGAAACAGAGGGGATGAAACAGAGGGGCTGAAACAGTGGGCGAGAAACAGAGTGGCTGACACAGAGGGGCTGAAACAGAGGGCGAGAAACAGAGGGGCTGAAACAGAGGTCGAGAAACAGAGGGGCTGAAACAGAGGGGCTGAAACAGAGGGGCTGAAACAGAGGGGCTGAATCAGAGGGGCTGATTCAGAGGGGCTGAAACAGAGGAGCTGAATCAGCGGGGCTGAAACAGAGGGCGAGAAACAGAGGGGCTGAAACAGAGGTAGAGAAACAGAGGGGCAGAAACAGAGGGCGAGAAACAGAGGGGCTGAAACAGAGAGGCTGAAACAGAGGGCGAGAAACAGAGGGGCTGAAACAGAGGGCGAGAAAGAGATGGGCTGAAACAGAGGGGCTGAAACAGAGGGCGAGAAACAGAAGGGATGAATCAGACGGGCTGAATCAGTGGGGCTGAATCAGAGGGGCTGACACAGAGGGGCTGAATCAGAGTGGCTGAAACAGACGGCGAGAAACACAGGGGCTGAGACAGAGGGCGAGAAACAGAGGGGCTGAAACAGAGGCGAGAAACAGAGGGGCTGAAACAGAGGGCGAGAAATAGAGGGGCTGAAACAGAGGGGCTGAAACATTGGGGCTGAAACAGAGGGGCTGAAACAGAGGGCGAGAAACAGAGGGGCTGAAACAGAGGGCGAGAAACAGAGGGGTTGAAACAGAGGGCGAGAAACAGAGGCGCTGAAACAGAGGGGATGAAACAGAGGGGCTGAAACAGTGGGGAGAAACAGAGTGGCTGACACAGAGGGGCTGAAACAGAGGGCGAGAAACAGAGGGGCTGAAACAGAGGTCGAGAAACAGAGGGGCTGAAACAGAGGGGCTGAAACAGAGGGGCTGAAAGAGAGGGGCTGAATCAGAGGGGCTGATTCGGAGGGGCTGAAACAGAGGGGCTGAATCAGCGGGGCTGAAACAGAGTGCGAGAAACAGAGGGGCTGAAACAGAGGGCGAGAAACAGAGGGGCAGAAACAGAGGGCGAGAAACAGAGGGGCTGAAACAGAGAGGCTGAAACAGAGGGCGAGAATCAGAGGGGCTGAAACAGAGGGCGAGAAACAGAGGGTCTGAAACAGAGGGGCTGAAACAGAGTGGCTGAAACAGAGGGCGAGAAACAGAGGGGCTTAAACAGAGGGCGAGAAACAGAGGGGCTGAAACAGAGGGCGAGAAAGAGATGGGCTGAAACAGAGGGGCTGAAACAGAGGGCGAGAAACAGAGGGGCTGAAACAGAAGGCGAAAAACAGAGGAGCTGAAACAGAGGGCGAGAAACAGAGGGTGATAAACAGAGGGCGAGAAACAGAGGGGCTGAAACAGAGGGGCTTAAATAGAGGGGCTGAAACAGAGGGGCTGAATCAGAGGGGCTGAAACAGAGGGGCTGAAACAGAGGGCAGAAAAAGAGGGGCTGAAACAGAGGGCGAAAAACAGAGGGGCTGAAACAGAGGGCGAGAAACAGAGGGTGAGAAACAGAGGGCGAGAAACAGAGGGGCTGAAACAGAGGGGCTTAAACAGAGGGGCTGAAACAGAGGGGCTGAATCAGAGGGGCTGAAACAGAGGGGCTGAATCAGAGGGGCTGAAACAGAGGGCGAGAAACAGAGGGGCTGAAACAGAGGGCGAGAAACAGAGGGGCTGAAACAGAGGGCGAGAAACAGAGGGGCTGAAACAGAGGGGCTGAAACAGAGGGTCTGAAACAGAGGGGCTGAAACAGAGGGCGAGAAACAGAGGGGCTGAAACAGAGGGCGAGAAACAGAGGGGCTGAAACAGAGGGGCTGAAACAGAGGGCGAGAAACAGAGGGGCTGAAACAGAGGGCGAGAAACAGAGGGCGAGAAACAGAGGGACTGAAACAGAGGGGCTGAAACAGAGGGTGAGAAACAGAGGGGCTGAAACACGGGGCGTGAAATAGAGGGGCTGAAACAGACGGGCGCGAAACACAGCGGCGGGAAACAGAGGGGCTGAATCAGAGGGGCTGAATCAGAGGGGCTGAATCAGAGGGCCTGAAACAGAGTGTGAGAAACAGAGGGGCGGAAACAGAGGGGCTGAAACAGAGGGGCTGGAACAGAGGGCGAGAAACAGAGGGGCTGAATCAGAGGGGCTGAATCAGAGGGGCTGAATCAGAGGGGCTGAAACAGAGGGGCTGAATCAGAGGGGCTGAAACAGAGGGCGAGAAACAGAGGGGCTGTAACAGAGGGGCTGAATCAGAGGGGCTGAAACAGAGGGCGAGAAAGAGATGGGCTGAAACAGAGGGGCTGAAACAGAGGGCGAGAAACAAAGGGGCTGAAACAGAGTGCGAGAAACAGAGGGGCTGAAACAGAGGGGCTGAAACAGAGGGGCTGAAACAGAGGGGCTGAAACAGAGGGCGAGAAACAGAGGGGATGAATCAGACGGGCTGAATCAGAGGGGCTGAATCAGAGGGGCTGACACAGAGGGGCTGAATCAGAGTGGCTGAAACAGAGGGCGAGAAACAGAGGGGCTGAAACAGAGGGGCTGAAACAGAGGGGCTAAAAACAGAGGGGCTGAAACAGAGGGCGAGAAACAGAGGGGCTGAATCAGAGGGGCTGAATCAGAGGGGCTGAAACAGGGGCTGAAACAGTGGGCGAGAAACAGAGGGGCTGAAACGGAGGGCGAGAAAGAGATGGGCTGAAACAGAGGGGCTGAAACAGAGGGCGAGAAACAGAGGGGCTGAAACAGAGTGCGAGAAACAGAGGGGCTGAAACAGAGGGGCTGAAACAGAGGGGCTGAAACAGAGGGGCTGAAACAGAGGGCGAGAAACAGAGGGGATGAATCAGACGGGCTGAATCAGAGGGGCTGAATCAGAGGGGCTGACACAGAGGGGCTGAATCAGAGTGGCTGAAACAGAGGGCGAGAAACACAGGGGCTGAGACAGAGGGCGAGAAACAGAGGGGCTGAAACAGAGGCGAGAAACAGAGGGGCTGAAACAGAGGGCGAGAAACAGAGGGGCTGAAACAGAGGGGCTGAAACAGAGGGGCTGAAACAGAGGGCGAGAAACAGAGGGGCTGAAACAGAGGGCGAGAAACAGAGGGGTTGAAACAGAGGGCGAGAAACAGAGGCGCTGAAACAGAGGGGATGAAACAGAGGGGCTGAAACAGTGGGCGAGAAACAGAGTGGCTGACCCAGAGGGGCTGAAACAGAGGGCGTGAAACAGAGGGTCTGAAACAGAGGTCGAGAAACAGAGGGGCTGAAACAGAGGGGCTGAAACAGAGGGGCTGAAACAGAGGGGCTGAATCAGAGGGGCTGATTCAGAGGGGCTGAAACAGAGGGGCTGAATCAGCGGGGCTGAAACAGAGGGCGAGAAACAGAGCGGCTGAAACAGAGGGCGAGAAACAGAGGGGCAGAAACAGAGGGCGAGAAACAGAGGGGCTGAAACAGAGAGGCTGAAACAGAGGGCGAGAATCAGAGGGGCTGAAACAGAGGGCGAGAAACAGAGGGTCTGAAACAGAGGGGCTGAAACAGAGTGGCTGAAACAGAGGGCGAGAAACAGAGGGGCTGAAACAGAGGGCGAGAAACAGAGGGGCTGAAACAGAGGGCGAGAAAGAGATGGGCTGAAACAGAGGGGCTGAAACAGAGGGCGAGAAACAGAGGGGATGAATCAGACGGGCTGAATCAGAGGGGCTGAATCAGAGTGGCTGAAACAGAGGGCGAGAAACACAGGGGCTGAGACAGAGGGCGAGAAACAGAGGGGCTGAAACAGAGGCGAGAAACAGAGGGGCTGAAACAGAGGGCGAGAAACAGAGGGGCTGAAACAGAGGGGCTGAAACATTGGGGCTGAAACAGAGGGGCTGAAACAGACGGCGAGAAACAGAGGGGCTGAAACAGAGGGCGAGAAACAGAGGGGATGAAACAGAGGGGCTGAAACAGTGGGCGAGAAACAGAGTGGCTGACACAGAGGGGCTGAAACAGAGGGCGAGAAACAGAGGGGCTGAAACAGAGGTCGAGAAACAGAGGGGCTGAAACAGAGGGGCTGAAACAGAGGGGCTGAAACAGAGGGGCTGAATCAGAGGGGCTGATTCAGAGGGGCTGAAACAGAGGGGCTGAATCAGCGGGGCTGAAACAGAGGGTGAGAAACAGAGGGGCTGAATCAGAGTGCGAGAAACAGAGGGGCAGAAACAGAGGACGAGAAACAGAGGGGCTGAAACAGAGAGGCTGAAACAGAGGGCGAGAATCAGAGGGGCTGAAACAGAGGGCGAGAAACAGAGGGTCTGAAACAGAGGGGCTGAAACAGAATGGCTGAAACAGAGGGCGAGAAACAGAGGGGCTGAAACAGAGGGCGAGAAACAGAGGGGCTGAAACAGAGGGCGAGAAACAGAGGGGCTGAAACAGAGGGCGAGAAACAGAGGGTGATAAACAGAGGGCGAGAAACAGAGGGGCTGAAACAGAGGGGCTTCAATAGAGGGGCTGAAACAGAGGGGCTGAATCAGAGGGGCTGAAACAGAGGGGCTGAAACAGAGGGCAGAAAAAGAGGGGCTGAAACAGAGGGCGAAAAACAGAGGGGCTGAAACAGAGGGCGAGAAACAGATGGTGAGAAACAGAGGGCGAGAAACAGAGGGGCTGAAACAGAGGGGCTTAAACAGAGGGGCTGAAACAGAGGGGCTGAATCAGAGGGGCTGAAACAGAGGGCGAGAAACAGAGGGGCTGAAACAGAGGGCGAGAAACAGAGGGGCTGAAACAGAGGGCGAGAAACAGAGGGGCTGAAACAGAGGGGCAGAAACAGAGGGTCTGAAACAGAGGGGCTGAAACAGAGGGCGAGAAACAGAGGAGCTGAAACAGAGGGCGAGAAACAGAGGGGCTGAAACAGAGGGGCTGAAACAGAGGGCGAGAAACAGAGGGGCTGAAACAGAGGGCGAGAAACAGAGGGCGAGAAACAGAGGGACTGAAACAGAGGGGCTGAAACAGAGGGGCTGAAAAAGAGGGCGAGAAACAGTGGGGCTGAAACAGAGGGTGAGAAACAGAGGGGCTGAAACACGGGGCGTGAAATAGAGGGGCTGAAACAGACGGGCGCGAAACACAGCGGCGGGAAACAGAGGGGCTGAATCAGAGGGGCTGAATCAGAGGGGCTGAATCAGAGGGCCTGAAACAGAATGTGAGAAACAGAGGGGCGGAAACAGAGGGGCTGAAACAGAGGGGCTGAAACAGAGGGCGAGAAACAGAGGGGCAGAATCAGAGGGGCTGAATCAGAGGGGCTGAATCAGAGGGGCTGAAACAGAGGGGCTGAATCAGAGGGGCTGAAACAGAGGGCGAGAAACAGAGGGGCTGAAACAGAGGGTGGGAAACAGAGGGGCTGAAACAGAGGGCGAGAAACAGAGGGGCTGTAACAGAGGGGCTGAATCAGAGGGGCTGAAAAAGAGGGGCTGAATCAGAGGGGCTGAAACAGAGGGCGAGAAACAGAGGGGCTGAAACAGAGGGCGAGAAACAGAGGGGCTGAAACAGAGGGCGAGAAACAGAGGGGCTGAAACAGAGGGGCTGAAACAGAGGGGCTGAAACAGAGGGGCTGAAACAGAGGGTGAGAAACAGAGGGGCTGAAACAGAGGGCGAGAAACAGAGGGGCTGAAACAGAGGGCCAGAAACAGAGGGGCTGAAACAGAGGGGCTGAAACAGAGGGCGAGAAACAGAGGGGCTGAAACAGAGGGCGAGAAACAGAGGGCGAGAAACAGAGGGACTGAAACAGAGGGGCTGAAACAGAGGGGCTGAAAAAGATGGTGAGAAACAGAGGGGCTGAAACACGGGGCGTGAAACAGAGGGACTGAAACAGAGGTGCGCGAAACAGAGCGGCAGGAAACAGAGGGGCTGAATCTGAGGGGCTGAATCAGAGGGGCTGAATCAGAGGGCCTGAAACAGAGGGGCTGAAACAGAGGGGCTGAATCAGAGGGGCTGAAACAGAGGGGCTGAAACAGAGGGGCTGAAACAGAGGGCGAGAAACAGAGGGGCTGAATCAGAGGGGCTGAATCAGAGGGGCTGAATCAGAGGGGCTGAAACAGAGGGGCTGAATCAGAGGGGCTGAAACAGACGGCGAGAAACAGAGGGGCTGAAACAGAGGGTGGGAAACAGAGGGGCTGAAACAGAGGGCGAGAAACAGAGGGGCTGAAACAGAGGGGCTGAAACAGAGGGGCTGAATCAGAGGGGCTGATTCAGAGGGGCTGAAACAGAGGGGCTGAATCAGCGGGGCTGAAACAGAGGGCGAGAAACAGAGGGGCTTTAACAGAGGGCGAGAAACAGAGGGGCAGAAACAGAGGGCGAGAAACAGAGGGGCTGAAACAGAGGGGCTGAAACAGAGGGCGAGAAACAGAGTGGCTGACACAGAGGTACTGAAACAGAGGGGCTGAATCAGAGGGGCTGAAACAGAGGGCGAGAAACAGAGGGGCTGAAACAGAGGGCGAGAAACAGAGTGGCTGAAATAGAGGGCGAGAAACAGAGGGGCTGAAACAGAGGTGCTGAAACAGAGGGTGAGAAACAGAGGGGCTGAAACAGAGGGCGAGAAACAGAGTGGCTGAAACAGAGGGCCAGAAACAGAGGGGCTGAAACAGAGGGGCTGAAACAGAGGGCGAGAAACAGAGGGGCTGAAACAGAGGGCGAGAAACAGAGGGCGAGAAACAGAGGGACTGAAACAGAGGGGCTGAAACAGAGGGGCTGAAAAAGATGGTGAGAAACAGAGGGGCTGAAACACGGGGCGTGAAACAGAGGGACTGAAACAGAGGTGCGCGAAACAGAGCGGCAGGAAACAGAGGGGCTGAATCTGAGGGGCTGAATCAGAGGGGCTGAATCAGAGGGCCTGAAACAGAGGGGCTGAAACAGAGGGGCTTAATCAGAGGGGCTGAAACAGAGGGGCTGAAACAGAGGGGCTGAAACAGAGGGGCTGAAACAGAGGGCGAGAAACAGAGGGGCTGAATCAGAGGGGCTGAATCAGAGGGGCTGAATCAGAGGGGCTGAAACAGAGGGGCTGAATCAGAGGGGCTGAAACAGAGGGCGAGAAACAGAGGGGCTGAAACAGAGGGTGGGAAACAGAGGGGCTGAAACAGAGGGCGAGAAACAGAGGGGCTGAAACAGAGGGGCTGAAACAGAGGGGCTGAATCAGAGGGGCTGATTCAGAGGGGCTGAAACAGAGGGGCTGAATCAGCGGGGCTGAAACAGAGGGGGAGAAACAGAGGGGCTTTAACAGAGGGCGAGAAACAGAGGGGCAGAAACAGAGGGCGAGAAACAGAGGGGCTGAAACAGAGGGGCAGAAACAGAGGGCGAGAAACAGAGGGGCTGAAACAGAGGGGCTGAAACAGAGGGCGAGAAACAGAGGGGCTGAAACAGAGGGCGAGAAACAGAGGGCGAGAAACAGAGGGACTGAAACAGAGGGGCTGAAACAGAGGGGCTGAAAAAGAGGGCGAGAAACAGTGGGGCTGAAACAGAGGGTGAGAAACAGAGGGGCTGAAACACGGGGCGTGAAATAGAGGGGCTGAAACAGACGGGCGCGAAACACAGCGGCGGGAAACAGAGGGGCTGAATCAGAGGGGCTGAATCAGAGGGGCTGAATCAGAGGGCCTGAAACAGAGTGTGAGAAACAGAGGGGCGGAAACAGAGGGGCTGAAACAGAGGGGCTGAAACAGAGGGCGAGAAACAGAGGGGCAGAATCAGAGGGGCTGAATCAGAGGGGCTGAATCAGAGGGGCTGAAACAGAGGGGCTGAATCAGAGGGGCTGAAACAGAGGGCGAGAAACAGAGGGGCTGAAACAGAGGGTGGGAAACAGAGGGGCTGAAACAGAGGGCGAGAAACAGAGGGGCTGTAACAGAGGGGCTGAATCAGAGGGGCTGAAAAAGAGGGGCTGAATCAGAGGGGCTGAAACAGAGGGCGAGAAACAGAGGGGCTGAAACAGTGGGCGAGAAACAGAGGGGCTGAAACAGAGGGCGAGAAACAGAGGGGCTGAAACAGAGGGGCTGAAACAGAGGGGCTGAAACAGAGGGGCTGAAACAGAGGGTGAGAAACAGAGGGGCTGAAACAGAGGGCGAGAAACAGAGGGGCTGAAACAGAGGGCCAGAAACAGAGGGGCTGAAACAGAGGGGCTGAAACAGAGGGCGAGAAACAGAGGGGCTGAAACAGAGGGCGAGAAACAGAGGGCGAGAAACAGAGGGACTGAAACAGAGGGGCTGAAACAGAGGGGCTGAAAAAGATGGTGAGAAACAGAGGGGCTGAAACACGGGGCGTGAAACAGAGGGACTGAAACAGAGGTGCGCGAAACAGAGCGGCAGGAAACAGAGGGGCTGAATCTGAGGGGCTGAATCAGAGGGGCTGAATCAGAGGGCCTGAAACAGAGGGGCTGAAACAGAGGGGCTGAATCAGAGGGGCTGAAACAGAGGGGCTGAAACAGAGGGGCTGAAACAGAGGGGCTGAAACAGAGGGCGAGAAACAGAGGGGCTGAATCAGAGGGGCTGAATCAGAGGGGCTGAATCAGAGGGGCTGAAACAGAGGGTCTGAATCAGAGGGGCTGAAACAGACGGCGAGAAACAGAGGGGCTGAAACAGAGGGTGGGAAACAGAGGGGCTGAAACAGAGGGCGAGAAACAGAGGGGCTGAAACAGAGGGGCTGAAACAGAGGGGCTGAATCAGAGGGGCTGATTCAGAGGGGCTGAAACAGAGGGGCTGAATCAGCGGGGCTGAAACAGAGGGCGAGAAACAGAGGGGCTTTAACAGAGGGCGAGAAACAGAGGGGCAGAAACAGAGGGCGAGAAACAGAGGGGCTGAAACAGAGGGGCTGAAACAGAGGGCGAGAAACAGAGTGGCTGACACAGAGGTACTGAAACAGAGGGGCTGAATCAGAGGGGCTGAAACAGAGGGCGAGAAACAGAGGGGCTGAAACAGAGGGCGAGAAACAGAGTGGCTGAAATAGAGGGCGAGAAACAGAGGGGCTGAAACAGAGGTGCTGAAACAGAGGGTGAGAAACAGAGGGGCTGAAACAGAGGGCGAGAAACAGAGGGGCTGAAACAGAGGGCCAGAAACAGAGGGGCTGAAACAGAGGGGCTGAAACAGAGGGCGAGAAACAGAGGGGCTGAAACAGAGGGCGAGAAACAGAGGGCGAGAAACAGAGGGACTGAAACAGAGGGGCTGAAACAGAGGGGCTGAAAAAGATGGTGAGAAACAGAGGGGCTGAAACACGGGGCGTGAAACAGAGGGACTGAAACAGAGGTGCGCGAAACAGAGCGGCAGGAAACAGAGGGGCTGAATCTGAGGGGCTGAATCAGAGGGGCTGAATCAGAGGGCCTGAAACAGAGGGGCTGAAACAGAGGGGCTGAATCAGAGGGGCTGAAACAGAGGGGCTGAAACAGAGGGG
Organism: Chiloscyllium punctatum; assembly: GCF_047496795.1. Taxonomy (NCBI): domain Eukaryota; kingdom Metazoa; phylum Chordata; class Chondrichthyes; order Orectolobiformes; family Hemiscylliidae; genus Chiloscyllium; species Chiloscyllium punctatum. The sequence continues at coordinate 2,955,645 of NW_027309793.1, read as the reverse complement.
CTGAAACAGAGGGGCTGAAACAGAGGGCGAGAAACAGAGGGGCTGAATCAGAGGGGCTGAATCAGAGGGGCTGAATCAGAGGGGCTGAAACAGAGGGGCTGAATCAGAGGGGCTGAAACAGAGGGCGAGAAACAGAGGGGCTGAAACAGAGGGTGGGAAACAGAGGGGCTGAAACAGAGGGCGAGAAACAGAGGGGCTGAAACAGAGGGGCTGAAACAGAGGGGCTGAATCAGAGGGGCTGATTCAGAGGGGCTGAAACAGAGGGGCTGAATCAGCGGGGCTGAAACAGAGGGGGAGAAACAGAGGGGCTTTAACAGAGGGCGAGAAACAGAGGGGCAGAAACAGAGGGCGAGAAACAGAGGGGCTGAAACAGAGGGGCTGAAACAGAGGGCGAGAAACAGAGTGGCTGACACAGAGGTACTGAAACAGAGGGGCTGAAACAGAGGGCCTGAAACAGAGGGCGAGAAACAGAGGGGCTGAAACAGAGGGCGAGAAACAGAGTGGCTGAAATAGAGGGCGAGAAACAGAGGGGCTGAAACAGAGGTGCTGAAACAGAGGGGCTGAAACAGAGGGGCTGAAACAGAGGGCGAGAAACAGAGGGGCTGAAACAGAGGGCGAGAAACAGAGGGGCTGAAACAGAGGGGCTGATTCAGAGGTGCTGAAACAGAGGGGCTGAATCAGCGGGGCTGAAACAGAGGGCGAGAAACAGAGGGGTTGAAACAGAGGGCGAGAAACAGAGTGGCTGAAATAGAGGGCGAGAAACAGAGGGGCTGAAACAGAGGTGCTGAAACAGAGGGTGAGAAACAGAGGGGCTGAAACAGAGGGCGAGAAACAGAGGGGCTGAAACAGAGGGCCAGAAACAGAGGGGCTGAAACAGAGGGGCTGAAACAGAGGGCGAGAAACAGAGGGGCTGAAACAGAGGGCGAGAAACAGAGGGCGAGAAACAGAGGGACTGAAACAGAGGGGCTGAAACAGAGGGGCTGAAAAAGATGGTGAGAAACAGAGGGGCTGAAACACGGGGCGTGAAACAGAGGGACTGAAACAGAGGTGCGCGAAACAGAGCGGCAGGAAACAGAGGGGCTGAATCTGAGGGGCTGAATCAGAGGGGCTGAATCAGAGGGCCTGAAACAGAGGGGCTGAAACAGAGGGGCTGAATCAGAGGGGCTGAAACAGAGGGGCTGAAACAGAGGGGCTGAAACAGAGGGGCTGAAACAGAGGTGCGCGAAACAGAGCGGCAGGAAACAGAGGGGCTGAATCAGAGGGGCTGAATCAGAGGGGCTGAATCAGAGGGCCTGAAACAGAGGGGCTGAAACAGAGGGGCTGAATCAGAGGGGCTGAAACAGAGGGGCTGAAACAGAGGGGCTGAAACAGAGGGGCTGAAACAGAGGGCGAGAAACAGAGGGGCTGAATCAGAGGGGCTGAATCAGTGGGGCTGAATCAGAGGGGCTGAAACAGAGGGGCTGAATCAGAGGGGCTGAAACAGAGGGCGAGAAACAGAGGGGCTGAAACAGAGGGTGGGAAACAGAGGGGCTGAAACAGAGGGCGAGAAACAGAGGGGCTGAAACAGAGGGGCTGAAACAGAGGGGCTGAATCAGAGGGGCTGATTCAGAGGGGCTGAAACAGAGGGGCTGAATCAGCGGGGCTGAAACAGAGGGGGAGAAACAGAGGGGCTTTAACAGAGGGCGAGAAACAGAGGGGCAGAAACAGAGGGCGAGAAACAGAGGGGCTGAAACAGAGGGGCTGAAACAGAGGGCGAGAAACAGAGTGGCTGACACAGAGGTACTGAAACAGAGGGGCTGAAACAGAGGGCCTGAAACAGAGGGCGAGAAACAGAGGGGCTGAAACAGAGGGCGAGAAACAGAGTGGCTGAAATAGAGGGCGAGAAACAGAGGGGCTGAAACAGAGGTGCTGAAACAGAGGGGCTGAAACAGAGGGGCTGAAACAGAGGGCGAGAAACAGAGGGGCTGAAACAGAGGGCGAGAAACAGAGGGGCTGAAACAGAGGGGCTGATTCAGAGGTGCTGAAACAGAGGGGCTGAATCAGCGGGGCTGAAACAGAGGGCGAGAAACAGAGGGGTTGAAACAGAGGGCGAGAAACAGAGTGGCTGAAGCAGAGGGCGAGAAAAAGAGGGGCTTAAACAGAGGGGCTGAAACAGACGGGCTGAAACAGAGGGCGAGAAACAGAGGGGCTGAAACAGAGGGGCTGAATCAGAGGGGCTGAAACAGAGGGGCTGAAACAGAGGGCAAGAAACAGAGGGGCTGAAACAGAGGGCGAGAAACAGAGGGGCTGAAACAGAAGGCGAGAAACAGAGGGCGAGAAACAGAGGAGCTGAAACAGAGGGCGAGAAACAGAGGGTCTGAAACAGAGGGGCTGAAACAGAGGGGCTGAAACAGAGTGGCTGAAACAGAGGGCGAGAAACAGAGGGGTTGAATCAGACGGGCTGAATCAGAGGGGCTGAAACAAAGGGGCTGAAACAGAGGGCGAGAAACAGTGGGGCTGAAACAGCGGGCGAGAAACAGAGGGCGAGAAACAGAGGGGCTGAAACAGAGGGGCTGAAACAGATGGGCTGAAACAGAGAGCCTGAAACAGAGGGCGAGAAACAGAGGGGCTGAAACAGAGGGGCTGAAACAGAGGGGCTGAAACAGAGGGGCTGAAACAGAGGGCGAGAAACAGAGGGGCTGAAACAGAGGGCGAGAAACAGAGGGGTTGAAACAGAGGGTGAGAAACAGAGGGACTGAAACAGAGGGGATGAAACAGAGGGGCTGAAACAGAGGGGCTGAAACAGAGAGCGAGAAACAGAGGGGCTGAAACAGAGGGGCTGAATCAGAGGGGCTGAAACAGAGGGCGAGAAACAGAGGGGCTGAAACAGAGGGGCTGTAACAGAGGGGCTGAATCAGAGCGGCTGAAAAAGAGGGGCTGAATCAGAGGGGCTGAAACAGAGGGCGAGAAAAAGAGGGGCTGAAACAGAGGGTGAAAAACAGAGGGGCTGAAACAGAGGGCGAGAAACAGAGGGGCTGAAACAGAGGGCCAGAAACAGAGGGGCTGAAACAGAGGGGCTGAAACAGAGGGCGAGAAACAGAGGGGCTGAAACAGAGGGCGAGAAACAGAGGGCGAGAAACAGAGGGACTGAAACAGAGGGGCTGAAACAGAGGGGCTGAAAAAGATGGTGAGAAACAGAGGGGCTGAAACACGGGGCGTGAAACAGAGGGACTGAAACAGAGGTGCGCGAAACAGAGCGGCAGGAAACAGAGGGGCTGAATCTGAGGGGCTGAATCAGAGGGGCTGAATCAGAGGGCCTGAAACAGAGGGGCTGAAACAGAGGGGCTGAATCAGAGGGGCTGAAACAGAGGGGCTGAAACAGAGGGGCTGAAACAGAGGGGCTGAAACAGAGGGCGAGAAACAGAGGGGCTGAATCAGAGGGGCTGAATCAGAGGGGCTGAATCAGAGGGGCTGAAACAGAGGGGCTGAATCAGAGGGGCTGAAACAGAGGGCGAGAAACAGAGGGGCTGAAACAGAGGGTGGGAAACAGAGGGGCTAAAACAGAGGGCGAGAAACAGAGGGGCTGAAACAGAGGGGCTGAAACAGAGGGGCTGAATCAGAGGGGCTGATTCAGAGGGGCTGAAACAGAGGGGCTGAATCAGCGGGGCTGAAACAGAGGGCGAGAAACAGAGGGGCTTTAACAGAGGGCGAGAAACAGAGGGGCAGAAACAGAGGGCGAGAAACAGAGGGGCTGAAACAGAGGGGCTGAAACAGAGGGCGAGAAACAGAGTGGCTGACACAGAGGGGCTGAAACAGAGGGGCTGAAACAGAGGGGCTGAAACAGAGGGCGAGAAACAGAGGGGCTGAAACAGAGGGCGAGAAACAGAGTGGCTGAAATAGAGGGCGAGAAACAGAGGGGCTGAAACAGAGGTGCTGAAACAGAGGGGCTGAATCATAGGGGCTGAAACAGAGGGCGAGAAACAGAGGGGCTGAAACAGAGGGCGAGAAACAGAGGGGCTGAAACAGAGGGCGAGAAACAGGGGTGCTCAAACAGAGGGGCTGAAACAGAGGGGCTGAATCAGAGGGGCTGATTCAGAGGTGCTGAAACAGAGGGGCTGAATCAGCGGGGCTGAAACAGAGGGCGAGAAACAGAGGGGTTGAAACAGAGGGCGAGAAACAGAGTGGCTGAAGCAGAGGGCGAGAAAAAGAGGGGCTTAAACAGAGGGGCTGAAACAGACGGGATGAAACAGAGGGCGAGAAACAGAGGGGCTGAAACAGAGGGGCTGAATCAGAGGGGCTGAAACAGAGGGGCTGAAACAGAGGGCAAGAAACAGAGGGGCTGAAACAGAGGGCGAGAAACAGAGGGGCTGAAACAGAAGGCGAGAAACAGAGGGCGAGAAACAGAGGAGCTGAAACAGAGGGCGAGAAACAGAGGGTCTGAAACAGAGGGGCTGAAACAGAGGGGCTGAAACAGAGGGGCTGAAACATAGGGCGAGAAACAGAGGGGCTGAATCAGAGGGGCTGAATCAGAGGGGCTGAAACAGAGGGGCTGAATCAGAGGGGCTGAAACAGAGGGGGAGAAACAGAGGGACTGAAACAGAGGGTGGGAAACAGAGGGGCTGAAACAGAGGGCGAGAAACAGAGGGGCTGAAACAGAGGGGCTGAAACAGAGGGCGAGAATCAGAGGGGCTGAAACAGAGGGGCTGAAACAGAGGGGCTGAATCAGAGGGCGAGAAACAGAGGGGCTGAAACAGAGGGCGAGAAACAGAGGGGTTGAAACAGAGGGTGAGAAACAGAGGGGCTGAAACAGAGGGGATGAAACAGAGGGGCTGAAACAGAGGGGCTGAAACAGAGAGCGAGAAACAGAGGGGCTGAAACAGAGGGTGAGAAACAGAGGGGCTGAAACAGAGGGTGAGAAACAGAGGGGCTGAAACAGAGGGGCTGAAACAGAGGGGCTGAAACAGAGGGGCTGAATCAGAGGGGCTGATTCAGAGGGTCTGAAACAGAGGGGCTGAATCAGCGGGGCTGAAACAGAGGGCGAGAAACAGAGGGGCTGAAACAGAGGCCGACAAACAGAGGGGCAGAAACAGAGGGCGAGAAACAGAGCGGCTGAAACAGAGGGGCTGAAACAGAGGGCGAGAATCAGAGGGGCTGAAACTGAGGGCGAGAAACAGAGGGGCTGAAACTGAGGGGCTGAAACAGAGGGGCTGAAAAAGAGGGCGAGAAACAGAGGGGCTGAAACAGAGGGCGAGAAAGAGAGGGGCTGAAACAGAGGGGCTGAAACAGAGGGGCTGAAACAGAGGGCGAGAAACAGAGGGGCTGAAACAGAGGGCGAGAAACAGAGGGGTTGAAACAGAGGGGCTGAAACAGAGGGGCTGAAACAGAGGGCGAGAAACACAGGGGCTGAATCAGAGGGGCTGAATCAGAGGGGCTGAAACAGAGGGGCTGAAACAGTGGGCGAGAAACAGAGGGGCTGAAACAGCGGGCGAGAAACAGAGGGCGAGAAACAGAGGGGCTGAAACAGCGGGGCTGAAACAGACGGGCTGAAACAGCGAGCCTGAAACAGAGGGCGAGAAACAGAGGGGCTGAAACAGAGTGCGAAAAACAGAGGGGCTGAAACAGAGGGCGAGAAACAGAGGGTAAGAAACAGAGGGCGAGAAACAGAGGGGCTGAAACAGAGGGGCTGAAACAGAGGGGCTGAAACGGAGGGGCTGAATCAGAGGTGCTGAAACAGAGGGGCTGAATCAGAGGGGCTGAAACAGAGGGCGAGAAACAGAGGGGCTGAAACAGAGGGCGAGAAACAGAGGGGCTGAAACAGAGGGCGAGAAACAGAGGGGCTGAAACAGAGGGACTGAAACAGAGGGGCTGAAACAGAGGGCGAGAAACAGAGGTGCTGAAACAGAGGGCGAGAAACAGAGGGTAAGAAACAGAGGGCGAGAAACAGAGGGGCTGAAACTGAGGGCGAGAAACAGAGGGGCTGAAACAGAGGGACTGAAACAGAGGGGCTGAAACAGAGGGCGAGAAACAGAGGTGCTGAAACAGAGGGCGAGAAACAGAGGGGCTGAAACAGAGGGGCTGAGACAGAGGGCGAGAAACAGAGGGGCTGAAACAGAGGGCGAGAAACAGAGGGCGAGAAACAGAGGGACTGAAACAGAGGGGCTGCAACAGAGGGGCTGAAACAGTGGGCGAGAAACAGAGTGTCTGAAACAGAGGGTGAGAAACAGAGGGGCTGAAACACGGGGCGTGAAACAGAGGGGCTGAAACAGAGGGGCGCGAAACAGAGCGGCGGGAAACAGAGGGGCTGAATCAGAGGGGCTGAATCTGAGGGGCTGAATCAGAGGGCCTGAATCAGAGGGCCTGAAACAGAGGGTGAGAAACAGAGGGGCTGAAACAGAGGGCGAGAAACAGAGGGGCTGAATCAGAGGGGCTGAAATAGAGGGCCTGAAACAGAGGGTGAGAAACAGAGGGGCTGAAACAGAGGGGCTGAAATAAAGGGGCTGAAACAGAGGGGCTGAAACATAGGGCGAGAAACAGAGGGGCTGAATCAGAGGGGCTGAATCAGAGGGGCTGAAACAGAGGGGCTGAATCAGAGGGGCTGAAACAGAGGGGGAGAAACAGAGGGACTGAAACAGAGGGTGGGAAACAGAGGGGCTGAAACAGAGGGCGAGAAACAGAGGGGCTGAAACAGAGGGGCTGAAACAGAGGGCGAGAATCAGAGGGGCTGAAACAGAGGGCGAGAAACAGAGGGGCTGAAACATAGGGCGAGAAACAGAGGGGCTGAATCAGAGGGGCTGATTCAGAGGGGCTGAAACAGACGGGCTGAATCAGCAGGGCTGAAACAGAGGGCGAGAAACAGAGGGGCTGAAACAGAGGGCAACAAACAGAGGGGCAGAAACAGAGGGCGAGAAACAGAGGGGCTGAAACAGAGGGGCTGAAACAGAGGGCGAGAATCAGAGGGGCTGAAACAGAGGGCGAGAAACAGAGGGGCTGAAACAGAGCGGCTGAAACAGAGTGGCTGAAACAGAGGGCGAGAAACAGAGGGACTGAAACAGAGGGCGAGAAAGAGATGGGCTTAAACAGAGGGGCTGAAACAGAGGGGCTGAAACAGAGGGCGAGAAACAGAGGGGCTGAAACAGAGGGCGAGAAACAGAGGAGCTGAAACAGAGGGGCTGAAACAGAGGGGCTAAAAACAGAGGGGCTGAAACAGGGGGCGAGAAACAGAGGGGCTGAATCAGAGGGGCTGAAACAGGGGCTGAAACAGTGGGCGAGAAACAGAGGGGCTGAAACAGTGGGCGAGAAACAGAGGGGCTGAAACAGAGGGGCTGAAACAGAGGGCGAGAAAGAGAGGGGCTGAAACAGAGGGCGAGAAACAGAGGGGCTGAAACAGAGGGGATGAAACAGAGGGGCTGAAACAGAGGGGCTGAAACAGAGGGCGAGAAACAGAGGGGATGAATCAGACGGGCTGAATCAGAGGGGCTGAATCAGAGGGGCTGACACAGAGGGGCTGAATCAGAGTGGCTGAAACAGAGGGCGAGAAACACAGGGGCTGAGACAGAGGGCGAGAAACAGAGGGGCTTAAACAGAGGGGCTGAATCAGAGGGGCTGAAACAGAGGGGCTGAAACAGAGGGCAAGAAACAGAGGGGCTGAAACAGAGGGGCTGAAACAGACGGGATGAAACAGAGGGCGAGAAACAGAGGGGCTGAAACAGAGGGGCTGAATCAGAGGGGCTGAAACAGAGGGGCTGAAACAGAGGGCAAGAAACAGAGGGGCTGAAACAGAGGGCGAGAAACAGAGGGGCTGAAACAGAAGGCGAGAAACAGAGGGCGAGAAACAGAGGAGCTGAAACAGAGGGCGAGAAACAGAGGGTCTGAAACAGAGGGGCTGAAACAGAGGGGCTGAAACAGAGGGGCTGAAACATAGGGCGAGAAACAGAGGGGCTGAATCAGAGGGGCTGAATCAGAGGGGCTGAAACAGAGGGGCTGAATCAGAGGGGCTGAAACAGAGGGGGAGAAACAGAGGGACTGAAACAGAGGGTGGGAAACAGAGGGGCTGAAACAGAGGGCGAGAAACAGAGGGGCTGAAACAGAGGGGCTGAAACAGAGGGCGAGAATCAGAGGGGCTGAAACAGAGGGGCTGAAACAGAGGGGCTGAATCAGAGGGCGAGAAACAGAGGGGCTGAAACAGAGGGCGAGAAACAGAGGGGTTGAAACAGAGGGTGAGAAACAGAGGGGCTGAAACAGAGGGGATGAAACAGAGGGGCTGAAACAGAGGGGCTGAAACAGAGAGCGAGAAACAGAGGGGCTGAAACAGAGGGGCTGAAACAGAGGGGCAGAAACAGAGGGGCTGAAACAGAGGGGCTGAAACAGAGGGGCTGAAACAGAGGGGCTGAAACAGAGGGGCTGAATCAGAGGGGCTGATTCAGAGGGTCTGAAACAGAGGGGCTGAATCAGCGGGGCTGAAACAGAGGGCGAGAAACAGAGGGGCTGAAACAGAGGCCGACAAACAGAGGGGTAGAAACAGAGGGCGAGAAACAGAGGGGCTGAAACAGAGGGGCTGAAACAGAGGGCGAGAATCAGAGGGGCTGAAACTGAGGGCGAGAAACAGAGGGGCTGAAACTGAGGGGCTGAAACAGAGGGGCTGAAAAAGAGGGCGAGAAACAGAGGGGCTGAAACAGAGGGCGAGAAAGAGAGGGGCTGAAACAGAGGGGCTGAAACAGAGGGGCTGAAACAGAGGGCGAGAAACAGAGGGGCTGAAACAGAGGGCGAGAAACAGAGGGGTTGAAACAGAGGGGCTGAAACAGAGGGGCTGAAACAGAGGGCGAGAAACACAGGGGCTGAATCAGAGGGGCTGAATCAGAGGGGCTGAAACAGAGGGGCTGAAACAGTGGGCGAGAAACAGAGGGGCTGAAACAGCGGGCGAGAAACAGAGGGCGAGAAACAGAGGGGCTGAAACAGCGGGGCTGAAACAGACGGGCTGAAACAGCGAGCCTGAAACAGAGGGCGAGAAACAGAGGGGCTGAAACAGAGTGCGAAAAACAGAGGGGCTGAAACAGAGGGCGAGAAACAGAGGGTAAGAAACAGAGGGCGAGAAACAGAGGGGCTGAAACAGAGGGGCTGAAACAGAGGGGCTGAAACGGAGGGGCTGAATCAGAGGTGCTGAAACAGAGGGGCTGAATCAGAGGGGCTGAAACAGAGGGCGAGAAACAGAGGGGCTGAAACAGAGGGCGAGAAACAGAGGGGCTGAAACAGAGGGCGAGAAACAGAGGGGCTGAAACAGAGGGACTGAAACAGAGGGGCTGAAACAGAGGGCGAGAAACAGAGGTGCTGAAACAGAGGGCGAGAAACAGAGGGTAAGAAACAGAGGGCGAGAAACAGAGGGGCTGAAACTGAGGGCGAGAAACAGAGGGGCTGAAACAGAGGGACTGAAACAGAGGGGCTGAAACAGAGGGCGAGAAACAGAGGTGCTGAAACAGAGGGCGAGAAACAGAGGGGCTGAAACAGAGGGGCTGAGACAGAGGGCGAGAAACAGAGGGGCTGAAACAGAGGGCGAGAAACAGAGGGCGAGAAACAGAGGGACTGAAACAGAGGGGCTGCAACAGAGGGGCTGAAACAGTGGGCGAGAAACAGAGTGTCTGAAACAGAGGGTGAGAAACAGAGGGGCTGAAACACGGGGCGTGAAACAGAGGGGCTGAAACAGAGGGGCGCGAAACAGAGCGGCGGGAAACAGAGGGGCTGAATCAGAGGGGCTGAATCTGAGGGGCTGAATCAGAGGGCCTGAATCAGAGGGCCTGAAACAGAGGGTGAGAAACAGAGGGGCTGAAACAGAGGGCGAGAAACAGAGGGGCTGAATCAGAGGGGCTGAAATAGAGGGCCTGAAACAGAGGGTGAGAAACAGAGGGGCTGAAACAGAGGGGCTGAAATAAAGGGGCTGAAACAGAGGGGCTGAAACATAGGGCGAGAAACAGAGGGGCTGAATCAGAGGGGCTGAATCAGAGGGGCTGAAACAGAGGGGCTGAATCAGAGGGGCTGAAACAGAGGGGGAGAAACAGAGGGACTGAAACAGAGGGTGGGAAACAGAGGGGCTGAAACAGAGGGCGAGAAACAGAGGGGCTGAAACAGAGGGGCTGAAACAGAGGGCGAGAATCAGAGGGGCTGAAACAGAGGGCGAGAAACAGAGGGGCTGAAACATAGGGCGAGAAACAGAGGGGCTGAATCAGAGGGGCTGATTCAGAGGGGCTGAAACAGACGGGCTGAATCAGCCGGGCTGAAACAGAGGGCGAGAAACAGAGGGGCTGAAACAGAGGGCAACAAACAGAGGGGCAGAAACAGAGGGCGAGAAACAGAGGGGCTGAAACAGAGGGGCTGAAACAGAGGGCGAGAATCAGAGGGGCTGAAACAGAGGGCGAGAAACAGAGGGGCTGAAACAGAGCGGCTGAAACAGAGTGGCTGAAACAGAGGGCGAGAAACAGAGGGACTGAAACAGAGGGCGAGAAAGAGATGGGCTTAAACAGAGGGGCTGAAACAGAGGGGCTGAAACAGAGGGCGAGAAACAGAGGGGCTGAAACAGAGGGCGAGAAACAGAGGAGCTGAAACAGAGGGGCTGAAACAGAGGGGCTAAAAACAGATGGGCTGAAACAGGGGGAGAGAAACAGAGGGGCTGAATCAGAGGGGCTGAATCAGAGGGGCTGAAACAGGGGCTGAAACAGTGGGCGAGAAACAGAGGGGCTGAAACAGAGGGCGAGAAAGAGATGGGCTGAAACAGAGGGGCTGAAACAGAGGGCGAGAAAGAGAGGGGCTGAAACAGAGGGCGAGAAACAGAGGGGCTGAAACAGAGGGGCTGAAACAGAGGGGCTGAAACAGAGGGGCTGAAACAGAGGGCGAGAAACAGAGGGGATGAATCAGACGGGCTGAATCAGAGGGGCTGAATCAGAGGGGCTGACACAGAGCGGCTGAATCAGAGTGGCTGAAACAGAGGGCGAGAAACACAGGGGCTGAGACAGAGGGCGAGAAACAGAGGGGCTGAAACAGAGGCGAGAAACAGAGGGGCTGAAACAGAGGGCGAGAAACAGAGGGGCTGAAACAGAGGGGCTGAAACAGAGGGGCTGAAACAGAGGGGCTGAAACAGAGGGCGAGAAACAGAGGGTCTGAAACAGAGTGCGAGAAACAAAGGGGTTGAAACAGAGTGCGAGAAACAGAGGCACTGAAACAGAGCGGCTGAAACAGAGGGGCTGAATCAGAGGGGCTGAAACAGAGGGCGAGAAACAGAGGGGCTGAAACAGAGGGCGAGAAACAGAGGGGCAGAAACTGAGGGCGAGAAACAGAGGGGCTGAAACAGAGGGCGAGAAACAGAGGGGCAGAAACTGAGGGCGAGAAACAGAGGGGCTGAAACAGAGAGGCTGAAACAGAGGGCGAGAATCAGAGGGGCTGAAACAGAGGGCGAGAAACAGAGGGTCTGAAACAGAGGGGCTGAAACAGAGTGGCTGAAACAGAGGGCGAGAAACAGAGGGGCTGAAACAGAGGGCGAGAAACAGAGGGGCTGAAACAGAGGGCGAGGAAGAGATGGGCTGAAACAGAGGGGCTGAAACAGAGGGCGAGAAACAGAGGGGCTGAAACAGAAGGCGAAAAACAGAGGAGCTGAAACAGAGGGCGAGAAACAGAGGGTGAGAAACAGAGGGCGAGAAACAGAGGGGCTGAAACAGAGGGGCTTAAACAGAGGGGCTGAAACAGAGGGGCTGAATCAGAGGGGCTGAAACAGAGGGGCTGAAACAGAGGGCGAGAAAAAGAGGGGCTGAAACAGAGGGCGAAAAACAGAGGGGCTGAAACAGAGTGCGAGAAACAGAGGGTGAGAAACAGAGGGCGAGAAACAGAGGGGCTGAAACAGAGGGGCTTAAACAGAGGGGCTGAAACAGAGGGGCTGAATCAGAGGGGCTGAAACAGAGGGGCTGAATCAGAGGGGCTGAAACAGAGGGCGAGAAACAGAGGGGCTGAAACAGAGGGCGAGAAACAGAGGGGCTGAAACAGAGGGGCTGAAACAGAGGGTCGGAAACAGAGGGGCTGAAACAGAGGGCGAGAAACAGAGGGGCTGAAACAGAGAACCAGAAACAGAGGGGCTGAAACAGAGGGGCTGAAATAAAGGGGCTGAAACAGAGGGGCTGAAACATAGGGCGAGAAACAGAGGGGCTGAATCAGAGGGGCTGAATCAGAGGGGCTGAAACAGAGGGGCTGAATCAGAGGGGCTGAAACAGAGGGGGAGAAACAGAGGGACTGAAACAGAGGGTGGGAAACAGAGGGGCTGAAACAGAGGGCGAGAAACAGAGGGGCTGAAACAGAGGGGCTGAAACAGAGGGCGAGAATCAGAGGGGCTGAAACAGAGGGCGAGAAACAGAGGGGCTGAAACATAGGGCGAGAAACAGAGGGGCTGAATCAGAGGGGCTGATTCAGAGGGGCTGAAACAGACGGGCTGAATCAGCCGGGCTGAAACAGAGGGCGAGAAACAGAGGGGCTGAAACAGAGGGCAACAAACAGAGGGGCAGAAACAGAGGGCGAGAAACAGAGGGGCTGAAACAGAGGGGCTGAAACAGAGGGCGAGAATCAGAGGGGCTGAAACAGAGGGCGAGAAACAGAGGGGCTGAAACAGAGCGGCTGAAACAGAGTGGCTGAAACAGAGGGCGAGAAACAGAGGGACTGAAACAGAGGGCGAGAAAGAGATGGGCTTAAACAGAGGGGCTGAAACAGAGGGGCTGAAACAGAGGGCGAGAAACAGAGGGGCTGAAACAGAGGGCGAGAAACAGAGGAGCTGAAACAGAGGGGCTGAAACAGAGGGGCTAAAAACAGAGGGGCTGAAACAGGGGGCGAGAAACAGAGGGGCTGAATCAGAGGGGCTGAATCAGAGGGGCTGAAACAGGGGCTGAAACAGTGGGCGAGAAACAGAGGGGCTGAAACAGAGGGCGAGAAAGAGATGGGCTGAAACAGAGGGGCTGAAACAGAGGGCGAGAAAGAGAGGGGCTGAAACAGAGGGCGAGAAACAGAGGGGCTGAAACAGAGGGGCTGAAACAGAGGGGCTGAAACAGAGGGGCTGAAACAGAGGGCGAGAAACAGAGGGGATGAATCAGACGGGCTGAATCAGAGGGGCTGAATCAGAGGGGCTGACACAGAGGGGCTGAATCAGAGTGGCTGAAACAGAGGGCGAGAAACACAGGGGCTGAGACAGAGGGCGAGAAACAGAGGGGCTGAAACAGAGGCGAGAAACAGAGGGGCTGAAACAGAGGGCGAGAAACAGAGGGGCTGAAACAGAGGGGCTGAAACAGAGGGGCTGAAACAGAGGGGCTGAAACAGAGGGCGAGAAACAGAGGGGCTGAAACAGAGTGCGAGAAACAAAGGGGTTGAAACAGAGTGCGAGAAACAGAGGCACTGAAACAGAGCGGCTGAAACAGAGGGGCTGAATCAGAGGGGCTGAAACAGAGGGCGAGAAACAGAGGGGCTGAAACAGAGGGCGAGAAACAGAGGGGCAGAAACTGAGGGCGAGAAACAGAGGGGCTGAAACAGAGGGCGAGAAACAGAGGGGCAGAAACTGAGGGCGAGAAACAGAGGGGCTGAAACAGAGAGGCTGAAACAGAGGGCGAGAATCAGAGGGGCTGAAACAGAGGGCGAGAAACAGAGGGTCTGAAACAGAGGGGCTGAAACAGAGTGGCTGAAACAGAGGGCGAGAAACAGAGGGGCTGAAACAGAGGGCGAGAAACAGAGGGGCTGAAACAGAGGGCGAGGAAGAGATGGGCTGAAACAGAGGGGCTGAAACAGAGGGCGAGAAACAGAGGGGCTGAAACAGAAGGCGAAAAACAGAAGAGCTGAAACAGAGGGCGAGAAACAGAGGGTGAGAAACAGAGGGCGAGAAACAGAGGGGCTGAAACAGAGGGGCTTAAACAGAGGGGCTGAAACAGAGGGGCTGAATCAGAGGGGCTGAAACAGAGGGGCTGAAACAGAGGGCGAGAAAAAGAGGGGCTGAAACAGAGGGCGAAAAACAGAGGGGCTGAAACAGAGTGCGAGAAACAGAGGGTGAGAAACAGAGGGCGAGAAACAGAGGGGCTGAAACAGAGGGGCTTAAACAGAGGGGCTGAAACAGAGGGGCTGAATCAGAGGGGCTGAAACAGAGGGGCTGAATCAGAGGGGCTGAAACAGAGGGCGAGAAACAGAGGGGCTGAAACAGAGGGCGAGAAACAGAGGGGCTGAAACAGAGGGGCTGAAACAGAGGGTCGGAAACAGAGGGGCTGAAACAGAGGGCGAGAAACAGAGGGGCTGAAACAGAGAACCAGAAACAGAGGGGCTGAAACAGAGGGGCTGAAACAGAGGGCGAGAAACAGAGGGGCTGAAACAGAGGGCGAGAAACAGAGGGCGAGAAACAGAGGGACTGAAACAGAGGGGCTGAAACAGAGGGGCTGAAAAAGAGTGCGAGAAACAGAGGGGCTGAAACAGAGGGTGAGAAACAGAGGGGCTGAAACACGGGGCGTGAAACAGAGGGGCTGAAACAGAGGGGCGCGAAACACAGCGGCGGGAAACAGAGGGGCTGAATCAGAGGGGCTGAATCAGAGGGCCTGAAACAAAGTGTGAGAAACAGAGGGGCGGAAACAGAGGGGCTGAAACAGAGGGGCTGAAACAGAGGGCGAGAAACAGAGGGGCTGAATCAGAGGGGCTGAATCAGAGGGGCTGAATCAGAGGGGCTGAAACAGAGGGGCTGAATCAGAGGGGCTGAATCAGAGGGGCTGAATCAGAGGGGCTGAATCAGAGGGCCTGAAACAAAGTGTGAGAAACAGAGGGGCGGAAACAGAGGGGCTGAAACAGAGGGGCTGAAACAGAGGGCGAGAAACAGAGGGGCTGAATCAGAGGGGCTGAATCAGAGGGGCTGAATCAGAGGGGCTGAAACAGAGGGGCTGAATCAGAGGGGCTGAAACAGAGGGCGAGAAACAGAGGGGCTGAAACAGAGGGTGGGAAACAGAGGGGCTGAAACAGAGGGCGAGAAACAGAGGGGCTGTAACAGAGGGGCTGAAACAGAGGGGCTGAATCAGAGGGGCTGATTCAGAGGGGCTGAAACAGAGGGGCTGAATCAGCGGGGCTGAAACAGAGGGCGAGAAACAGAGGGGTTGAAACAGAGGGTGAGAAACAGAGGGGCTGAAACAGAGGGCGAGAAACAGAGGGGCTGAAACAGAGGGGCTGAATCAGAGGGGCTGAATCAGAGGGGCTGATTCAGAGGGGCTGAAACAGAGGGGCTGAATCAGCCGGGCTGAAACAGAGGGCGAGAAACAGAGGGGCTGATACAGAGGGCGACAAACAGAGGGGCAGAAACAGAGGGCGAGAAACAGAGGGGCTGAAACAGAGGGGCTGAAACAGAGGGCAAGAATCAGAGGGGCTGAAACAGAGGGCGAGAAACAGAGGGGCTGAAACAGAGGGGCTGAAACAGTGTGGCTGAAACAGAGGGCGAGAAACAGAGGGGCTGAAACAGAGGGCGAGAAAGAGATGGGCTGAAACAGAGGGGCTGAAACAGAGGGGCTGAAACAGAGCACGAGAAACAGAGGGGCTGAAACAGAGGGCGAGAAACAGAGGGGCTGAAACAGAGGGGCTGAAACAGAGGGGCTGAAACAGAGGGGCTGAAACAGAGGGCGAGAAACAGAGGGGCTGAATCAGAGGGGCTGAATCAGAGGGGCTGAAACAGGGGCTGAAAAAGTGGGCGAGAAATAGAGGGGCTGAAACAGCGGGCGAGAAACAGAGGGCGAGAAACAGAGGGGCTGAATCAGACGGGCTGAATCAGAGGGGCTGAAGCAGAGGGGCTGACACAGAGGGGCTGAATCAGAGTGGCTGAAACAGAGGGCGAGAAACACAGGGGCTGTGACAGAGGGCGAGAAACAGAGGGGATGAAACAGAGGCGAGAAACTGAGGGGCTGAAACAGAGGGCGAGAAACAGAGGGGCTGAAACAGGGGGGCTGAAACAGAGGGGCTGAAACAGAGGGGCTGAAACAGAGGGCGAGAAACAGAGGGCGAGAAACAGAGGGGTTGAAACAGAGGGCGAGAAACAGAGGGGCTGAAACAGAGGGGATGAAACAGAGGGGCTGAAACAGAGGGCGAGAAACAGAGTGGCTGACACAGAGGGGCTGAAACAGAGGGCGAGAAACAGAGGGGCTGAAACAGAGGTCGAGAAACAGAGGGGCTGAAACAGAGGGGCTGAAACAGAGGGGCTGAAACAGAGGGGCTGAATCAGAGGGGCTGATTCAGAGGGGCTGAAACAGAGGGGCTGAATCAGCGGGGCTGAAACAGAGGGCGAGAAACAGAGGGGCTGAAACAGAGGGGCTGAATCAGCGGGGCTGAAACAGAGGGCGAGAAACAGAGGGGCTGAAACAGAGGGCGAGAAACAGAGGGGCAGAAACTGAGGGCGAGAAACAGAGGGGCTGAAACAGAGAGGCTGAAACAGAGGGCGAGAATCAGAGGGGCTGAAACAGAGGGCGAGAAACAGAGGGTCTGAAACAGAGGGGCTGAAACAGAGTGGCTGAAACAGAGGGCGAGAAACAGAGGGGCTGAAACAGAGGGCGAGAAACAGAGGGGCTGAAACAGAGGGCGAGGAAGAGATGGGCTGAAACAGAGGGGCTGAAACAGAGGGCGAGAAACAGAGGGGCTGAAACAGAAGGCGAAAAACAGAGGAGCTGAAACAGAGGGCGAGAAACAGAGGGTTAGAAACAGAGGGCGAGAAACAGAGGGGCTGAAACAGATGGGCTTAAACAGAGGGGCTGACACAGAGGGGCTGAATCAGAGGGGCTGAAACAGAGGGGCTGAAACAGAGGGCGAGAAAAAGAGGGGCTGAAACAGAGGGCGAAAAACAGAGGGGCCTAAACAGAGGGCGAGAAACAGAGGGTGAGAAACAGAGGGCGAGAAACAGAGGGGCTGAAACAGAGGGGCTTAAACAGAGGGGCTGAAACAGAGGGGCTGAATCAGAGGGGCTGAAACAGAGGGGCTGAATCAGAGGGGCTGAAACAGAGGGCGAGAAACAGAGGGGCTGAAACAGAGGGCGAGAAACAGAGGGGCTGAAACAGAGGGGCTGAAACAGAGGGTCTGAAACAGTGGGGCTGAAACAGAGGGCGAGAAACAGAGGGGCTGAAACAGAGAACCAGAAACAGAGGGGCTGAAACAGAGGGGCTGAAACAGAGGGCGAGAAACAGAGGGGCTGAAACAGAGGGCGAGAAACAGAGGGCGAGAAACAGAGGGACTGAAACAGAGGGGCTGAAACAGAGGGGCTGAAAAAGAGGGCGAGAAACAGAGGGGCTGAAACAGAGGGTGACAAACAGAGGGGCTGAAACACGGGGCGTGAAACAGAGGGGCTGAAACAGAGGGGCGCGAAACACAGCGGCGGGAAACAGAGGGGCTGAATCAGAGGGGCTGAATCAGAGGGGCTGAATCAGAGGGCCTGAAACAAAGTGTGAGAAACAGAGGGGCGGAAACAGAGGGGCTGAAACAGAGGGGCTGAAACAGAGGGCGAGAAACAGAGGGGCTGAATCAGAGGGGCTGAATCAGAGGGGCTGAATCAGAGGGGCTGAAACAGAGGGGCTGAATCAGAGGGGCTGAAACAGAGGGCGAGAAACAGAGGGGCTGAAACAGAGGGTGGGAAACAGAGGGGCTGAAACAGAGGGCGAGAAACAGAGGGGCTGTAACAGAGGGGCTGAAACAGAGGGGCTGAATCAGAGGGGCTGATTCAGAGGGGCTGAAACAGAGGGGCTGAATCAGCGGGGCTGAAACAGAGGGCGAGAAACAGAGGGGTTGAAACAGAGGGCGAGAAACAGAGGGGCTGAAACAGAGGGCGAGAAACAGAGGGGCTGAAACAGAGGGGCTGAATCAGAGGGGCTGAATCAGAGGGGCTGATTCAGAGGGGCTGAAACAGAGGGGCTGAATCAGCCGGGCTGAAACAGAGGGCGAGAAACAGAGGGGCTGATACAGAGGGCGACAAACAGAGGGGCAGAAACAGAGGGCGAGAAACAGAGGGGCTGAAACAGAGGGGCTGAAACAGAGGGCGAGAATCAGAGGGGCTGAAACAGAGGGCGAGAAACAGAGGGGCTGAAACAGAGGGGCTGAAACAGTGTGGCTGAAACAGAGGGCGAGAAACAGAGGGGCTGAAACAGAGGGCGAGAAAGAGATGGGCTGAAACAGAGGGGCTGAAACAGAGGGGCTGAAACAGAGCACGAGAAACAGAGGGGCTGAAACAGAGGGCGAGAAACAGAGGGGCTGAAACAGAGGGGCTGAAACAGAGGGGCTGAAACAGAGTGGCTGAAACAGAGGGCGAGAAACAGAGGGGCTGAAACAGAGGGCGAGAAACAGAGGGGCTGAAACAGAGGGCGAGGAAGAGATGGGCTGAAACAGAGGGGCTGAAACAGAGGGCGAGAAACAGAGGGGCTGAAACAGAAGGCGAAAAACAGAGGAGCTGAACCAGAGGGCGAGAAACAGAGGGTTAGAAACAGAGGGCGAGAAACAGAGGGGCTGAAACAGATGGGCTTAAACAGAGGGGCTGACACAGAGGGCGAAAAACAGAGGGGCTGAAACAGAGGGGCTGAAACAGAGGGTCTGAAACAGAGGGGCTGAAACAGAGGGCGAGAAACAGAGGGGCTGAAACAGAGGGGCTGCAACAGAGGGGCTGAAACAGAGGGGCTGAATCAGAGGGGCTGAAACAGAGGGGCTGAATCAGAGGGGCTGAAACAGAGGGCGAGAAACAGAGGGGCTGAAACAGAGGGCGAGAAACAGAGGGGCTGAAACAGAGGGGCTGAAACAGAGGGCGAGAAACAGAGGGGCTGAAACAGAGGGCGAGAAACAGAGGGCGAGAAACAGAGGGACTGAAACAGAGGGGCTGAAACAGAGGGGCTGAAAAAGAGGGCGAGAAACAGAGGGGCTGAAACAGAGGGTGACAAACAGAGGGGCTGAAACACGGGGCGTGAAACAGAGGGGCTGAAACAGAGGGGCGCGAAACACAGCGGCGGGAAACAGAGGGGCTGAATCAGAGGGGCTGAATCAGAGGGGCTGAATCAGAGGGCCTGAAACAAAGTGTGAGAAACAGAGGGGCGGAAACAGAGGGGCTGAAACAGAGGGGCTGAAACAGAGGGCGAGAAACAGAGGGGCTGAATCAGAGGGGCTGAATCAGAGGGGCTGAATCAGAGGGGCTGAAACAGAGGGGCTGAATCAGAGGGGCTGAAACAGAGGGCGAGAAACAGAGGGGCTGAAACAGAGGGTGGGAAACAGAGGGGCTGAAACAGAGGGCGAGAAACAGAGGGGCTGTAACAGAGGGGCTGAAACAGAGGGGCTGAATCAGAGGGGCTGATTCAGAGGGGCTGAAACAGAGGGGCTGAATCAGCGGGGCTGAAACAGAGGGCGAGAAACAGAGGGGTTGAAACAGAGGGCGAGAAACAGAGGGGCTGAAACAGAGGGCGAGAAACAGAGGGGCTGAAACAGAGGGGCTGAATCAGAGGGGCTGAATCAGAGGGGCTGATTCAGAGGGGCTGAAACAGAGGGGCTGAATCAGCCGGGCTGAAACAGAGGGCGAGAAACAGAGGGGCTGATACAGAGGGCGACAAACAGAGGGGCAGAAACAGAGGGCGAGAAACAGAGGGGCTGAAACAGAGGGGCTGAAACAGAGGGCGAGAATCAGAGGGGCTGAAACAGAGGGCGAGAAACAGAGGGGCTGAAACAGAGGGGCTGAAACAGTGTGGCTGAAACAGAGGGCGAGAAACAGAGGGGCTGAAACAGAGGGCGAGAAAGAGATGGGCTGAAACAGAGGGGCTGAAACAGAGGGGCTGAAACAGAGCACGAGAAACAGAGGGGCTGAAACAGAGGGCGAGAAACAGAGGGGCTGAAACAGAGGGGCTGAAACAGAGGGGCTGAAACAGAGTGGCTGAAACAGAGGGCGAGAAACAGAGGGGCTGAAACAGAGGGCGAGAAACAGAGGGGCTGAAACAGAGGGCGAGGAAGAGATGGGCTGAAACAGAGGGGCTGAAACAGAGGGCGAGAAACAGAGGGGCTGAAACAGAAGGCGAAAAACAGAGGAGCTGAACCAGAGGGCGAGAAACAGAGGGTTAGAAACAGAGGGCGAGAAACAGAGGGGCTGAAACAGATGGGCTTAAACAGAGGGGCTGACACAGAGGGCGAAAAACAGAGGGGCTGAAACAGAGGGGCTGAAACAGAGGGTCTGAAACAGAGGGGCTGAAACAGAGGGCGAGAAACAGAGGGGCTGAAACAGAGGGGCTGCAACAGAGGGGCTGAAACAGAGGGGCTGAATCAGAGGGGCTGAAACAGAGGGGCTGAATCAGAGGGGCTGAAACAGAGGGCGAGAAACAGAGGGGCTGAAACAGAGGGCGAGAAACAGAGGGGCTGAAACAGAGGGGCTGAAACAGAGGGTCTGAAACAGAGGGGCTGAAACATAGGGCGAGAAACAGAGGGGCTGAAACAGAGAACCAGAAACAGAGGGGCTGAAACAGAGGGGCTGAAACAGAGGGCGAGAAACAGAGGGGCTGAAACAGAGGGCGAGAAACAGAGGGCGAGAAACAGAGGGACTGAAACAGAGGGGCTGAAACAGAGGGGCTGAAAAAGAGGGCGAGAAACAGAGGGGCTGAAACAGAGGGTGACAAACAGAGGGGCTGAAACACGGGGCGTGAAACAGAGGGGCTGAAACAGAGGGGCGCGAAACACAGCGGCGGGAAACAGAGGGGCTGAATCAGAGGGGCTGAATCAGAGGGGCTGAATCAGAGGGCCTGAAACAAAGTGTGAGAAACAGAGGGGCGGAAACAGAGGGGCTGAAACAGAGGGGCTGAAACAGAGGGCGAGAAACAGAGGGGCTGAATCAGAGGGGCTGAATCAGAGGGGCTGAATCAGAGGGGCTGAAACAGAGGGGCTGAATCAGAGGGGCTGAAACAGAGGGCGAGAAACAGAGGGGCTGAAACAGAGGGTGGGAAACAGAGGGGCTGAAACAGAGGGCGAGAAACAGAGGGGCTGTAACAGAGGGGCTGAAACAGAGGGGCTGAATCAGAGGGGCTGATTCAGAGGGGCTGAAACAGAGGGGCTGAATCAGCGGGGCTGAAACAGAGGGCGAGAAACAGAGGGGTTGAAACAGAGGGCGAGAAACAGAGGGGCTGAAACAGAGGGCGAGAAACAGAGGGGCTGAAACAGAGGGGCTGAATCAGAGGGGCTGAATCAGAGGGGCTGATTCAGAGGGGCTGAAACAGAGGGGCTGAATCAGCCGGGCTGAAACAGAGGGCGAGAAACAGAGGGGCTGATACAGAGGGCGACAAACAGAGGGGCAGAAACAGAGGGCGAGAAACAGAGGGGCTGAAACAGAGGGGCTGAAACAGAGGGCGAGAATCAGAGGGGCTGAAACAGAGGGCGAGAAACAGAGGGGCTGAAACAGAGGGGCTGAAACAGTGTGGCTGAAACAGAGGGCGAGAAACAGAGGGGCTGAAACAGAGGGCGAGAAAGAGATGGGCTGAAACAGAGGGGCTGAAACAGAGGGGCTGAAACAGAGCACGAGAAACAGAGGGGCTGAAACAGAGGGCGAGAAACAGAGGGGCTGAAACAGAGGGGCTGAAACAGAGGGGCTGAAACAGAGGGGCTGAAACAGAGGGCGAGAAACAGAGGGGCTGAATCAGAGGGGCTGAATCAGAGGGGCTGAAACAGGGGCTGAAAAAGTGGGCGAGAAATAGAGGGGCTGAAACAGCGGGCGAGAAACAGAGGGCGAGATACAGAGGGGCTGAATCAGACGGGCTGAATCAGAGGGGCTGAATCAGAGGGGCTGACACAGAGGGGCTGAATCAGAGTGGCTGAAACAGAGGGCGAGAAACACAGGGGCTGAGACAGAGGGCAAGAAACAGAGGGGATGCAACAGAGGCGAGAAACAGAGGGGCTGAAACAGAGGGCGAGAAACAGAGGGGCTGAAACAGAGGGGCTGAAACAGAGGGGCTGAAACAGAGGGGCTGAAACAGAGGGCGAGAAACAGAGGGGCTGAAACAGAGGGCGAGAAACAGAGGGGTTGAAACAGAGGGCGAGAAACAGAGGGGCTGAAACAGAGGGGATGAAACAGAGGGGCTGAAACAGAGGGCGAGAAACAGAGTGGCTGACACAGAGGGGCTGAAACAGAGGGCGAGAAACAGAGGGGCTGAAACAGAGGTCGAGAAACAGAGGGGCTGAAACAGAGGGGCTGAAACAGAGGGGCTGAATCAGAGGGGCTGATTCAGAGGGGCTGAAACAGAGGGGCTGAATCAGCGGGGCTGAAACAGAGGGCGAGAAACAGAGGGGCTGAAACAGAGGTCGACAAACAGAGGGGCAGAAACAGAGGGTGAGAAACATAGGGGCTGAAACAGAGGGGCTGAAACAGAGGGCGAGAATCAGAGGGGCTGAAACAGAGGGCGAGAAACAGAGGGCGAGAAACAGAGGGACTGAAACAGAGTGGCTGAAAGAGAGGGGCTGAAACAGAGTGGCTGAAACAGAGGGCGAGAAACAGAGGGGCTGAAACAGAGGGCGAGAAACAGAGGGGCTGAAACAGAGGGCGAGAAAGAGATGGGCTGAAACAGAGGGGCTGAAACAGAGGGCGAGAAACAGAGGGGCTGAAACAGAGGGCGAAAAACAGAGGGGCTGAAACAGAGGGCGAGAAACAGAGGGGCTGAAACAGAGGGGCTGAAACAGAGGGCGAGAATCAGAGGGGCTGAAACAGAAGGCGAGAAACAGAGGGGCTGAAACAGAGGGGCTGAAACAGTGTGGCTGAAACAGAGGGCGAGAAACAGAGGGGCTGAAACAGAGGGCGAGAAAGAGATGGGCTGAAACAGAGGGGCTGAAACAGAGGGGCTGAAACAGAGCACGAGAATCAGAGGGGCTGAAACAGAGGGCGAGAAACAGAGGGGCTGAAACAGAGCGGCTGAAACAGAGGGGCTGAAACAGAGGGGCTGAAACAGAGCGCGAGAAAGAGAGGGGCTGAATCAGAGGGGCTGAATCAGAGGGGCTGAAACAGGGGCTGAAACAGTGGGCCAGAAATAGAGGGGCTGAAACAGCGGGCGAGAAACAGAGGGGCTGAAACAGAGGGCGAGAAACAGAGGGGCTGAAACAGAGGGCGAGAAACAGAGGGGCTGAAACAGTGGGGCTGAAACAGAGGGGCTGAAACAGAGGGGCTGAAACAGAGGGCGAGAAACAGAGGGGCTGAAACAGAGGGCGAGAAACAGAGGGGTTGACACAGAGGGCGAGAAACAGAGGGGCTGAAACAGAGGGGATGAAACAGAGGGCGAGAAACAGAGGGCGAGAAACAGAGTGGCTGACACAGAGGGGCTGAAACAGAGGGCGAGAAACAGAGGGTCTGAAACAGAGGTCGAGAAACAGAGGTGCTGAAACAGAGGGGCTGAAACAGAGGGGCTGAAACAGAGGGGCTGAATCAGAGGGGCTGATTCAGAGGGGCTGAAACAGAGGGGCTGAATCAGCGGGGCTGAAACAGAGGGCGAGAAACAGAGGGGCTGAAACAGACGTCGACAAACAGAGGGGCAGAAACAGAGGGCGAGAAACATAGGGGCTGAAACAGAGGGGCTGAAACAGAGGGCGAGAATCAGAGGGGCTGAAACAGAGGGCGAGAAACAGTGGGCGAGAAACAGAGGGACTGAAACAGAGTGGTTGAAAGAGAGGGGCTGAAACAGAGTGGCTGAAACAGAGGGCGAGAAACAGAGGGGCTGAAACAGAGGGCGAGAAACAGAGGGGCTGAAAAAGAGGGCGAGAAAGAGATGGGCTGAAACAGAGGGGCTGAAACAGAGGGCGAGAAACAGAGGGGCTGAAACAGAGGGCGAAAAACAGAGGGGCTGAAACAGAGGGCGAGAAACAGAGGGTGAGAAACAGAGGGCGAGAATCAGAGGGGCTGAAACAGAGGGGCTTAAACAGAGGGGCTGAAACAGAGGGGCTGAATCAGAGGGGCTGAAACAGAGGGGCTGAAACAGAGGGCGAGAAACAGAGCGGCTGAAACAGAGGGTGAGAAACAGAGGGGCTGAAACAGAGGGCGCGAAACAGAGGGGCTGAAACAGAGGGGCTGAAACAGAGGGGCTGAAACAGAGGGCAAAAAACAGAGGGGCTGAAACAGAGGGCGAGAAACAGAGTTTGAGAAACAGAGGGCGAGAAACAGAGGGGCTGAAACAGAGGGGCTTATACAGAGGGTCTGAAACAGAGGGGCTGGATCAGAGGGGCTGAAACAGAGGGGCTGAATCAGAGGGGCTGAAACAGAGGGCGAGAAACAGAGGGGCTGAAACAGAGGGCGAGAAACAGAGGGGCTGAAACAGAGGGGCTGAAACAGAGGGGCTGAAACAGAGGGGCTGAAACAGAGGGCGAGAAACAGAGGGGCTGAAACAGAGGGCCAGAAACAGAGGGGCTGAAACAGAGGGGCTGACACAGAGGGCGAGAAACAGAGGGGCTGAAACAGAGGGCGAGAAACAGAGGGCAAGAAACAGAGGGACTGAAACAGAGGCGCAGAAACAGAGGGGCTGAAAAAGAGGGCGAGACACAGAGGGGCTGATTCAGAGGGGCTGAAACAGACGGGCTGAATCAGCCGGGCTGAAACTGAGGGCGAGAAACAGAGGTGCTGAAACAGAGGGCGACAAACAGAGGGGCAGAAACAGAGGGCGAGAAACAGAGGGGCTGAAACAGAGGGGCTGAAACAGAGGGCGAGAATCAGAGGGGCTGAAACAGAGGGCAAGAAACAGAGGGGCTGAAACAGAGCGGCTGAATCAGAGTGGCTGAAACAGAGGGCGAGAAACAGAGGGGCTGAAACAGACGGCGAGAAAGAGATGGGCTGAAACAGAGGGGCTGAAACAGAGGGGCTGAAACAGAGGGCGAGAAACAGAGGGGCTGAAACAGAGGGCGAGAAACAGAGGGGCTGAAACAGAGGGGCTGAAACAGAGGGGCTAAAAATAGAGGGGCTGAAACAGAGGGCGAGAAACAGAGGGGCTGAATCAGAGGGGCTGAATCAGAGGGGCTGAAACAGGGGCTGAAACAATGTGCGAGAAACAGAGGGGCTGAAACAGAGGGCGAGAAAGAGATGGGCTGAAACAGAGGGGCTGAAACAGAGGGCGAGAAACAGAGGGGCTGAAACAGAGGGCGAGAAACAGAGGGGCTGAAACAGAGGGGCTGAAACAGAGGGGCTGAAACAGAGGGCGAGAAACAGAGGGGATGAATCAGACGGGCTGAATCAGAGGGGCTGAATCAGAGGGGCTGACACAGAGGGGCTGAATCAGAGTGGCTGAAACAGAGGGCGAGAAACACAGGGGCTGAGACAGAGGGCGAGAAACAGAGGGGCTGAAACAGAGGCGAGAAACAGAGGGGCTGAAACAGAGGGCGAGAAACAGAGGGGCTGAAACAGAGGGGCTGAAACAGAAGGGCTGAAACAGAGGGGCTGAAACAGAGGGCGAGAAACAGAGGGGCTGAAACAGAGTGCGAGAAACAGAGGGGTTGAAACAGAGGGCGAGAAACAGAGGCGCTGAAACAGAGGGGATGAAACAGAGGGGCTGAAACAGTGGGCGAGAAGCAGAGTGGCTGACACTGAGGGGCTGAAACAGAGGGCGAGAAACAGAGGGGCTGAAACAGAGGTCGAGAAACAGAGGGGCTGAAACAGAGGGGCTGAAACAGAGGGGCTGAAAAAGAGGGGCTGAATCAGAGGGGCTGATTCAGAGGGGCTGAAACAGAGGGGCTGAATCAGCGGGGCTGAAACAGAGGGCGAGAAACAGAGGGGCTGAAACAGAGGGCGAGAAACAGAGGGGCAGAAACAGAGGGCGAGAAACAGAGGGTCTGAAACAGAGGGGCTGAAACAGAGTGGCTGAAACAGAGGGCGAGAAACAGAGGGGCTGAAACAGAGGGCGAGAAACAGAGGGGCTGAAACAGAGGGCGAGAAAGAGATGGGCTGAAACAGAGGGGCTGAAACAGAGGGCGAGAAACAGAGGGGCTGAAACAGAAGGCGAAAAACAGAGGAGCTGAAACAGAGGGCGAGAAACAGAGGGTGAGAAACAGAGGGCGAGAAACAGAGGGGCTGAAACAGAGGGGCTTAAACAGAGGGGCTCAAACAGAGGGGCTGAATCAGAGGGGCTGAAACAGAGGGGCTGAAACAGAGGGCGAGAAAAAGAGGGGCTGAAACAGAGGGCGAAATACAGAGGGGCTGAAACAGAGGGCGAGAAACAGAGGGTGTGAAACAGAGGGCGAGAAACAGAGGGGCTGAAACAGAGGGGCTTAAACAGAGGGGCTGAAACAGAGGGGCTGAATCAGAGGGGCTGAAACAGAGGGGCTGAATCAGAGGGCTGAAACAGAGAGCGAGAAACAGAGGGGCTGAAAAAGAGGGCGAGAAACAGAGGGGCTGAAACAGAGGGGCTGAAACAGAGGGCGAGAAACAGAGGGGCTGAAACAGAGGGGCTGAAACAGAGGGTCTGAAACAGAGGGGCTGAAACAGAGGTCGAGAAACAGAGGGGCTGAAACAGAGAACCAGAAACAGAGGGGCTGAAACAGAGGGGCTGAAACAGAGGGCGAGAAACAGAGGGGCTGAAACAGAGGGCGAGAAACAGAGGGGCTGAAACAGAGGGGCTGAAACAGAGGGGCTGAAAAAGAGGGGCTGAATCAGAGGGGCTGAAAAAGAGGGCGTGAAACAGAGGGGCTGAAACAGAGGGGCGCGAAACACAGCGGCGGGAAACAGAGGGGCTGAATCAGAGGGGCTGAATCAGAGGGGCCGAATCAGAGGGCCTGAAACAGAGTGTGAGAAACAGAGGGTCGGAAACAGAGGGGCTGAAACAGAGGGGCTGAAACAGAGGGCGAGAAACAGATGGGCTGAATCAGAGGGGCTGAATCAGAGGGGCTGAATCAGAGGGGCTGAAACAGAGGGGCTGAATCAGAGGGGCTGAAACAGAGGGCGAGAAACAGAGGGGCTGAAACAGAGGGTGGGAAACAGAGGGGCTGAAACAGAGGGCGAGAAACAGAGGGGCTGGAACAGAGGGGCTGAAACAGAGGGGCTGAATCATAGGGGCTGATTCAGAGGGGCTGAAACAGAGGGGCTGAATCAGCAGGGCTGAAACAGAGGGCGAGAAACAGAGGGGTTGAAACAGAGGGCGAGAAACAGAGGGGCTGAAACAGAGGGCGAGAAACAGAGGGGCTGAAACAGAGGGGCTGAATCAGAGGGGCTGAATCAGAGGGGCTGATTCAGAGGGGCTGAAACAGAGGGGCTGAATCAGCCGGGCTGAAACAGAGGGCGAGAAACAGAGGGGCTGATACAGAGGGCGACAAACAGAGGGGCAGAAACAGAGGGCGAGAAACAGAGGGGCTGAAACAGAGGGGCTGAAACAGAGGGCGAGAATCAGAGGGGCTGAAACAGAGGGCGAGAAACAGAGGGGCTGAAACAGAGGGGCTGAAACAGTGTGGCTGAAACAGAGGGCGAGAAACAGAGGGGCTGAAACAGAGGGCGAGAAAGAGATGGGCTGAAACAGAGGGGCTGAAACAGAGGGGCTGAAACAGAGCACGAGAAACAGAGGGGCTGAAACAGAGGGCGAGAAACAGAGGGGCTGAAACAGAGGGGCTGAAACAGAGGGGCTGAAACAGAGGGGCTGAAACAGAGGGCGAGAAACAGAGTGGCTGAATCAGAGGGGCTGAATCAGAGGGGCTGAAACAGGGGCTGAAACAGTGGGCGAGAAATAGAGGGGCTGAAACAGCGGGCGAGAAACAGAGGGCGAGAAACAGAGGGGCTGAATCAGACGGGCTGAATCAGAGGGGCTGAATCAGAGGGGCTGACACAGAGGGGCTGAATCAGAGTGGCTGAAACAGAGGGCGAGAAACACAGGGGCTGAGACAGAGGGCGAGAAACAGAGGGGATGAAACAGAGGCGAGAAACAGAGGGGCTGAAACAGAGGGCGAGAAACAGAGGGGCTGAAACAGAGGGGCTGAAACAGAGGAGCTGAAACAGAGGGGCTGAAACAGAGGGCGAGAAACAGAGGGGCTGAAACAGAGGGCGAGAAACAGAGGGGTGGAAACAGAGGGCGAGAAACAGAGGGGCTGAAACAGAGGGGATGAAACAGAGGGCGAGAAACAGAGGGGCTGAAACAGAGGTCGAGAAACAGAGGGGCTGAAACAGAGGGGCTGAAACAGAGGGGCTGAAACAGAGGGGCTGAATCAGAGGGGCTGATTCAGAGGGGCTGAAACAGAGGGGCTGAATCAGTGGGGCTGAAACAGAGGGCGAGAAACAGAGGGGCTGAAACAGAGGGGCTGAAACAGAGGGGCTGAAACAGAGGGCGAGAAACAGAGGGGCTGAAACAGAGGGTGGGAAACAGAGGGGCTGAAACAGAGGGCGAGAAACAGAGGGGCTGGAACAGAGGGGCTGAAACAGAGGGGCTGAATCATAGGGGCTGATTCAGAGGGGCTGAAACAGAGGGGCTGAATCAGCGGGGCTGAAACAGAGGGCGAGAAACAGAGGGGTTGAAACAGAGGGCGAGAAACAGAGGGGCTGAAACAGAGGGCGAGAAACAGAGGGGCTGAAACAGAGGGGCTGAATCAGAGGGGCTGAATCAGAGGGGCTGATTCAGAGGGGCTGAAACAGAGGTGCTGAAACAGAGGGGCTGAAACAGAGGGCGAGAAACAGAGGGGCTGAAACAGAGGGCGAGAAACAGAGGGCGAGAAACAGAGGGACTGAAACAGAGGGGCTGAAACAGAGGGGCTGAAAAAGAGGGCGAGAAACAGAGGGGCTGAAACAGAGGGTGACAAACAGAGGGGCTGAAACACGGGGCGTGAAACAGAGGGGCTGAAACAGAGGGGCGCGAAACACAGCGGCGGGAAACAGAGGGGCTGAATCAGAGGGGCTGAATCAGAGGGGCTGAATCAGAGGGCCTGAAACAAAGTGTGAGAAACAGAGGGGCGGAAACAGAGGGGCTGAAACAGAGGGGCTGAAACAGAGGGCGAGAAACAGAGGGGCTGAATCAGAGGGGCTGAATCAGAGGGGCTGAATCAGAGGGGCTGAAACAGAGGGGCTGAATCAGAGGGGCTGAAACAGAGGGCGAGAAACAGAGGGGCTGAAACAGAGGGTGGGAAACAGAGGGGCTGAAACAGAGGGCGAGAAACAGAGGGGCTGTAACAGAGGGGCTGAAACAGAGGGGCTGAATCAGAGGGGCTGATTCAGAGGGGCTGAAACAGAGGGGCTGAATCAGCGGGGCTGAAACAGAGGGCGAGAAACAGAGGGGTTGAAACAGAGGGCGAGAAACAGAGGGGCTGAAACAGAGGGCGAGAAACAGAGGGGCTGAAACAGAGGGGCTGAATCAGAGGGGCTGAATCAGAGGGGCTGATTCAGAGGGGCTGAAACAGAGGGGCTGAATCAGCCGGGCTGAAACAGAGGGCGAGAAACAGAGGGGCTGATACAGAGGGCGACAAACAGAGGGGCAGAAACAGAGGGCGAGAAACAGAGGGGCTGAAACAGAGGGGCTGAAACAGAGGGCGAGAATCAGAGGGGCTGAAACAGAGGGCGAGAAACAGAGGGGCTGAAACAGAGGGGCTGAAACAGTGTGGCTGAAACAGAGGGCGAGAAACAGAGGGGCTGAAACAGAGGGCGAGAAAGAGATGGGCTGAAACAGAGGGGCTGAAACAGAGGGGCTGAAACAGAGCACGAGAAACAGAGGGGCTGAAACAGAGGGCGAGAAACAGAGGGGCTGAAACAGAGGGGCTGAAACAGAGGGGCTGAAACAGAGGGGCTGAAACAGAGGGCGAGAAACAGAGGGGCTGAATCAGAGGGGCTGAATCAGAGGGGCTGAAACAGGGGCTGAAAAAGTGGGCGAGAAATAGAGGGGCTGAAACAGCGGGCGAGAAACAGAGGGCGAGATACAGAGGGGCTGAATCAGACGGGCTGAATCAGAGGGGCTGAATCAGAGGGGCTGACACAGAGGGGCTGAATCAGAGTGGCTGAAACAGAGGGCGAGAAACACAGGGGCTGAGACAGAGGGCAAGAAACAGAGGGGATGCAACAGAGGCGAGAAACAGAGGGGCTGAAACAGAGGGCGAGAAACAGAGGGGCTGAAACAGAGGGGCTGAAACAGAGGGGCTGAAACAGAGGGGCTGAAACAGAGGGCGAGAAACAGAGGGGCTGAAACAGAGGGCGAGAAACAGAGGGGTTGAAACAGAGGGCGAGAAACAGAGGGGCTGAAACAGAGGGGATGAAACAGAGGGGCTGAAACAGAGGGCGAGAAACAGAGTGGCTGACACAGAGGGGCTGAAACAGAGGGCGAGAAACAGAGGGGCTGAAACAGAGGTCGAGAAACAGAGGGGCTGAAACAGAGGGGCTGAAACAGAGGGGCTGAATCAGAGGGGCTGATTCAGAGGGGCTGAAACAGAGGGGCTGAATCAGCGGGGCTGAAACAGAGGGCGAGAAACAGAGGGGCTGAAACAGAGGTCGACAAACAGAGGGGCAGAAACAGAGGGTGAGAAACATAGGGGCTGAAACAGAGGGGCTGAAACAGAGGGCGAGAATCAGAGGGGCTGAAACAGAGGGCGAGAAACAGAGGGCGAGAAACAGAGGGACTGAAACAGAGTGGCTGAAAGAGAGGGGCTGAAACAGAGTGGCTGAAACAGAGGGCGAGAAACAGAGGGGCTGAAACAGAGGGCGAGAAACAGAGGGGCTGAAACAGAGGGCGAGAAAGAGATGGGCTGAAACAGAGGGGCTGAAACAGAGGGCGAGAAACAGAGGGGCTGAAACAGAGGGCGAAAAACAGAGGGGCTGAAACAGAGGGCGAGAAACAGAGGGGCTGAAACAGAGGGGCTGAAACAGAGGGCGAGAATCAGAGGGGCTGAAACAGAAGGCGAGAAACAGAGGGGCTGAAACAGAGGGGCTGAAACAGTGTGGCTGAAACAGAGGGCGAGAAACAGAGGGGCTGAAACAGAGGGCGAGAAAGAGATGGGCTGAAACAGAGGGGCTGAAACAGAGGGGCTGAAACAGAGCACGAGAATCAGAGGGGCTGAAACAGAGGGCGAGAAACAGAGGGGCTGAAACAGAGCGGCTGAAACAGAGGGGCTGAAACAGAGGGGCTGAAACAGAGCGCGAGAAAGAGAGGGGCTGAATCAGAGGGGCTGAATCAGAGGGGCTGAAACAGGGGCTGAAACAGTGGGCCAGAAATAGAGGGGCTGAAACAGCGGGCGAGAAACAGAGGGGCTGAAACAGAGGGCGAGAAACAGAGGGGCTGAAACAGAGGGCGAGAAACAGAGGGGCTGAAACAGTGGGGCTGAAACAGAGGGGCTGAAACAGAGGGGCTGAAACAGAGGGCGAGAAACAGAGGGGCTGAAACAGAGGGCGAGAAACAGAGGGGTTGACACAGAGGGCGAGAAACAGAGGGGCTGAAACAGAGGGGATGAAACAGAGGGCGAGAAACAGAGGGCGAGAAACAGAGTGGCTGACACAGAGGGGCTGAAACAGAGGGCGAGAAACAGAGGGTCTGAAACAGAGGTCGAGAAACAGAGGTGCTGAAACAGAGGGGCTGAAACAGAGGGGCTGAAACAGAGGGGCTGAATCAGAGGGGCTGATTCAGAGGGGCTGAAACAGAGGGGCTGAATCAGCGGGGCTGAAACAGAGGGCGAGAAACAGAGGGGCTGAAACAGACGTCGACAAACAGAGGGGCAGAAACAGAGGGCGAGAAACATAGGGGCTGAAACAGAGGGGCTGAAACAGAGGGCGAGAATCAGAGGGGCTGAAACAGAGGGCGAGAAACAGTGGGCGAGAAACAGAGGGACTGAAACAGAGTGGTTGAAAGAGAGGGGCTGAAACAGAGTGGCTGAAACAGAGGGCGAGAAACAGAGGGGCTGAAACAGAGGGCGAGAAACAGAGGGGCTGAAAAAGAGGGCGAGAAAGAGATGGGCTGAAACAGAGGGGCTGAAACAGAGGGCGAGAAACAGAGGGGCTGAAACAGAGGGCGAAAAACAGAGGGGCTGAAACAGAGGGCGAGAAACAGAGGGTGAGAAACAGAGGGCGAGAATCAGAGGGGCTGAAACAGAGGGGCTTAAACAGAGGGGCTGAAACAGAGGGGCTGAATCAGAGGGGCTGAAACAGAGGGGCTGAAACAGAGGGCGAGAAACAGAGCGGCTGAAACAGAGGGTGAGAAACAGAGGGGCTGAAACAGAGGGCGCGAAACAGAGGGGCTGAAACAGAGGGGCTGAAACAGAGGGGCTGAAACAGAGGGCAAAAAACAGAGGGGCTGAAACAGAGGGCGAGAAACAGAGTTTGAGAAACAGAGGGCGAGAAACAGAGGGGCTGAAACAGAGGGGCTTATACAGAGGGTCTGAAACAGAGGGGCTGGATCAGAGGGGCTGAAACAGAGGGGCTGAATCAGAGGGGCTGAAACAGAGGGCGAGAAACAGAGGGGCTGAAACAGAGGGCGAGAAACAGAGGGGCTGAAACAGAGGGGCTGAAACAGAGGGGCTGAAACAGAGGGGCTGAAACAGAGGGCGAGAAACAGAGGGGCTGAAACAGAGGGCCAGAAACAGAGGGGCTGAAACAGAGGGGCTGACACAGAGGGCGAGAAACAGAGGGGCTGAAACAGAGGGCGAGAAACAGAGGGCAAGAAACAGAGGGACTGAAACAGAGGCGCAGAAACAGAGGGGCTGAAAAAGAGGGCGAGACACAGAGGGGCTGATTCAGAGGGGCTGAAACAGACGGGCTGAATCAGCCGGGCTGAAACTGAGGGCGAGAAACAGAGGTGCTGAAACAGAGGGCGACAAACAGAGGGGCAGAAACAGAGGGCGAGAAACAGAGGGGCTGAAACAGAGGGGCTGAAACAGAGGGCGAGAATCAGAGGGGCTGAAACAGAGGGCAAGAAACAGAGGGGCTGAAACAGAGCGGCTGAATCAGAGTGGCTGAAACAGAGGGCGAGAAACAGAGGGGCTGAAACAGACGGCGAGAAAGAGATGGGCTGAAACAGAGGGGCTGAAACAGAGGGGCTGAAACAGAGGGCGAGAAACAGAGGGGCTGAAACAGAGGGCGAGAAACAGAGGGGCTGAAACAGAGGGGCTGAAACAGAGGGGCTAAAAATAGAGGGGCTGAAACAGAGGGCGAGAAACAGAGGGGCTGAATCAGAGGGGCTGAATCAGAGGGGCTGAAACAGGGGCTGAAACAATGTGCGAGAAACAGAGGGGCTGAAACAGAGGGCGAGAAAGAGATGGGCTGAAACAGAGGGGCTGAAACAGAGGGCGAGAAACAGAGGGGCTGAAACAGAGGGCGAGAAACAGAGGGGCTGAAACAGAGGGGCTGAAACAGAGGGGCTGAAACAGAGGGCGAGAAACAGAGGGGATGAATCAGACGGGCTGAATCAGAGGGGCTGAATCAGAGGGGCTGACACAGAGGGGCTGAATCAGAGTGGCTGAAACAGAGGGCGAGAAACACAGGGGCTGAGACAGAGGGCGAGAAACAGAGGGGCTGAAACAGAGGCGAGAAACAGAGGGGCTGAAACAGAGGGCGAGAAACAGAGGGGCTGAAACAGAGGGGCTGAAACAGAAGGGCTGAAACAGAGGGGCTGAAACAGAGGGCGAGAAACAGAGGGGCTGAAACAGAGTGCGAGAAACAGAGGGGTTGAAACAGAGGGCGAGAAACAGAGGCGCTGAAACAGAGGGGATGAAACAGAGGGGCTGAAACAGTGGGCGAGAAGCAGAGTGGCTGACACTGAGGGGCTGAAACAGAGGGCGAGAAACAGAGGGGCTGAAACAGAGGTCGAGAAACAGAGGGGCTGAAACAGAGGGGCTGAAACAGAGGGGCTGAAAAAGAGGGGCTGAATCAGAGGGGCTGATTCAGAGGGGCTGAAACAGAGGGGCTGAATCAGCGGGGCTGAAACAGAGGGCGAGAAACAGAGGGGCTGAAACAGAGGGCGAGAAACAGAGGGGCAGAAACAGAGGGCGAGAAACAGAGGGTCTGAAACAGAGGGGCTGAAACAGAGTGGCTGAAACAGAGGGCGAGAAACAGAGGGGCTGAAACAGAGGGCGAGAAACAGAGGGGCTGAAACAGAGGGCGAGAAAGAGATGGGCTGAAACAGAGGGGCTGAAACAGAGGGCGAGAAACAGAGGGGCTGAAACAGAAGGCGAAAAACAGAGGAGCTGAAACAGAGGGCGAGAAACAGAGGGTGAGAAACAGAGGGCGAGAAACAGAGGGGCTGAAACAGAGGGGCTTAAACAGAGGGGCTCAAACAGAGGGGCTGAATCAGAGGGGCTGAAACAGAGGGGCTGAAACAGAGGGCGAGAAAAAGAGGGGCTGAAACAGAGGGCGAAATACAGAGGGGCTGAAACAGAGGGCGAGAAACAGAGGGTGTGAAACAGAGGGCGAGAAACAGAGGGGCTGAAACAGAGGGGCTTAAACAGAGGGGCTGAAACAGAGGGGCTGAATCAGAGGGGCTGAAACAGAGGGGCTGAATCAGAGGGCTGAAACAGAGAGCGAGAAACAGAGGGGCTGAAAAAGAGGGCGAGAAACAGAGGGGCTGAAACAGAGGGGCTGAAACAGAGGGCGAGAAACAGAGGGGCTGAAACAGAGGGGCTGAAACAGAGGGTCTGAAACAGAGGGGCTGAAACAGAGGTCGAGAAACAGAGGGGCTGAAACAGAGAACCAGAAACAGAGGGGCTGAAACAGAGGGGCTGAAACAGAGGGCGAGAAACAGAGGGGCTGAAACAGAGGGCGAGAAACAGAGGGGCTGAAACAGAGGGGCTGAAACAGAGGGGCTGAAAAAGAGGGGCTGAATCAGAGGGGCTGAAAAAGAGGGCGTGAAACAGAGGGGCTGAAACAGAGGGGCGCGAAACACAGCGGCGGGAAACAGAGGGGCTGAATCAGAGGGGCTGAATCAGAGGGGCCGAATCAGAGGGCCTGAAACAGAGTGTGAGAAACAGAGGGTCGGAAACAGAGGGGCTGAAACAGAGGGGCTGAAACAGAGGGCGAGAAACAGATGGGCTGAATCAGAGGGGCTGAATCAGAGGGGCTGAATCAGAGGGGCTGAAACAGAGGGGCTGAATCAGAGGGGCTGAAACAGAGGGCGAGAAACAGAGGGGCTGAAACAGAGGGTGGGAAACAGAGGGGCTGAAACAGAGGGCGAGAAACAGAGGGGCTGGAACAGAGGGGCTGAAACAGAGGGGCTGAATCATAGGGGCTGATTCAGAGGGGCTGAAACAGAGGGGCTGAATCAGCAGGGCTGAAACAGAGGGCGAGAAACAGAGGGGTTGAAACAGAGGGCGAGAAACAGAGGGGCTGAAACAGAGGGCGAGAAACAGAGGGGCTGAAACAGAGGGGCTGAATCAGAGGGGCTGAATCAGAGGGGCTGATTCAGAGGGGCTGAAACAGAGGGGCTGAATCAGCCGGGCTGAAACAGAGGGCGAGAAACAGAGGGGCTGATACAGAGGGCGACAAACAGAGGGGCAGAAACAGAGGGCGAGAAACAGAGGGGCTGAAACAGAGGGGCTGAAACAGAGGGCGAGAATCAGAGGGGCTGAAACAGAGGGCGAGAAACAGAGGGGCTGAAACAGAGGGGCTGAAACAGTGTGGCTGAAACAGAGGGCGAGAAACAGAGGGGCTGAAACAGAGGGCGAGAAAGAGATGGGCTGAAACAGAGGGGCTGAAACAGAGGGGCTGAAACAGAGCACGAGAAACAGAGGGGCTGAAACAGAGGGCGAGAAACAGAGGGGCTGAAACAGAGGGGCTGAAACAGAGGGGCTGAAACAGAGGGGCTGAAACAGAGGGCGAGAAACAGAGTGGCTGAATCAGAGGGGCTGAATCAGAGGGGCTGAAACAGGGGCTGAAACAGTGGGCGAGAAATAGAGGGGCTGAAACAGCGGGCGAGAAACAGAGGGCGAGAAACAGAGGGGCTGAATCAGACGGGCTGAATCAGAGGGGCTGAATCAGAGGGGCTGACACAGAGGGGCTGAATCAGAGTGGCTGAAACAGAGGGCGAGAAACACAGGGGCTGAGACAGAGGGCGAGAAACAGAGGGGATGAAACAGAGGCGAGAAACAGAGGGGCTGAAACAGAGGGCGAGAAACAGAGGGGCTGAAACAGAGGGGCTGAAACAGAGGAGCTGAAACAGAGGGGCTGAAACAGAGGGCGAGAAACAGAGGGGCTGAAACAGAGGGCGAGAAACAGAGGGGTGGAAACAGAGGGCGAGAAACAGAGGGGCTGAAACAGAGGGGATGAAACAGAGGGCGAGAAACAGAGGGGCTGAAACAGAGGTCGAGAAACAGAGGGGCTGAAACAGAGGGGCTGAAACAGAGGGGCTGAAACAGAGGGGCTGAATCAGAGGGGCTGATTCAGAGGGGCTGAAACAGAGGGGCTGAATCAGTGGGGCTGAAACAGAGGGCGAGAAACAGAGGGGCTGAAACAGAGGGGCTGAAACAGAGGGGCTGAAACAGAGGGCGAGAAACAGAGGGGCTGAAACAGAGGGTGGGAAACAGAGGGGCTGAAACAGAGGGCGAGAAACAGAGGGGCTGGAACAGAGGGGCTGAAACAGAGGGGCTGAATCATAGGGGCTGATTCAGAGGGGCTGAAACAGAGGGGCTGAATCAGCGGGGCTGAAACAGAGGGCGAGAAACAGAGGGGTTGAAACAGAGGGCGAGAAACAGAGGGGCTGAAACAGAGGGCGAGAAACAGAGGGGCTGAAACAGAGGGGCTGAATCAGAGGGGCTGAATCAGAGGGGCTGATTCAGAGGGGCTGAAACAGAGGTGCTGAATCAGCCGGGCTGAAACAGAGGGCGAGAAACAGAGGGGCTGATACAGAGGGCGACAAACAGAGGGGCAGAAACAGAGGGCGAGAAACAGAGGGGCTGAAACAGAGGGGCTGAAACAGAGGGCGAGAATCAGAGGGGCTGAAACAGAGGGCGAGAAACAGAGGGGCTGAAACAGAGGGGCTGAAACAGTGTGGCTGAAACAGAGGGCGAGAAACAGAGGGGCTGAGACAGAGGGCGAGAAAGAGATGGGCTGAAACAGAGGGGCTGAAACAGAGGGGCTGAAACAGAGCACGAGAAACAGAGGGGCTGAAACAGAGGGCGAGAAACAGAGGGGCTGAAACAGAGGGGCTGAAACAGAGGGGCTGAAACAGAGGGGCTGAAACAGAGGGCGAGAAACAGAGGGGCTGAATCAGAGGGGCTGAATCAGAGGGGCTGAAACAGGGGCTGAAACAGTGGGCGAGAAATAGAGGTGCTGAAACAGCGGGCGAGAAACAGAGGGCGAGAAACAGAGGGGCTGAATCAGACGGGCTGAATCAGAGGGGCTGAATCAGAGGGGCTGACACAGAGGGGCTGAATCAGAGTGGCTGAAACAGAGGGCGAGAAACACAGGGGCTGAGACAGAGGGCGAGAAACAGAGGGGATGAAACAGAAGCGAGAAACAGAGGGGCTGAAACAGAGGGCGAGAAACAGAGGGGCTGAAACAGAGGGGCTGAAACAGAGGGGCTGCAACAGAGGGGCTGAAACAGAGGGCGAGAAACAGAGGGGCTGAAACAGAGGGCGAGAAACAGAGGGGTTGAAACAGAGGGCGAGAAACAGAGGGGCTGAAACAGAGGGGATGAAACAGAGGGCGAGAAACAGAGGGGCTGAAACAGAGGTCGAGAAACAGAGGGGCTGAAACAGAGGGGCTGAAACAGAGGGGCTGAAACAGTGGGGCTGAATCAGAGGGGCTGATTCAGAGGGGCTGAAACAGAGGGGCTGAATCAGTGGGGCTGAAACAGAGGGCGAGAAACAGAGGGGCTGAAACAGAGGTCGACAAACAGAGGGGCAGAAACAGAGGGCGAGAAACATAGGGGCTGAAACAGAGGGGCTGAAACAGAGAGCGAGAATCAGAGGGGCTGAAACAGAGGGCGAGAAACAGAGGGCGAGAAACAGAGGGACTGAAACAGAGTGGCTGAAAGAGAGGGGCTGAAACAGAGTGGCTGAAACAGAGGGCGAGAAACAGAGGGGCTGAAACAGAGGGCGAGAAACAGAGGGGCTGAAACAGAGGGCGAGAAAGAGATGGGCTGAAACAGAGGGGCTGAAACAGAGGGCGAGAAACAGAGGGGCTGAAACAGAGGGCGAAAAACAGAGGGGCTGAAACAGAGGGCGAGAAACAGAGGGGCTGAAACAGAGGGGCTGAAACAGAGGGCGAGAATCAGAGGGGCTGAAACAGAGGGCGAGAAACAGAGAGGCTGAAACAGAGGGGCTGAAACAGTGTGGCTGAAACAGAGGGCGAGAAACAGAGGGGCTGAAACAGAGGGCGAGAAAGAGATGGGCTGAAACAGAGGGGCTGAAACAGAGGGGCTGAAACAGAGCACGAGAAACAGAGGGGCTGAAACAGAGGGCGAGAAACAGAGGGGCTGAAACAGAGGGGCTGAAACAGAGGGGCTGAAACAGAGGGGCTGAAACAGAGGGCGAGAAACAGAGGGGCTGAATCAGAGGGGCTGAATCAGAGGGGCTGAAACAGGGGCTGAAACAGTGTGCGAGAAATAGAGGGGCTGAAACAGCGGGCGAGAAACAGAGGGCGAGAAACAGAGGGGCTGAATAAGACGGGCTGAATCAGAGGGGCTGAATCAGAGGGGCTGACACAGAGGGGCTGAATCAGAGTGGCTGAAACAGAGGGCGAGAAACACAGGGGCTGAGACAGAGGGCGAGAAACAGAGGGGATGAAACAGAAGCGAGAAACAGAGGGGCTGAAACAGAGGGCGAGAAACTGAGGGGCTGAAACAGAGGGGCTGAAACAGAGGGGCTGAAACAGAGGGGCTGAAACAGAGGGCGAGAAACAGAGGGGCTGAAACAGAGTGCGAGAAACAGAGGGGTTGAAACAGAGGGCGAGAAACAGAGGGGCTGAAACAGAGGGGATGAAACAGAGGGGCTGAAACAGAGGGCGAGAAACAGAGTGGCTGACACAGAGGGGCTGAAACAGAGGGCGAGAAACAGAGGGGCTGAAACAGAGGTCGAGAAACAGAGGGGCTGAAACAGAGGGGCTGAAACAGAGGGGCTGAAACAGAGGGGCTGAATCAGAGGGGCTGATTCAGAGGGGCTGAAACAGAGGGGCTGAATCCGCGGGGCTGAAACAGAGGGCGAGAAACAGAGGGGCTGAAACAGAGGTCGACAAACAGAGGGGCAGAAACAGAGGGCGAGAAACATAGGGGCTGAAACAGAGGGGCTGAAACAGAGGGCGAGAATCAGAGGGGCTGAATCAGAGGGGCTGAATCAGAGGGGCTGAATCAGAGGGGCTGAAACAGAGGGGCTGAATCAGAGTGGCTGAAACAGAGGGCGAGAAACAGAGGGGCTGAAACAGAGGGCGAGAAACAGAGGGGCTGAAACAGAGGGCGAGAAACAGAGGGGTTGAAACAGAGGGCGAGAAACAGAGGGGCTGAAACAGAGGGGATGAAACAGAGGGCGAGAAACAGAGGGGCTGAAACAGAGGTCGAGAAACAGAGGGGCTGAAACAGAGAGGCTGAAACAGAGGGGCTGAAACAGAGGGGCTGAATCAGAGGGGCTGATTCAGAGGGGCTGAAACAGAGGGGCTGAATCAGTGGGGCTGAAACAGAGGGCGAGAAACAGAGGGGCTGAAACAGAGGGGCTGAAACAGAGGGGCTGAAACAGAGGCCGAGAAACAGAGGGGCTGAAACAGAGGGTGGGAAACAGAGGGGCTGAAACAGAGGGCGAGAAACAGAGGGGCTGGAACAGAGGGGCTGAAACAGAGGGGCTGAATCATAGGGGCTGATTCAGAGGGGCTGAAACAGAGGGGCTGAATCAGCGGGGCTGAAACAGAGGGAGGGAAACAGAGGGGTTGAAACAGAGGGCGAGAAACAGAGGGGCTGAAACAGAGGGCGAGAAACAGAGGGGCTGAAACAGAGGGGCTGAATCAGAGGGGCTGAATCAGAGGGGCTGATTCAGAGGGGCTGAAACAGAGGGGCTGAATCAGCCGGGCTGAAACAGAGGGCGAGAAACAGAGGGGCTGATACAGAGGGCGACAAACAGAGGGGCAGAAACAGAGGGCGAGAAACAGAGGGGCTGAAACAGAGGGGCTGAAACAGAGGGCGAGAATCAGAGGGGCTGAAACAGAGGGCGAGAAACAGAGGGGCTGAAACAGAGGGGCTGAAACAGAGGGCGAGAATCAGAGGGGCTGAAACAGAGGGCGAGAAACAGAGGGGCTGAAACAGAGGGGCTGAAACAGTGTGGCTGAAACAGAGGGCGAGAAACAGAGGGGCTGAGACAGAGGGCGAGAAAGAGATGGGCTGAAACAGAGGGGCTGAAACAGAGGGGCTGAAACAGAGCACGAGAAACAGAGGGGCTGAAACAGAGGGCGAGAAACAGAGGGGCTGAAACAGAGGGGCTGAAACAGAGGGGCTGAAACAGAGGGGCTGAAACAGAGGGCGAGAAACAGAGGGGCTGAATCAGAGGGGCTGAATCAGAGGGGCTGAAACAGGGGCTGAAACAGTGGGCGAGAAATAGAGGGGCTGAAACAGCGGGCGAGAAACAGAGGGCGAGAAACAGAGGGGCTGAATCAGACGGGCTGAATCAGAGGGGCTGAATCAGAGGGGCTGACACAGAGGGGCTGAATCAGAGTGGCTGAAACAGAGGGCGAGAAACACAGGGGCTGAGACAGAGGGCGAGAAACAGAGGGGATGAAACAGAAGCGAGAAACAGAGGGGCTGAAACAGAGGGCGAGAAACAGAGGGGCTGAAACAGAGGGGCTGAAACAGAGGGGCTGAAACAGAGGGGCTGAAACAGAGGGCGAGAAACAGAGGGGCTGAAACAGAGGGCGAGAAACAGAGGGGTTGAAACAGAGGGCGAGAAACAGAGGGGCTGAAACAGAGGGGATGAAACAGAGGGCGAGAAACAGAGGGGCTGAAACAGAGGTCGAGAAACAGAGGGGCTGAAACAGAGGGGCTGAAACAGAGGGGCTGAAACAGTGGGGCTGAATCAGAGGGGCTGATTCAGAGGGGCTGAAACAGAGGGGCTGAATCAGTGGGGCTGAAACAGAGGGCGAGAAACAGAGGGGCTGAAACAGAGGTCGACAAACAGAGGGGCAGAAACAGAGGGCGAGAAACATAGGGGCTGAAACAGAGGGGCTGAAACAGAGAGCGAGAATCAGAGGGGCTGAAACAGAGGGCGAGAAACAGAGGGCGAGAAACAGAGGGACTGAAACAGAGTGGCTGAAAGAGAGGGGCTGAAACAGAGTGGCTGAAACAGAGGGCGAGAAACAGAGGGGCTGAAACAGAGGGCGAGAAACAGAGGGGCTGAAACAGAGGGCGAGAAAGAGATGGGCTGAAACAGAGGGGCTGAAACAGAGGGCGAGAAACAGAGGGGCTGAAACAGAGGGCGAGAAACAGAGGGGCTGAAACAGAGGGGCTGAAACAGAGGGCGAGAATCAGTGGGGCTGAAACAGAGGGCGAGAAACAGAGAGGCTGAAACAGAGGGGCTGAAACAGTGTGGCTGAAACAGAGGGCGAGAAACAGAGGGGCTGAAACAGAGGGCGAGAAAGAGATGGGCTGAAACAGAGGGGCTGAAACAGAGGGGCTGAAACAGAGCACGAGAAACAGAGGGGCTGAAACAGAGGGGCTGAAACAGAGGGGCTGAAACAGAGGGGCTGAAACAGAGGGGCTGAAACAGAGGGCGAGAAACAGAGGGGCTGAATCAGAGGGGCTGAATCAGAGGGGCTGAAACAGGGGCTGAAACAGTGGGCGAGAAATAGAGGGGCTGAAACAGCGGGCGAGAAACAGAGGGCGAGAAACAGAGGGGCTGAATAAGACGGGCTGAATCAGAGGGGCTGAATGAGAGGGGCTGACACAGAGGGGCTGAATCAGAGTGGCTGAAACAGAGGGCGAGAAACACAGGGGCTGAGACAGAGGGCGAGAAACAGAGGGGATGAAACAGAAGCGAGAAACAGAGGGGCTGAAACAGAGGGCGAGAAACTGAGGGGCTGAAACAGAGGGGCTGAAACAGAGGGGCTGAAACAGAGGGGCTGAAACAGAGGGCGAGAAACAGAGGGGCTGAAACAGAGTGCGAGAAACAGAGGGGTTGAAACAGAGGGCGAGAAACAGAGGGGCTGAAACAGAGGGGATGAAACAGAGGGGCTGAAACAGAGGGCGAGAAACAGAGTGGCTGACACAGAGGGGCTGAAACAGAGGGCGAGAAACAGAGGGGCTGAAACAGAGGTCGAGAAACAGAGGGGCTGAAACAGAGGGGCTGAAACAGAGGGGCTGAAACAGAGGGGCTGAATCAGAGGGGCTGATTCAGAGGGGCTGAAACAGAGGGGCTGAATCCGCGGGGCTGAAACAGAGGGCGAGAAACAGAGGGGCTGAAACAGAGGTCGACAAACAGAGGGGCAGAAACAGAGGGCGAGAAACATAGGGGCTGAAACAGAGGGGCTGAAACAGAGGGCGAGAATCAGAGGGGCTGAATCAGAGGGGCTGAATCAGAGGGGCTGAATCAGAGGGGCTGAAACAGAGGGGCTGAATCAGAGTGGCTGAAACAGAGGGCGAGAAACAGAGGGGCTGAAACAGAGGGTGGGAAACAGAGGGGCTGAAACAGAGGGCGAGAAACAGAGGGGCTGGAACAGAGGGGCTGAAACAGAGGGGCTGAATCATAGGGGCTGATTCAGAGGGGCTGAAACAGAGGGGCTGAATCAGCGGGGCTGAAACAGAGGGCGAGAAACAGAGGGGCTCATACAGAGGGCGACAAACAGAGGGGCAGAAACAGAGGGCGAGAAACAGAGGGGCTGAAACAGAGGGTCTGAAACAGAGGGCGAGAATCAGAGGGGCTGAAACAGAGGGCGAGAAACAGAGGGGCTGAAACAGAGGGGCTGAAACAGTGTGGCTGAAACAGAGGGCGAGAAACAGAGGGGCTGAAACAGAGGGCGAGAAAGAGATGGGCTGAAACAGAGGGGCTGAAACAGAGGGGCTGAAACAGAGCACGAGAAACAGAGGGGCTGAAACAGAGGGCGAGAAACAGAGGGGCTGAAACAGAGGGGCTGAAACAGAGGGGCTGAAACAGAGGGGCTGAAACAGAGGGCGAGAAACAGAGGGGCTGAATCAGAGGGGCTGAATCAGAGGGTCTGAAACAGGGGCTGAAACAGTGGGCGAGAAATAGAGGGGCTGAAACAGCGGGCGAGAAACAGAGGGCGAGAAACAGAGGGGCTGAATCAGACGTGCTGAATCAGAGGGGCTGAATCAGAGGGGCTGACA
This sequence comes from Chiloscyllium punctatum, assembly GCF_047496795.1. Classification (NCBI taxonomy): domain Eukaryota; kingdom Metazoa; phylum Chordata; class Chondrichthyes; order Orectolobiformes; family Hemiscylliidae; genus Chiloscyllium; species Chiloscyllium punctatum. Next base: position 2,912,497 of record NW_027309793.1, on the reverse strand, counting down.
CAAAGGGGCTGAATCAGAGTGGCTGAAACAGAGGGCGAGAAACACAGGGGCTGAGACAGAGGGCGAGAAACAGAGGGGATGAAACAGAGGCGAGAAACAGAGGGGCTGAAACAGAGGGCGAGAAACAGAGGGGCTGAAACAGAGGGGCTGAAACAGAGGGGCTGAAACAGAGGGGCTGAAACAGAGGGCGAGAAACAGAGGGGCTGAAACAGAGGGCGAGAATCAGAGGGGATGAAACAGAAGCGAGAAACAGAGGGGCTGAAACAGAGGGCGAGAAACTCTGGTTCTGAAACAGAGGGGCTGAAACAGAGGGGCTGAAACAGAGGGGCTGAAACAGAGGGCGAGAAACAGAGGGGCTGAAACAGAGTGCGAGAAACAGAGGGGTTGAAACAGAGGGCGAGAAACAGAGGGGCTGAAACAGAGGGGATGAAACAGAGGGGCTGAAACAGAGGGCGAGAAACAGAGTGGCTGACACAGAGGGGCTGAAACAGAGGGCGAGAAACAGAGGGGCTGAAACAGAGGTCGAGAAACAGAGGGGCTGAAACAGAGGGGCTGAAACAGAGGGGCTGAAACAGAGGGGCTGAATCAGAGGGGCTGATTCAGAGGGGCTGAAACAGAGGGGCTGAATCCGCGGGGCTGAAACAGAGGGCGAGAAACAGAGGGGCTGAAACAGAGGTCGACAAACAGAGGGGCAGAAACAGAGGGCGAGAAACATAGGGGCTGAAACAGAGGGGCTGAAACAGAGGGCGAGAATCAGAGGGGCTGAATCAGAGGGGCTGAATCAGAGGGGCTGAATCAGAGGGGCTGAAACAGAGGGGCTGAATCAGAGTGGCTGAAACAGAGGGCGAGAAACAGAGGGGCTGAAACAGAGGGTGGGAAACAGAGGGGCTGAAACAGAGGGCGAGAAACAGAGGGGCTGGAACAGAGGGGCTGAAACAGAGGGGCTGAATCATAGGGGCTGATTCAGAGGGGCTGAAACAGAGGGGCTGAATCAGCGGGGCTGAAACAGAGGGCGAGAAACAGAGGGGCTCATACAGAGGGCGACAAACAGAGGGGCAGAAACAGAGGGCGAGAAACAGAGGGGCTGAAACAGAGGGTCTGAAACAGAGGGGGAGAATCAGAGGGGCTGAAACAGAGGGCGAGAAACAGAGGGGCTGAAACAGAGGGGCTGAAACAGTGTGGCTGAAACAGAGGGCGAGAAACAGAGGGGCTGAAACAGAGGGCGAGAAAGAGATGGGCTGAAACAGAGGGGCTGAAACAGAGGGGCTGAAACAGAGCACGAGAAACAGAGGGGCTGAAACAGAGGGCGAGAAACAGAGGGGCTGAAACAGAGGGGCTGAAACAGAGGGGCTGAAACAGAGGGGCTGAAACAGAGGGCGAGAAACAGAGGGGCTGAATCAGAGGGGCTGAATCAGAGGGTCTGAAACAGGGGCTGAAACAGTGGGCGAGAAATAGAGGGGCTGAAACAGCGGGCGAGAAACAGAGGGCGAGAAACAGAGGGGCTGAATCAGACGTGCTGAATCAGAGGGGCTGAATCAGAGGGGCTGACACAAAGGGGCTGAATCAGAGTGGCTGAAACAGAGGGCGAGAAACACAGGGGCTGAGACAGAGGGCGAGAAACAGAGGGGATGAAACAGAGGCGAGAAACAGAGGGGCTGAAACAGAGGGCGAGAAACAGAGGGGCTGAAACAGAGGGGCTGAAACAGAGGGGCTGAAACAGAGGGGCTGAAACAGAGGGCGAGAAACAGAGGGGCTGAAACAGAGGGCGAGAATCAGAGGGGTTGAAACAGAGGGCGAGAAACAGAGGGGCTGAAACAGAGGGGATGAAACAGAGGGCGAGAAACAGAGGGGCTGAAACAGAGGTCGAGAAACAGAGGGGCTGAAACAGAGGGGCTGAAACAGAGGGGCTGAAACAGAGGGGCTGAATCAGAGGGGCTGATTCAGAGGGGCTGAAACAGAGGGGCTGAATCAGTGGGGCTGAAACAGAGGGCGAGAAACAGAGGGGCTGAAACAGAGGTCGACAAACAGAGGGGCAGAAACAGAGGGCGAGAAACATAGGGGCTGAAACAGAGGGGCCGAAACAGAGAGCGAGAATCAGAGGGGCTGAAACAGAGGGCGAGAAACAGTGGGCGAGAAACAGAGGGACTGAAACAGAGTGGCTGAAAGAGAGGGGCTGAAACAGAGTGGCTGAAACAGAGGGCGAGAAACAGAGGGGCTGAAACAGAGGGCGAGAAACAGAGGGGCTGAAACAGAGGGCGAGAAAGAGATGGGCTGAAACAGAGGGGCTGAAACAGAGGGCGAGAAACAGAGGGGCTGAAACAGAGGGCGAAAAACAGAGGGGCTGAAACAGAGGGCGAGAAACAGAGGGGCTGAAACAGAGGGGCTGAAACAGAGGGCGAGAATCAGAGGGGCTGAAACAGAGGGCGAGAAACAGAGAGGCTGAAACAGAGGGGCTGAAACAGTGTGGCTGAAACAGAGGGCGAGAAACAGAGGGGCTGAAACAGAGGGCGAGAAAGAGATGGGCTGAAACAGAGGGGCTGAAACAGAGGGGCTGAAACAGAGCACGAGAAACAGAGAGGCTGAAACAGAGGGCGAGAAACAGAGGGGCTGAAACAGAGGGGCTGAAACAGAGGGGCTGAAACAGAGGGGCTGAAACAGAGGGCGAGAAACAGAGGGGCTGAATCAGAGGGGCTGAATCAGAGGGGCTGAAACAGGGGCTGAAACAGTGGGCGAGAAATAGAGGGGCTGAAACAGCGGGCGAGAAACAGAGGGCGAGAAACAGAGGGACTGAAACAGAGGGCGAGAAACAGAGAGGCTGAAACAGAGGGGCTGAAACAGTGTGGCTGAAACAGAGGGCGAGAAACAGAGTGGCTGAAACAGAGTGCGAGAAAGAGAGGGGCTGAAACAGAGGGGCTGAAACAGAGGGCGAGAAACAGAGGGGCTGAAACAGAGGGCGAGAAACAGAGGGCGAGAAACAGAGGGACTGAAACAGAGGGGCTGAAACAGAGGGGCTGAAAAAGAGGGCGAGAAACAGAGGGGCTGAAACAGAGGGTTAGAAACAGAGGGGCTGAAATACGGGGCGTGAAACAGAGGGGCTGAAACAGACGGGCGCGAAACAGAGGGGCTGAAACAGAGGGCGAGAAACAGAGGGGCTGAAACAGAGGGCGAGAAACAGAGGGCGAGAAACAGAGGGACTGAAACAGAGGGGCTGCAACAGAGGGGCTGAAAAAGAGGGCGAGAAACAGAGGGGCTGAAACAGAGGGTGTGAAATAGAGGGGCTGAAACATGGGGCGTGAAACAGAGGGGCTGAAACAGAGGGGCGCGAAGCAGAGCGGCGGGAAACAGAGGAGCTGAATCAGAGGGGCTGAATCAGAGGGTCTGAATCAGATGGCCTGAATCAGAGGGCCTGAAACAGAGGGTGAGAAACAGAGGGGCTGAATCAGAGGGCGAGAAACAGAGGGGCTGAAACAGAGGGGCTGAAACAGAGGGGCTGAATCAGAGGGGCTGAAACAGAGTGGCTGAATCAGAGGGGCTGAAACAGAGGGGCTGAATCAGAGGGCGAGAAACAGAGGGGCTGAAACAGAGGGCGAGAAACAGAGGGGCTGAAACAGAGGGGCTGAATCAGAGGGGCTGAATCAGAGGGGCTGATTCAGAGGGGCTGAAACAGAGGGGCTGAATCAGCCGGGCTGAAACAGAGGGCGAGAAACAGAGGGGCTGAAACAGAGGGCGAGAAACAGAGCAGCTGAAACAGAGGGCGAGAAACAGAGTGGCTAACACAGAGGGGCTGAAACAGAGGGCGAGAAACAGAGGTGCTGAAACAGAGGGCGAGAAACAGAGGGGCTGAATCAGAGGGGCTGAATCAGAGGGGCTGAATCAGAGGGGCTGACACAGAGGGGCTGAATCAGAGGGGCTGAAACACAGGGCGAGAAACAGAGGGGCTGAAACAGAGGGCGAGAAACAGAGGGGCTGAAACAGAGGGCGAGAAACAGAGGGGCTGAAACAGAGGGCGAGAAACAGAGGGGCTGAAACAGAGGGGCTGAAACAGAGGGGTTGAAACAGAGGGCGAGAAACAGAGGGGCTGAAACAGAGGGCGAGAAACAGAGGGGTTGAACAACAGGGCGAGAAACAGAGGGGCTGAAACAGAGGGGATGAAACAGAGGGGCTGAAACAGAGGGCGAGAAACAGAGTGGCTGACACAGAGGGGCTGAAACAGAGGGCGAGAAACAGAGGGGCTGAAACAGAGGTCGAGAAACAGAGGGGCTGAAACAGAGGGGCTGAAACAGAGGGGCTGAAACAGAGGGGCTGAATCAGAGGGGCTGATTCAGAGGGGCTGAAACAGAGGGGCTGAATCCGCGGGGCTGAAACAGAGGGCGAGAAACAGAGGGGCTGAAACAGAGGTCGACAAACAGAGGGGCAGAAACAGAGGGCGAGAAACATAGGGGCTGAAACAGAGGGGCTGAAACAGAGGGCGAGAATCAGAGGGGCTGAATCAGAGGGGCTGAATCAGAGGGGCTGAATCAGAGGGGCTGAAACAGAGGGGCTGAATCAGAGTGGCTGAAACAGAGGGCGAGAAACAGAGGGGCTGAAACAGAGGGCGAGAAACAGAGGGGCTGAAACAGAGGGCGAGAAACAGAGGGGTTGAAACAGAGGGCGAGAAACAGAGGGGCTGAAACAGAGGGGATGAAACAGAGGGCGAGAAACAGAGGGGCTGAAACAGAGGTCGAGAAACAGAGGGGCTGAAACAGAGGGTCTGAAACAGAGGGGCTGAAACAGAGGGGCTGAATCAGAGGGGCTGATTCAGAGGGGCTGAAACAGAGGGGCTGAATCAGTGGGGCTGAAACAGAGGGCGAGAAACAGAGGGGCTGAAACAGAGGGGCTGAAACAGAGGGGCTGAAACAGAGGGCGAGAAACAGAGGGGCTGAAACAGAGGGTGGGAAACAGAGGGGGTGAAACAGAGGGCGAGAAACAGAGGGGCTGGAACAGAGGGGCTGAAACAGAGGGGCTGAATCATAGGGGCTGATTCAGAGGGGCTGAAACAGAGGGGCTGAATCAGCGGGGCTGAAACAGAGGGCGAGAAACAGAGGGGTTGAAACAGAGGGCGAGAAACAGAGGGGCTGAAACAGAGGGCGAGAAACAGAGGGGCTGAAACAGAGGGGCTGAATCAGAGGGGCTGAATCAGAGGGGCTGATTCAGAGGGGCTGAAACAGATGGGCTGAATCAGCCGGGCTGAAACAGAGGGCGAGAAACAGAGGGGCTGATACAGAGGGCGACAAACAGAGGGGCAGATACAGAGGGCGAGAAACAGAGGGGCTGAAACAGAGGGGCTGAAACAGAGGGCGAGAATCAGAGGGGCTGAAACAGAGGGCGAGAAACAGAGAGGCTGAAACAGAGGGGCTGAAACAGTGTGGCTGAAACAGAGGGCGAGAAACAGAGGGGCTGAAACAGAGGGCGAGAAAGAGATGGGCTGAAACAGAGTGGCTGAAACAGAGGGCGAGAAACAGAGGGGCTGAAACAGAGGGCGAGAAACAGAGGGGCTGAAACAGAGGGCGAGAAACAGAGGGGTTGAAACAGAGGGCGAGAAACAGAGTGGCTGAAGCAGAGGGCGAGAAACAGAGGGGCTGAAACAGAGGGCGAGAAAGAGAGGTGCTGAAACAGAGGGGCTGAAACAGAGGGGCTGAAACAGAGGGCGAGAAACAGAGGGACTGAAACAGAGTGGCTGAAAGAGAGGGGCTGAAACAGAGTGGCTGAAACAGAGGGCGAGAAACAGAGGGGCTGAAACAGAGGGCGAGAAACAGAGGGGCTGAAACAGAGGGCGAGAAAGAGATGGGCTGAAACAGAGGGGCTGAAACAGAGGGCGAGAAACAGAGGGGCTGAAACAGAGGGCGAAAAACAGAGGGGCTGAAACAGAGGGCGAGAAACAGAGGGGCTGAAACAGAGGGGCTGAAACAGAGGGCGAGAATCAGAGGGGCTGAAACAGAGGGCGAGAAACAGAGAGGCTGAAACAGAGGGGCTGAAACAGTGTGGCTGAAACAGAGGGCGAGAAACAGAGGGGCTGAAACAGAGGGCGAGAAACAGAGGGGTTGAAACAGAGGGCGAGAAACAGAGTGGCTGAAGCAGAGGGCGAGAAACAGAGGGGCTGAAACAGAGGGCGAGAAAGAGAGGTGCTGAAACAGAGGGGCTGAAACAGAGGGGCTGAAACAGAGGGCGAGAAACAGAGGGACTGAAACAGAGTGGCTGAAAGAGAGGGGCTGAAACAGAGTGGCTGAAACAGAGGGCGAGAAACAGAGGGGCTGAAACAGAGGGCGAGAAACAGAGGGGCTGAAACAGAGGGCGAGAAAGAGATGGGCTGAAACAGAGGGGCTGAAACAGAGGGCGAGAAACAGAGGGGCTGAAACAGAGGGCGAAAAACAGAGGGGCTGAAACAGAGGGCGAGAAACAGAGGGGCTGAAACAGAGGGGCTGAAACAGAGGGCGAGAATCAGAGGGGCTGAAACAGAGGGCGAGAAACAGAGAGGCTGAAACAGAGGGGCTGAAACAGTGTGGCTGAAACAGAGGGCGAGAAACAGAGGGGCTGAAACAGAGGGCGAGAAAGAGATGGGCTGAAACAGAGGGGCTGAAACAGAGGGGCTGAAACAGAGCACGAGAAACAGAGAGGCTGAAACAGAGGGCGAGAAACAGAGGGGCTGAAACAGAGGGGCTGAAACAGAGGGGCTGAAACAGAGGGGCTGAAACAGAGGGCGAGAAACAGAGGGGCTGAATCAGAGGGGCTGAATCAGAGGGGCTGAAACAGGGGCTGAAACAGTGGGCGAGAAATAGAGGGGCTGAAACAGCGGGCGAGAAACAGAGGGCGAGAAACAGAGGGACTGAAACAGAGGGCGAGAAACAGAGAGGCTGAAACAGAGGGGCTGAAACAGTGTGGCTGAAACAGAGGGCGAGAAACAGAGTGGCTGAAACAGAGGGCGAGAAAGAGAGGGGCTGAAACAGAGGGCCAGAAACAGAGGGGCTGAAACAGAGGGGCTGAAACAGAGGGCGAGAAACAGAGGGGCTGAAACAGAGGGCGAGAAACAGAGGGCGAGAAACAGAGGGACTGAAACAGAGGGGCTGAAACAGAGGGGCTGAAAAAGAGGGCGAGAAACAGAGGGGCTGAAACAGAGGGTTAGAAACAGAGGGGCTGAAATACGGGGCGTGAAACAGAGGGGCTGAAACAGACGGGCGCGAAACAGAGCGGCGGGAAACAGAGGGGCTGAAACAGAGGGGCTGAAACAGAGGGGCTGATTCAGAGGGGCTGAAACAGAGGGCGAGAAACAGAGGGGCTGAATCAGAGGGGCTGAATCAGAGGGGCTGAATCAGAGGGGCTGAAACAGAGGGCGAGAAACAGAGGGGCTGAAACAGAGGGTGGGAAACAGAGGGGCTGAAACAGAGGGCGAGAAACAGAGGGGCTGTAACAGAGGGGCTGAATCAGCGGGGCTGAAACAGAGGGCGAGAAACAGAGGGGCTGAAACAGAGGGCGAAAAACAGAGGGGCAGAAACAGAGGGCGAGAAACAGAGGGGCTGAAACAGAGGGGCTGAAACAGAGGGCGAGAAACAGAGTGGCTGAAACTGAGGGCGAGAAAAAGAGGGGCTGAAACAGAGGGGCTGAAACAGAGGGGCTGAAACAGAGAGCGAGAAACAGAGGGGCTGAAACAGAGGGCGAGAAACAGAGGGCGAGTAACAGGGGGGCTCAAACAGAGGGTCTGTAACAGAGGGGCTGAATCAGAGGGGCTGATTCAGAGGTGCTGAAACAGAGGGGCTGAATCAGCGGGGCTGAAACAGAGGGCGAGAAACAGAGGGGTTGAAACAGAGGGCGAGAAACAGAGTGGCTGAAGCAGAGGGCGAGAAACAGAGGGGCTGAAACAGAGGGCGAGAAAGAGAGGTGCTGAAACAGAGGGGCTGAAACAGAGGGGCTGAAACAGAGGGCGAGAAACAGAGGGGCTGAAACAGAGGGCGAGAAACTGAGGGGCTGAAACAGAGGGGCTGAAACAGAGGGGCTGAAACAGAGGGCGACAAACAGAGGGGCTAAACAGAGGGGCAGAATCAGAGGGGCTGAATCAGAGGGGCTGAAACAGAGGGGCTGAAACAGTGGGCGAGAAACAGAGGGGCTGAAATAGCGGGCGAGAAACAGAAGGCGAGAAACAGTGTGGCTGAAACAGAGGGGCTGAAACAGACGGGCTGAAACAGCGAGCCTGAAACAGAGGGCGAGAAACAGAGGGCGAGAAACAGAGGGGCTGAAACAGAGGGGCTGAAACAGAGGTGCTGAAACAGAGGGGCTGAATCAGAGGGGCTGAAACAGAGGGGCTGAATCAGAGGGGTTGAAACAGAGGGCGAGAAACAGAGGGGCTGTAACAGAGGGCGAGAAACAGAGGGGCTGAAACAGAGGGGCTGAAACAGAGGGCGAGAAACAGAGGGGCTGAAACAGTGGGCGATAAAAAGAGGGGCTGAAACAGAGGGCGAGAAACAGATGAGCTGAAACAGAGGTGCTGAAACAGAGGGCGAGAAACAAAGGGGCTGAAACAGAGGGCGAGAAACAGAGGGCGAGAAACAGAGGGACTGAAACAGAGGGGCTGCAACAGAGGGGCTGAAAAAGAGGGCGAGAAACAGAGGGGCTGAAACAGAGGGTGTGAAATAGAGGGGCTGAAACATGGGGCGTGAAACAGAGGGGCTGAAACAGAGGGGCGCGAAGCAGAGCGGCGGGAAACAGAGGAGCTGAATCAGAGGGGCTGAATCAGAGGGTCTGAATCAGATGGCCTGAATCAGAGGGCCTGAAACAGAGGGTGAGAAACAGAGGGGCTGAATCAGAGGGCGAGAAACAGAGGGGCTGAAACAGAGGGGCTGAAACAGAGGGGCTGAATCAGAGGGGCTGAAACAGAGTGGCTGAATCAGAGGGGCTGAAACAGAGGGGCTGAATCAGAGGGCGAGAAACAGAGGGGCTGAAACAGAGGGCGAGAAACAGAGGGGCTGAAACAGAGGGGCTGAATCAGAGGGGCTGAATCAGAGGGGCTGATTCAGAGGGGCTGAAACAGAGGGGCTGAATCAGCCGGGCTGAAACAGAGGGCGAGAAACAGAGGGGCTGAAACAGAGGGCGAGAAACAGAGCGGCTGAAACAGAGGGCGAGAAACAGAGTGGCTAACACAGAGGGGCTGAAACAGAGGGCGAGAAACAGAGGTGCTGAAACAGAGGGCGAGAAACAGAGGGGCTGAATCAGAGGGGCTGAATCAGAGGGGCAGAATCAGAGGGGCTGACACAGAGGGGCTGAATCAGAGGGGCTGAAACAGAGGGCGAGAAACAGAGGGGCTGAAACAGAGGGCGAGAAACAGAGGGGCTGAAACAGAGGGCGAGAAACAGAGGGGCTGAAACAGAGGGCGAGAAACAGAGGGGCTGAAACAGAGGGGCTGAAACAGAGGGGTTGAAACAGAGGGCGAGAAACAGAGGGGCTGAAACAGAGGGCGAGAAACAGAGGGGTTGAACAACAGGGCGAAGAAACAGAGGGGCTGAAACAGAGGGGATGAAACAGAGGGGCTGAAACAGAGGGCGAGAAACAGAGTGGCTGACACAGAGGGGCTGAAACAGAGGGCGAGAAACAGAGGGGCTGAAACAGAGGTCGAGAAACAGAGGGGCTGAAACAGAGGGGCTGAAACAGAGGGGCTGAAACAGAGGGGCTGAATCAGAGGGGCTGATTCAGAGGGGCTGAAACAGAGGGCGAGAAACAGAGGGGCTGAAACAGAGGTCGACAAACAGAGGGGCAGAAACAGAGGGCGAGAAACATAGGGGCTGAAACAGAGGGGCTGAAACAGAGGGCGAGAATCAGAGGGGCTGAATCAGAGGGGCTGAATCAGAGGGGCTGAATCAGAGGGGCTGAATCAGAGGGGCTGAATCAGAGGGGCTGAAACAGAGGGCGAGAAACAGAGGGGCTGAAACAGAGGGCGAGAAACAGAGGGGCTGAAACAGAGGGCGAGAAACAGAGGGGTTGAAACAGAGGGCGAGAAACAGAGGGGCTGAAACAGAGGGGATGAAACAGAGGGCGAGAAACAGAGGGGCTGAAACAGAGGTCGAGAAACAGAGGGGCTGAAACAGAGGGTCTGAAACAGAGGGGCTGAAACAGAGGGGCTGAATCAGAGGGGCTGATTCAGAGGGGCTGAAACAGAGGGGCTGAATCAGTGGGGCTGAAACAGAGGGCGAGAAACAGAGGGGCTGAAACAGAGGGGCTGAAACAGAGGGGCTGAAACAGAGGGCGAGAAACAGAGGGGCTGAAACAGAGGGTGGGAAACAGAGGGGGTGAAACAGAGGGCGAGAAACAGAGGGGCTGGAACAGAGGGGCTGAAACAGAGGGGCTGAATCATAGGGGCTGATTCAGAGGGGCTGAAACAGAGGGGCTGAATCAGCGGGGCTGAAACAGAGGGCGAGAAACAGAGGGGTTGAAACAGAGGGCGAGAAACAGAGGGGCTGAAACAGAGGGCGAGAAACAGAGGGGCTGAAACAGAGGGGCTGAATCAGAGGGGCTGAATCAGAGGGGCTGATTCAGAGGGGCTGAAACAGATGGGCTGAATCAGCCGGGCTGAAACAGAGGGCGAGAAACAGAGGGGCTGATACAGAGGGCGACAAACAGAGGGGCAGATACAGAGGGCGAGAAACAGAGGGGCTGAAACAGAGGGGCTGAAACAGAGGGCGAGAATCAGAGGGGCTGAAACAGAGGGCGAGAAACAGAGGGGCTGAAACAGAGGGGCTGAAACAGTGTGGCTGAAACAGAGGGCGAGAAACAGAGGGGCTGAGACAGAGGGCGAGAAAGAGATGGGCTGAAACAGAGGGGCTGAAACAGAGGGGCTGAAACAGAGCACGAGAAACAGAGGGGCTGAAACAGAGGGCGAGAAACAGAGGGGCTGAAACAGAGGGGCTGAAACAGAGGGGCTGAAACAGAGGGGCTGAAACAGAGGGCGAGAAACAGAGGGGCTGAATCAGAGGGGCTGAATCAGAGGGGCTGAAACAGGGGCTGAAACAGTGGGCGAGAAATAGAGGGGCTGAAACAGCGGGCGAGAAACAGAGGGCGAGAAACAGAGGGGCTGAATCAGACGGGCTGAATCAGAGGGGCTGAATAAGAGGGGCTGACACAGAGGGGCTGAATCAGAGTGGCTGAAACAGAGGGCGAGAAACACAGGGGCTGAGACAGAGGGCGAGAAACAGAGGGGATGAAACAGAAGCGAGAAACAGAGGGGCTGAAACAGAGGGCGAGAAACAGAGGGGCTGAAACAGAGGGGCTGAAACAGAGGGGCTGAAACAGAGGGGCTGAAACAGAGGGCGAGAAACAGAGGGGCTGAAACAGAGGGCGAGAAAGAGATGGGCTGAAACAGAGGGGCTGAAACAGAGGGCGAGAAACAGAGGGGCTGAAACAGAGGGCGAAAAACAGAGGGGCTGAAACAGAGGGCGAGAAACAGAGCGGCTGAAACAGAGGGGCTGAAACAGAGGGCGAGAATCAGAGGGGCTGAAACAGAGGGCGAGAAACAGAGAGGCTGAAACAGAGGGGCTGAAACAGTGTGGCTGAAACAGAGGGCGAGAAACAGAGGGGCTGAAACAGAGGGCGAGAAAGAGATGGGCTGAAACAGAGGGGCTGAAACAGAGGGGCTGAAACAGAGCACGAGAAACAGAGAGGCTGAAACAGAGGGCGAGAAACAGAGGGGCTGAAACAGCGGGGCTGAAACAGAGGGGCTGAAACAGAGGGGCTGAAACAGAGGGCGAGAATCAGAGGGGCTGAATCAGAGGGGCTGAATCAGAGGGGCTGAAACAGGGGCTGAAACAGTGGGCGAGAAATAGAGGGGCTGAAACAGCGGGCGAGAAACAGAGGGCGAGAAACAGAGGGACTGAAACAGAGGGCGAGAAACAGAGAGGCTGAAACAGAGGGGCTGAAACAGTGTGGCTGAAACAGAGGGCGAGAAACAGAGGGGCTGAAACAGAGGGCGAGAAAGAGAGGGGCTGAAACAGAGGGCCAGAAACAGAGGGGCTGAAACAGAGGGGCTGAAACAGAGGGCGAGAAACAGAGGGGCTGAAACAGAGGGCGAGAAACAGAGGGCGAGAAACAGAGGGACTGAAACAGAGGGGCTGAAACAGAGGGGCTGAAAAAGAGGGCGAGAAACAGAGGGGCTGAAACAGAGGGTTAGAAACAGAGGGGCTGAAATACGGGGCGTGAAACAGAGGGGCTGAAACAGACGGGCGCGAAACAGAGCGGCGGGAAACAGAGGGGCTGAAACAGAGGGGCTGAAACAGAGGGGCTGATTCAGAGGGGCTGAAACAGAGGGCGAGAAACAGAGGGGCTGAATCAGAGGGGCTGAATCAGAGGGGCTGAATCAGAGGGGCTGAAACAGAGGGCGAGAAACAGAGGGGCTGAAACAGATGGTGGGAAACAGAGGGGCTGAAACAGAGGGCGAGAAACAGAGGGGCTGTAACAGAGGGACTGAATCAGCGGGGCTGAAATAGAGGGCGAGAAACAGAGGGGCTGAAACAGAGGGCGAGGCACAGAGGGGTTGAAACAGAGGGCGAGAAACAGAGGGGCTGAAACAGAGGGGATGAAACAGAGGGCGAGAAACAGAGGGGCTGAAACAGAGGTCGAGAAACAGAGGGGCTGAAACAGAGGGTCTGAAACAGAGGGGCTGAAACAGAGGGGCTGAATCAGAGGGGCTGATTCAGAGGGGCTGAAACAGAGGGGATGAAACAGAGGGGCTGAAACAGAGGGCGAGAAACAGAGTGGCTGACACAGAGGGGCTGAAACAGAGGGCGAGAAACAGAGGGGCTGAAACAGAGGTCGAGAAACAGAGGGGCTGAAACAGAGGGGCTGAAACAGAGGGGCTGAAACAGAGGGGCTGAATCAGAGGGGCTGATTCAGAGGGGCTGAAACAGAGGGGCTGAATCCGCGGGGCTGAAACAGAGGGCGAGAAACAGAGGGGCTGAAACAGAGGTCGACAAACAGAGGGGCAGAAACAGAGGGCGAGAAACATAGGGGCTGAAACAGAGGGGCTGAAACAGAGGGCGAGAATCAGAGGGGCTGAATCAGAGGGGCTGAATCAGAGGGGCTGAATCAGAGGGGCTGAAACAGAGGGGCTGAATCAGAGTGGCTGAAACAGAGGGCGAGAAACAGAGGGGCTGAAACAGAGGGCGAGAAACAGAGGGGCTGAAACAGAGGGCGAGAAACAGAGGGGTTGAAACAGAGGGCGAGAAACAGAGGGGCTGAAACAGAGGGGATGAAACAGAGGGCGAGAAACAGAGGGGCTGAAACAGAGGTCGAGAAACAGAGGGGCTGAAACAGAGGGTCTGAAACAGAGGGGCTGAAACAGAGGGGCTGAATCAGAGGGGCTGATTCAGAGGGGCTGAAACAGAGGGGCTGAATCAGTGGGGCTGAAACAGAGGGCGAGAAACAGAGGGGCTGAAACAGAGGGGCTGAAACAGAGGGGCTGAAACAGAGGGCGAGAAACAGAGGGGCTGAAACAGAGGGTGGGAAACAGAGGGGCTGAAACAGAGGGCGAGAAACAGAGGGGCTGGAACAGAGGGGCTGGAGCAGAGGGGCTGAATCATAGGGGCTGATTCAGATGGGCTGAAACAGAGGGGCTGAATCAGCGGGGCTGAAACAGAGGGCGAGAAACAGAGGGGTTGAAACAGAGGGCGAGAAACAGAGGGGCTGAAACAGAGGGCGAGAAACAGAGGGGCTGAAACAGAGGGGCTGAATCAGAGGGGCTGAATCAGAGGGGCTGATTCAGAGGGGCTGAAACAGAGGGGCTGAATCAGCCGGGCTGAAACAGAGGGCGAGAAACAGAGGGGCTGATACAGAGGGCGACAAACAGAGGGGCAGAAACAGAGGGCGAGAAACAGAGGGGCTGAAACAGAGGGGCTGAAACAGAGGGCGAGAATCAGAGGGGCTGAAACAGAGGGCGAGAAACAGAGGGGCTGAAACAGAGGGGCTGAAACAGTGTGGCTGAAACAGAGGACGAGAAACAGAGGGGCTGAGACAGAGGGCGAGAAAGAGATGGGCTGAAACAGAGGGGCTGAAACAGAGGGGCTGAAACAGAGCACGAGAAACAGAGGGGCTGAAACAGAGGGCGAGAAACAGAGGGGCTGAAACAGAGGGGCTGAAACAGAGGGGCTGAAACAGAGGGGCTGAAACAGAGGCCGAGAAACAGAGGGGCTGAATCAGAGGGGCTGAATCAGAGGGGCTGAAACAGGGGCTGAAACAGTGGGCGAGAAATAGAGGGGCTGAAACAGCGGGCGAGAAACAGAGGGCGAGAAACAGAGGGGCTGAATCAGACGGGCTGAATCAGAGGGGCTGAATCAGAGGGGCTGACACAGAGGGGCTGAATCAGAGTGGCTGAAACAGAGGGCGAGAAACACAGGGGCTGAGACAGAGGGCGAGAAACAGAGGGGATGAAACAGAAGCGAGAAACAGAGGGACTGAAACAGAGGGTGAGAAACAGAGGGGCTGAAACAGAGGGGCTGAAACAGAGGGGCTGAAACAGAGGGGCTGAAACAGAGGGCGAGAAACAGAGGGGCTGAAACAGAGGGCGAGAAAGAGATGGGCTGAAACAGAGGGGCTGAAACAGAGGGCGAGAAACAGAGGGGCTGAAACAGAGGGCGAAAAACAGAGGGGCTGAAACAGAGGGCGAGAAACAGAGGGGCTGAAACAGAGGGGCTGAAACAGAGGGCGAGAATCAGAGGGGCTGAAACAGAGGGCGAGAAACAGAGAGGCTGAAACAGAGGGGCTGAAACAGTGTGGCTGAAACAGAGGGCGAGAAACAGAGGGGCTGAAACAGAGGGCGAGAAAGAGATGGGGTGAAACAGAGGGGCTGAAACAGAGGGGCTGAAACAGAGCACGAGAAACAGAGAGGCTGAAACAGAGGGCGAGAAACAGAGGGGCTGAAACAGAGGGGCTGAAACAGAGGGGCTGAAACAGAGGGGCTGAAACAGAGGGCGAGAAACAGAGGGGCTGAATCAGAGGGGCTGAATCAGAGGGGCTGAAACAGGGGCTGAAACAGTGGGCGAGAAATAGAGGGGCTGAAACAGCGGGCGAGAAACAGAGGGCGAGAAACAGAGGGACTGAAACAGAGGGCGAGAAACAGAGAGGCTGAAACAGAGGGGCTGAAACAGTGTGGCTGAAACAGAGGGCGAGAAACAGAGGGGCTGAGACAGAGGGCGAGAAAGAGAGGGGCTGAAACAGAGGGCCAGAAACAGAGGGGCTGAAACAGAGGGGCTGAAACAGAGGGCGAGAAACAGAGGGGCTGAAACAGAGGGCGAGAAACAGAGGGCGAGAAACAGAGGGACTGAAACAGAGGGGCTGAAACAGAGGGGCTGAAAAAGAGGGCGAGAAACAGAGGGGCTGAAACAGAGGGTTAGAAACAGAGGGGCTGAAATACGGGGCGTGAAACAGAGGGGCTGAAACAGACGGGCGCGAAACAGAGCGGCGGGAAACAGAGGGGCTGAAACAGAGGGGCTGAAACAGAGGGGCTGATTCAGAGGGGCTGAAACAGAGGGCGAGAAACAGAGGGGCTGAATCAGAGGGGCTGAATCAGAGGGGCTGAATCAGAGGGGCTGAAACAGAGGGCGAGAAACAGAGGGGCTGAAACAGAGGGTGGGAAACAGAGGGGCTGAAACAGAGGCGAGAAACAGAGGGGCTGTAACAGAGGGGCTGAATCAGCGGGGCTGAAACAGAGGGCGAGAAACAGAGGGGCTGAAACAGAGGGCGAAAAACAGAGGGGCAGAAACAGAGGGCGAGAAACAGAGGGGCTGAAACAGAGGGGCTGAAACAGAGGGCGAGAAACAGAGTGGCTGAAACTGAGGGCGAGAAAAAGAGGGGCTGAAACAGAGGGGCTGAAACAGAGGGGCTGAAACAGAGAGCGAGAAACAGAGGGGCTGAAACAGAGGGCGAGAAACAGAGGGCGAGTAACAGGGGGGCTCAAACAGAGGGTCTGTAACAGAGGGGCTGAATCAGAGGGGCTGATTCAGAGGTGCTGAAACAGAGGGGCTGAATCAGCGGGGCTGAAACAGAGGGCGAGAAACAGAGGGGTTGAAACAGAGGTCGAGAAACAGAGTGGCTGAAGCAGAGGGCGAGAAACAGAGGTGCTGAAACAGAGGGCGAGAAAGAGAGGTGCTGAAACAGAGGGGCTGAATCAGAGGGGCTGAAACAGAGGGCGAGAAACAGAGGGGCTGAAACAGAGGGCGAGAAACTGAGGGGCTGAAACAGAGGGGCTGAAACAGAGGGGCTGAAACAGAGGGCGACAAACAGAGGGGCTAAACAGAGGGGCAGAATCAGAGGGGCTGAATCAGAGGGGCTGAAACAGAGGGGCTGAAACAGTGGGCGAGAAACAGAGGGGCTGAAATAGCGGGCGAGAAACAGAAGGCGAGAAACAGTGTGGCTGAAACAGAGGGGCTGAAACAGACGGGCTGAAACAGCGAGCCTGAAACAGAGGGCGAGAAACAGAGGGCGAGAAACAGAGGGGCTGAAACAGAGGGGCTGAAACAGAGGGGCTGAAACAGAGGGGCTGAATCAGAGGGGCTGAAACAGAGGGGCTGAATCAGAGGGGCTGAAACAGAGGGCGAGAAACAGAGGGGCTGTAACAGAGGGCGAGAAACAGAGGGGCTGAAACAGAGGTGCTGAAACAGAGGGCGAGAAACAGAGGGGCTGAAACAGTGGGCGATAAAAAGAGGGGCTGAAACAGAGGGCGAGAAACAGATGAGCTGAAACAGAGGGGCTGAAACAGAGGGCGAGAAACAGAGGGGCTGAAACAGAGGGCGAGAAACAGAGGGCGAGAAACAGAGGGACTGAAACAGAGGGGCTGCAACAGAGGGGCTGAAAAAGAGGGCGAGAAACAGAGGGGCTGAAACAGAGGGTGTGAAATAGAGGGGCTGAAACATGGGGCGTGAAACAGAGGGGCTGAAACAGAGGGGCGCGAAGCAGAGCGGCGGGAAACAGAGGAGCTGAATCAGAGGGGCTGAATCAGAGGGTCTGAATCAGATGGCCTGAATCAGAGGGCCTGAAACAGAGGGTGAGAAACAGAGGGGCTGAATCAGAGGGCGAGAAACAGAGGGGCTGAAACAGAGGGGCTGAAACAGAGGGGCTGAATCAGAGGGGCTGAAACAGAGTGGCTGAATCAGAGGGGCTGAAACAGAGGGGCTGAATCAGAGGGCGAGAAACAGAGGGGCTGAAACAGAGGGCGAGAAACAGAGGGGCTGAAACAGAGGGGCTGAATCAGAGGGGCTGAATCAGAGGGGCTGATTCAGAGGGGCTGAAACAGAGGGGCTGAATCAGCCGGGCTGAAACAGAGGGCGAGAAACAGAGGGGCTGAAACAGAGGGCGAGAAACAGAGCGGCTGAAACAGAGGGCGAGAAACAGAGTGGCTAACACAGAGGGGCTGAAACAGAGGGCGAGAAACAGAGGTGCTGAAACAGAGGGCGAGAAACAGAGGGGCTGAATCAGAGGGGCTGAATCAGAGGGGCTGAATCAGAGGGGCTGACACAGAGGGGCTGAATCAGAGGGGCTGAAACAGAGGGCGAGAAACAGAGGGGCTGAAACAGAGGGCGAGAAACAGAGGGGCTGAAACAGAGGGCGAGAAACAGAGGGGCTGAAACAGAGGGCGAGAAACAGAGGGGCTGAAACAGAGGGGCTGAAACAGAGGGGTTGAAACAGAGGGCGAGAAACAGAGGGGCTGAAACAGAGGGCGAGAAACAGAGGGGTTGAACAACAGGGCGAGAAACAGAGGGGCTGAAACAGAGGGGATGAAACAGAGGGGCTGAAACAGAGGGCGAGAAACAGAGTGGCTGACACAGAGGGGCTGAAACAGAGGGCGAGAAACAGAGGGGCTGAAACAGAGGTCGAGAAACAGAGGGGCTGAAACAGAGGGGCTGAAACAGAGGGGCTGAAACAGAGGGGCTGAATCAGAGGGGCTGATTCAGAGGGGCTGAAACAGAGGGGCTGAATCCGCGGGGCTGAAACAGAGGGCGAGAAACAGAGGGGCTGAAACAGAGGTCGACAAACAGAGGGGCAGAAACAGAGGGCGAGAAACATAGGGGCTGAAACAAAGGGGCTGAAACAGAGGGCGAGAATCAGAGGGGCTGAATCAGAGGGGCTGAATCAGAGGGGCTGAATCAGAGGGGCTGAAACAGAGGGGCTGAATCAGAGTGGCTGAAACAGAGGGCGAGAAACAGAGGGGCTGAAACAGAGGGCGAGAAACAGAGGGGCTGAAACAGAGGGCGAGAAACAGAGGGGTTGAAACAGAGGGCGAGAAACAGAGGGGCTGAAACAGAGGGGATGAAACAGAGGGCGAGAAACAGAGGGGCTGAAACAGAGGTCGAGAAACAGAGGGGCTGAAACAGAGGGTCTGAAACAGAGGGGCTGAAACAGAGGGGCTGAATCAGAGGGGCTGATTCAGAGGGGCTGAAACAGAGGGGCTGAATCAGTGGGGCTGAAACAGAGGGCGAGAAACAGAGGGGCTGAAACAGAGGGGCTGAAACAGAGGGGCTGAAACAGAGGGCGAGAAACAGAGGGGCTGAAACAGAGGGTGGGAAACAGAGGGGCTGAAACAGAGGGCGAGAAACAGAGGGGCTGGAACAGAGGGGCTGAAACAGAGGGGCTGAATCATAGGGGCTGATTCAGAGGGGCTGAAACAGAGGGGCTGAATCAGCGGGGCTGAAACAGAGGGCGAGAAACAGAGGGGTTGAAACAGAGGGCGAGAAACAGAGGGGCTGAAACAGAGGGCGAGAAACAGAGGGGCTGAAACAGAGGGGCTGAATCAGAGGGGCTGAATCAGAGGGGCTGATTCAGAGGGGCTGAAACAGAGGGGCTGAATCAGCCGGGCTGAAACAGAGGGCGAGAAACAGAGGGGCTGATACAGAGGGCGACAAACAGAGGGGCAGAAACAGAGGGCGAGAAACAGAGGGGCTGAAACAGAGGGGCTGAAACAGAGGGCGAGAATCAGAGGGGCTGAAACAGAGGGCGAGAAACAGAGGGGCTGAAACAGAGGGGCTGAAACAGTGTGGCTGAAACAGAGGGCGAGAAACAGAGGGGCTGAGACAGAGGGCGAGAAAGAGATGGGCTGAAACAGAGGGGCTGAAACAGAGGGGCTGAAACAGAGCACGAGAAACAGAGGGGCTGAAACAGAGGGCGAGAAACAGAGGGGCTGAAACAGAGGGGCTGAAACAGAGGGGCTGAAACAGAGGGGCTGAAACAGAGGCCGAGAAACAGAGGGGCTGAATCAGAGGGGCTGAATCAGAGGGGCTGAAACAGGGGCTGAAACAGTGGGCGAGAAATAGAGGGGCTGAAACAGCGGGCGAGAAACAGAGGGCGAGAAACAGAGGGGCTGAATCAGACGGGCTGAATCAGAGGGGCTGAATCAGAGGGGCTGACACAGAGGGGCTGAATCAGAGTGGCTGAAACAGAGGGCGAGAAACACAGGGGCTGAGACAGAGGGCGAGAAACAGAGGGGATGAAACAGAAGCGAGAAACAGAGGGGCTGAAACAGAGGGCGAGAAACAGAGGGGCTGAAACAGAGGGGCTGAAACAGAGGGGCTGAAACAGAGGGGCTGAAACAGAGGGCGAGAAACAGAGGGGCTGAAACAGAGGGCGAGAAACAGAGGGGTTGAAACAGAGGGCGAGAAACAGAGGGGCTGAAACAGAGGGGATGAAACAGAGGGCGAGAAACAGAGGGGCTGAAACAGAGGTCGAGAAACAGAGGGGCTGAAACAGAGGGGCTGAAACAGAGGGGCTGAAACAGTGGGGCTGAATCAGAGGGGCTGATTCAGAGGGGCTGAAACAGAGGGGCTGAATCAGTGGGGCTGAAACAGAGGGCGAGAAACAGAGGGGCTGAAACAGAGGTCGACAAACAGAGGGGCAGAAACAGAGGGCGAGAAACATAGGGGCTGAAACAGAGGGGCTGAAACAGAGAGCGAGAATCAGAGGGGCTGAAACAGAGGGCGAGAAACAGAGGGCGAGAAACAGAGGGACTGAAACAGAGTGGCTGAAAGAGAGGGGCTGAAACAGAGTGGCTGAAACAGAGGGCGAGAAACAGAGGGGCTGAAACAGAGGGCGAGAAACAGAGGGGCTGAAACAGAGGGCCAGAAAGAGATGGGCTGAAACAGAGGGGCTGAAACAGAGGGCGAGAAACAGAGGGGCTGAAACAGAGGGCGAAAAACAGAGGGGCTGAAACAGAGGGCGAGAAACAGAGGGGCTGAAACAGAGGGGCTGAAACAGAGGGCGAGAATCAGAGGGGCTGAAACAGAGGGCGAGAAACAGAGAGGCTGAAACAGAGGGGCTGAAACAGTGTGGCTGAAACAGAGGGCGAGAAACAGAGGGGCTGAAACAGAGGGCGAGAAAGAGATGGGCTGAAACAGAGGGGCTGAAACAGAGGGGCTGAAACAGAGCACGAGAAACAGAGGGGCTGAAACAGAGGGCGAGAAACAGAGGGGCTGAAACAGAGGGGCTGAAACAGAGGGGCTGAAACAGAGGGGCTGAAACAGAGGGCGAGAAACAGAGGGGCTGAATCAGAGGGGCTGAATCAGAGGGGCTGAAACAGGGGCTGAAACAGTGGGCGAGAAATAGAGGGGCTGAAACAGCGGGCGAGAAACAGAGGGCGAGAAACAGAGGGGCTGAATAAGACGGGCTGAATCAGAGGGGCTGAATCAGAGGGACTGACACAGAGGGGCTGAATCAGAGTGGCTGAAACAGAGGGCGAGAAACACAGGGGCTGAGACAGAGGGCGAGAAACAGAGGGGATGAAACAGAAGCGAGAAACAGAGGGGCTGAAACAGAGGGCGAGAAACTGAGGGGCTGAAACAGAGGGGCTGAAACAGAGGGGCTGAAACAGAGGGGCTGAAACAGAGGGCGAGAAACAGAGGGGCTGAAACAGAGTGCGAGAAACAGAGGGGTTGAAACAGAGGGCGAGAAACAGAGGGGCTGAAACAGAGGGGATGAAACAGAGGGGCTGAAACAGAGGGCGAGAAACAGAGTGGCTGACACAGAGGGGCTGAAACAGAGGGCGAGAAACAGAGGGGCTGAAACAGAGGTCGAGAAACAGAGGGGCTGAAACAGAGGGGCTGAAACAGAGGGGCTGAAACAGAGGGGCTGAATCAGAGGGGCTGATTCAGAGGGGCTGAAACAGAGGGGCTGAATCCGCGGGGCTGAAACAGAGGGCGAGAAACAGAGGGGCTGAAACAGAGGTCGACAAACAGAGGGGCAGAAACAGAGGGCGAGAAACATAGGGGCTGAAACAGAGGGGCTGAAACAGAGGGCGCGAATCAGAGGGGCTGAATCAGAGGGGCTGAATCAGAGGGGCTGAATCAGAGGGGCTGAAACAGAGGGGCTGAATCAGAGTGGCTGAAACAGAGGGCGAGAAACAGAGGGGCTGAAACAGAGGGTGGGAAACAGAGGGGCTGAAACAGAGGGCGAGAAACAGAGGGGCTGGAACAGAGGGGCTGAAACAGAGGGGCTGAATCATAGGGGCTGATTCAGAGGGGCTGAAACAGAGGGGCTGAATCAGCGGGGCTGAAACAGAGGGCGAGAAACAGAGGGGTTGAAACAGAGGGCGAGAAACAGAGGGACTGAAACAGAGGGCGAGAAACAGAGGGGCTGAAACAGAGGGGCTGAATCAGAGGGGCTGAATCAGAGGGGCTGATTCAGAGGGGCTGAAACAGAGGGGCTGAATCAGCCGGGCTGAAACAGAGGGCGAGAAACAGAGGGGCTGATACAGAGGGCGACAAACAGAGGGGCAGAAACAGAGGGCGAGAAACAGAGGGGCTGAAACAGAGGGGCTGAAACAGAGGGGCTGAATCAGAGGGGCTGATTCAGAGGGGCTGAAACAGAGGGGCTGAATCCGCGGGGCTGAAACAGAGGGCGAGAAACTGAGGGGCTGAAACAGAGGTCGACAAACAGAGGGGCAGAAACAGAGGGCGAGAAACATAGGGGCTGAAACAAAGGGGCTGAAACAGAGGGCGAGAATCAGAGGGGCTGAATCAGAGGGGCTGAATCAGAGGGGCTGAATCAGAGGGGCTGAAACAGAGGGGCTGAATCAGAGTGGCTGAAACAGAGGGCGAGAAACAGAGGGGCTGAAACAGAGGGCGAGAAACAGAGGGGCTGAAACAGAGGGCGAGAAACAGAGGGGTTGAAACAGAGGGCGAGAAACAGAGGGGCTGAAACAGAGGGGATGAAACAGAGGGCGAGAAACAGAGGGGCTGAAACAGAGGTCGAGAAACAGAGGGGCTGAAACAGAGGGGCTGAAACAGAGGGGCTGAAACAGAGGGGCTGAATCAGAGGGGCTGATTCAGAGGGGCTGAAACAGAGGGGCTGAATCAGTGGGGCTGAAACAGAGGGCGAGAAACAGAGGGGCTGAAACAGAGGGGCTGAAACAGAGGGGCTGAAACAGAGGGCGAGAAACAGAGGGGCTGAAACAGAGGGTGGGAAACAGAGGGGCTGAAACAGAGGGCGAGAAACAGAGGGGCTGGAACAGAGGGGCTGAAACAGAGGGGCTGAATCATAGGGGCTGATTCAGAGGGGCTGAAACAGAGGGGCTGAATCAGCGGGGCTGAAACAGAGGGCGAGAAACAGAGGGGTTGAAACAGAGGGCGAGAAACAGAGGGGCTGAAACAGAGGGCGAGAAACAGCGGGGCTGAAACAGAGGGGCTGAATCAGAGGGGCTGAATCAGAGGGGCTGATTCAGAGGGGCTGAAACAGAGGGGCTGAATCAGACGGGCTGAAACAGAGGGCGAGAAACAGAGGGGCTGATACAGAGGGCGACAAACAGAGGGGCAGAAACAGAGGGCGAGAAACAGAGGGGCTGAAACAGAGGGGCTGAAACAGAGGGCGAGAATCAGAGGGGCTGAAACAGAGGGCGAGAAACAGAGGGGCTGAAACAGAGGGGCTGAAACAGTGTGGCTGAAACAGAGGGCGAGAAACAGAGGGGCTGAGACAGAGGGCGAGAAAGAGATGGGCTGAAACAGAGGGGCTGAAACAGAGGGGCTGAAACAGAGCACGAGAAACAGAGGGGCTGTAACAGAGGGCGAGAAACAGAGGGGCTGAAACAGAGGGGCTGAAACAGAGGGGCTGAAACAGAGGGGCTGAAACAGAGGGCGAGAAACAGAGGGGCTGAATCAGAGGGGCTGAATCAGAGGGGCTGAAACAGGGGCTGAAACAGTGGGCGAGAAATAGAGGGGCTGAAACAGCGGGCGAGAAACAGAGGGCGAGAAACAGAGGGGCTGAATCAGACGGGCTGAATCAGAGGGGCTGAATCAGAGGGGCTGACACAGAGGGGCTGAATCAGAGTGGCTGAAACAGAGGGCGAGAAACACAGGGGCTGAGACAGAGGGCGAGAAACAGAGGGGATGAAACAGAAGCGAGAAACAGAGGGGCTGAAACAGAGTGCGAGAAACAGAGGGGCTGAAACAGAGGGGCTGAAACAGAGGGGCTGAAACAGAGGGGCTGAAACAGAGGGCGAGAAACAGAGGGGCTGAAACAGAGGGCGAGAAACAGAGGGGTTGAAACAGAGGGCGAGAAACAGAGGGGCTGAAACAGAGGGGATGAAACAGAGGGCGAGAAACAGAGGGGCTGAAACAGAGGTCGAGAAACAGAGGGGCTGAAACAGAGGGGCTGAAACAGAGGGGCTGAAACAGTGGGGCTGAATCAGAGGGGCTGATTCAGAGGGGCTGAAACAGAGGGGCTGAATCAGTGGGGCTGAAACAGAGGGCGAGAAACAGAGGGGCTGAAACAGAGGTCGACAAACAGAGGGGCAGAAACAGAGGGCGAGAAACATAGGGGCTGAAACAGAGGGGCTGAAACAGAGAGCGAGAATCAGAGGGGCTGAAACAGAGGGCGAGAAACAGAGGGCGAGAAACAGAGGGACTGAAACAGCGTGGCTGAAAGAGAGGGGCTGAAACAGAGTGGCTGAAACAGAGGGCGAGAAACAGAGGGGCTGAAACAGAGGGCGAGAAACAGAGGGGCTGAAACAGAGGGCGAGAAAGAGATGGGCTGAAACAGAGGGGCTGAAACAGAGGGCGAGAAACAGAGGGGCTGAAACAGAGGGCGAAAAACAGAGGGGCTGAAACAGAGGGCGAGAAACAGAGGGGCTGAAACAGAGGGGCTGAAACAGAGGGCGAGAATCAGAGGGGCTGAAACAGAGGGCGAGAAACAGAGAGGCTGAAACAGAGGGGCTGAAACAGTGTGGCTGAAACAGAGGGCGAGAAACAGAGGGGCTGAAACAGAGGGCGAGAAAGAGATGGGCTGAAACAGAGGGGCTGAAACAGAGGGGCTGAAACAGAGCACGAGAAACAGAGGGGCTGAAACAGAGGGCGAGAAACAGAGGGGCTGAAACAGAGGGGCTGAAACAGAGGGGCTGAAACAGAGGGGCTGAAACAGAGGGCGAGAAACAGAGGGGCTGAATCAGAGGGGCTGAATCAGAGGGGCTGAAACAGGGGCTGAAACAGTGGGCGAGAAATAGAGCGGCTGAAACAGCGGGCGAGAAACAGAGGGCGAGAAACAGAGGGGCTGAATAAGACGGGCTGAATCAGAGGGGCTGAATCAGAGGGCCTGACACAGAGGGGCTGAATCAGAGTGGCTGAAACAGAGGGCGAGAAACACAGGGGCTGAGACAGAGGGCGAGAAACAGAGGGGATGAAACAGAAGCGAGAAACAGAGGGGCTGAAACAGAGGGCGAGAAACTGAGGGGCTGAAACAGAGGGGCTGAAACAGAGGGGCTGAAACAGAGGGGTTGAAACAGAGGGCGAGAAACAGAGGGGCTGAAACAGAGTGCGAGAATCAGAGGGCTTGAAACAGAGGGCGAGAAACAGAGGGGCTGAAACAGAGGGGATGAAACAGAGGGGCTGAAACAGAGGGCGAGAAACAGAGTGGCTGACACAGAGGGGCTGAAACAGAGGGCGAGAAACAGAGGGGCTGAAACAGAGGTCGAGAAACAGAGGGGCTGAAACAGAGGGGCTGAAACAGAGGGGCTGAAACAGAGGGGCTGAATCAGAGGGGCTGATTCAGAGGGGCGGAAACAGAGGGGCTGAATCCGCGGGGCTGAAACAGAGGGCGAGAAACAGAGGGGCTGAAACAGAGGTCGACAAACAGAGGGGCAGAAACAGAGGGCGAGAAACATAGGGGCTGAAACAGAGGGGCTGAAACAGAGGGCGAGAATCAGAGGGGCTGAATCAGAGGGGCTGAATCAGAGGGGCTGAATCAGAGGGGCTGAAACAGAGGGGCTGAATCAGAGTGGCTGAAACAGAGGGCGAGAAACAGAGGGGCTGAAACAGAGGGTGGGAAACAGAGGGGCTGAAACAGAGGGCGAGAAACAGAGGGGCTGGAACAGAGGGGCTGAAACAGAGGGGCTGAATCATAGGGGCTGATTCAGAGGGGCTGAAACAGAGGGGCTGAATCAGCGGGGCTGAAACAGAGGGCGAGAAACAGAGGGGTTGAAACAGAGGGCGAGAAACAGAGGGGCTGAAACAGAGGGCGAGAAACAGAGGGGCTGAAACAGAGGGGCTGAATCAGAGGGGCTGAATCAGAGGGGCTGATTCAGAGGGGCTGAAACAGAGGGGCTGAATCAGCCGGGCTGAAACCGAGGGCGAGAAACAGAGGGGCTGATACAGAGGGCGACAAACAGAGGGGCAGAAACAGAGGGCGAGAAACAGAGGGGCTGAAACAGAGGGGCTGAAACAGAGGGCGAGAATCAGAGGGGCTGAAACAGAGGGCGAGAAACAGAGGGGCTGAAACAGAGGGGCTGAAACAGTGTGGCTGAAACAGAGGGCGAGAAACAGAGGGGCTGAAACAGAGGGCGAGAAAGAGATGGGCTGAAACAGAGGGGCTGAAACAGAGGGGCTGAAACAGAGCACGAGAAACAGAGGGGCTGAAACAGAGGGCGAGAAACAGAGGGGCTGAAACAGAGGGGCTGAAACAGAGGGGCTGAAACAGAGGGGCTGAAACAGAGGGCGAGAAACAGAGGGGCTGAATCAGAGGGGCTGAATCAGAGGGTCTGAAACAGGGGCTGAAACAGTGGGTGAGAAATAGAGGGGCTGAAACAGCGGGCGAGAAACAGAGGGCGAGAAACAGAGGGGCTAAATCAGACGTGCTGAATCAGAGGGGCTGAATCAGAGGGGCTGACACAAAGGGGCTGAATCAGAGTGGCTGAAACAGAGGGCGAGAAACACAGGGGCTGAGACAGAGGGCGAGAAACAGAGGGGATTAAAATGAGGCGAGAAACAGAGGGGCTGAAACAGAGGGCGAGAAACAGAGGGGCTGAAACAGAGGGGCTGAAACAGAGGGGCTGAAACAGAGGGGCTGAAACAGAGGGCGAGAAACAGAGGGGCTGAAACAGAGGGCGAGAATCAGAGGGGTTGAAACAGAGGGCGAGAAACAGAGGGGCTGAAACAGAGGGGATGCAACAGAGGGCGAGAAACAGAGGGGCTGAAACAGAGGTCGAGAAACAGAGGGGCTGAAACAGAGGGGCTGAAACAGAGGGGCTGAAACAGAGGGGCTGAATCAGAGGGGCTGATTCAGAGGGGCTGAAACAGAGGGGCTGAATCAGTGGGGCTGAAACAGAGGGCGAGAAACAGAGGGGCTGAAACAGAGGTCGACAAACAGAGGGGCAGAAACAGAGGGCGAGAAACATAGGGGCTGAAACAGAGGGGCCGAAACAGAGAGCGAGAATCAGAGGGGCTGAAACAGAGGGCGAGAAACAGTGGGCGAGAAACAGAGGGACTGAAACAGAGTGGCTGAAAGAGAGGGGCTGAAACAGAGTGGCTGAAACAGAGGGCGAGAAACAGAGGGGCTGAAACAGAGGGCGAGAAACAGAGGGGCTGAAACAGAGGGCGAGAAAGAGATGGGCTGAAACAGAGGGGCTGAAACAGAGGGCGAGAAACAGAGGGGCTGAAACAGAGGGCGATAAAAAGAGGGGCTGAAACAGAGGGCGAGAAACAGATGAGCTGAAACAGAGGGGCTGAAACAGAGGGCGAGAAACAGAGGGGCTGAAACAGAGGGCGAGAAACAGAGGGCGAGAAACAGAGGGACTGAAACAGAGGGGCTGCAACAGAGGGGCTGAAAAAGAGGGCGAGAAACAGAGGGGCTGAAACAGAGGGTGTGAAATAGAGGGGCTGAAACATGGGGCGTGAAACAGAGGGGCTGAAACAGAGGGGCGCGAAACAGAGCGGCGGGAAACAGAGGAGCTGAATCAGAGGGGCTGAATCAGAGGGTCTGAATCAGATGGCCTGAATCAGAGGGCCTGAAACAGAGGGTGAGAAACAGAGGGGCTGAATCAGAGGGCGAGAAACAGAGGGGCTGAAACAGAGGGGCTGAAACAGAGGGGCTGAATCAGAGGGGCTGAAACAGAGTGGCTGAATCAGAGGGGCTGAAACAGAGGGGCTGAATCAGAGGGCGAGAAACAGAGGGGCTGAAACAGAGGGCGAGAAACAGAGGGGCTGAAACAGAGGGGCTGAATCAGAGGGGCTGAATCAGAGGGGCTGATTCAGAGGGGCTGAAACAGAGGGGCTGAATCAGCCGGGCTGAAACAGAGGGCGAGAAACAGAGGGGCTGAAACAGAGGGCGAGAAACAGAGCGGCTGAAACAGAGGGCGAGAAACAGAGTGGCTAACACAGAGGGGCTGAAACAGAGGGCGAGAAACAGAGGTGCTGAAACAGAGGGCGAGAAACAGAGGGGCTGAATCAGAGGGGCTGAATCAGAGGGGCTGAATCAGAGGGGCTGACACAGAGGGGCTGAATCAGAGGGGCTGAAACAGAGGGCGAGAAACAGTGGGGCTGAAACAGAGGGCGAGAAACAGAGGGGCTGAAACAGAGGGCGAGAAACAGAGGGGCTGAAACAGAGGGCGAGAAACAGAGGGGCTGAAACAGAGGGGCTGAAACAGAGGGGTTGAAACAGAGGGCGAGAAACAGAGGGGCTGAAACAGAGGGCGAGAAACAGAGGGGTTGAACAACAGGGCGAGAAACAGAGGGGCTGAAACAGAGGGGATGAAACAGAGGGGCTGAAACAGAGGGCGAGAAACAGAGTGGCTGACACAGAGGGGCTGAAACAGAGGGCGAGAAACAGAGGGGCTGAAACAGAGGGCGAGAAACAGAGGGGCTGAAACAGAGTGGCTGAAACAAAGGGGCTGAAACAGAGGGGCTGAATCAGAGGGGCTGATTCAGAGGGGCTGAAACAGCGGGGCTGAATCAGCAGGGCTGAAACAGAGGGCGAGAAACAGAGGGGCTGAAACAGAGGTCGACAAACAGAGGGGCAGAAACAGAGGGCGAGAAACATAGGGGCTGAAACAGAGGGGCTGAAACAGAGGGCGAGAATCAGAGGGGCTGAATCAGATGGCCTGAATCAGAGGGCCTGAAACAGAGGGTGAGAAACAGAGGGGCTGAATCAGAGGGGCTGAAACAGAGGGGCTGAAACAGAGGGGCTGAAACAGAGGGCGAGAAACAGAGGGGCTGAAACAGAGTGCGAGAAACAGAGGGGTTGAAACAGAGGGCGAGAAACAGAGGGGCTGAAACAGAGGGGATGAAACAGAGGGGCTGAAACAGAGGGCGAGAAACAGAGTGGCTGACACAGAGGGGCTGAAACAGAGGGCGAGAAACAGAGGGGCTGAAACAGAGGTCGAGAAACAGAGGGGCTGAAACAGAGGGGCTGAAACAGAGGGGCTGAAACAGAGGGGCTGAATCAGAGGGGCTGATTCAGAGGGGCTGAAACAGAGGGGCTGAATCCGCGGGGCTGAAACAGAGGGCGAGAAACAGAGGGGCTGAAACAGAGGTCGACAAACAGAGGGGCAGAAACAGAGGGCGAGAAACATAGGGGCTGAAACAGAGGGGCTGAAACAGAGGGCGAGAATCAGAGGGGCTGAATCAGAGGGGCTGAATCAGAGGGGCTGAATCAGAGGGGCTGAAACAGAGGGGCTGAATCAGAGTGGCTGAAACAGAGGGCGAGAAACAGAGGGGCTGAAACAGAGGGTGGGAAACAGAGGGGCTGAAACAGAGGGCGAGAAACAGAGGGGCTGGAACAGAGGGGCTGAAACAGAGGGGCTGAATCATAGGGGCTGATTCAGAGGGGCTGAAACAGAGGGGCTGAATCAGCGGGGCTGAAACAGAGGGCGAGAAACAGAGGGGTTGAAACAGAGGGCGAGAAACAGAGGGGCTGAAACAGAGGGCGAGAAACAGAGGGGCTGAAACAGAGGGGCTGAATCAGAGGGGCTGAATCAGAGGGGCTGATTCAGAGGGGCTGAAACAGAGGGGCTGAATCAGCCGGGCTGAAACAGAGGGCGAGAAACAGAGGGGCTGAAACAGAGGGGCTGAATCAGAGGGGCTGATTCAGAGGGGCTGAAACAGAGGGGCTGAATCAGAGGGGCTGATTCAGAGGGGCTGAAACAGAGGGGCTGAATCCGCGGGGCTGAAACAGAGGGCGAGAAACTGAGGGGCTGAAACAGAGGTCGACAAACAGAGGGGCAGAAACAGAGGGCGAGAAACATAGGGGCTGAAACAAAGGGGCTGAAACAGAGGGCGAGAATCAGAGGGGCTGAATCAGAGGGGCTGAATCAGAGGGGCTGAATCAGAGGGGCTGAAACAGAGGGGCTGAATCAGAGTGGCTGAAACAGAGGGCGAGAAACAGAGGGGCTGAAACAGAGGGCGAGAAACAGAGGGGCTGAAACAGAGGGCGAGAAACAGAGGGGTTGAAACAGAGGGCGAGAAACAGAGGGGCTGAAACAGAGGGGATGAAACAGAGGGCGAGAAACAGAGGGGCTGAAACAGAGGTCGAGAAACAGAGGGGCTGAAACAGAGGGGCTGAAACAGAGGGGCTGAAACAGAGGGGCTGAATCAGAGGGGCTGATTCAGAGGGGCTGAAACAGAGGGGCTGAATCAGTGGGGCTGAAACAGAGGGCGAGAAACAGAGGGGCTGAAACAGAGGGGCTGAAACAGAGGGGCTGAAACAGAGGGCGAGAAACAGAGGGGCTGAAACAGAGGGTGGGAAACAGAGGGGCTGAAACAGAGGGCGAGAAACAGAGGGGCTGGAACAGAGGGGCTGAAACAGAGGGGCTGAATCATAGGGGCTGATTCAGAGGGGCTGAAACAGAGGGGCTGAATCAGCGGGGCTGAAACAGAGGGCGAGAAACAGAGGGGTTGAAACAGAGGGCGAGAAACAGAGGGGCTGAAACAGAGGGCGAGAAACAGCGGGGCTGAAACAGATGGGCTGAATCAGAGGGGCTGAATCAGAGGGGCTGATTCAGAGGGGCTGAAACAGAGGGGCTGAATCAGCCGGGCTGAAACAGAGGGCGAGAAACAGAGGGGCTGATACAGAGGGCGACAAACAGAGGGGCAGAAACAGAGGGCGAGAAACAGAGGGGCTGAAACAGAGGGGCTGAAACAGAGGGCGAGAATCAGAGGGGCTGAAACAGAGGGCGAGAAACAGAGGGGCTGAAACAGAGGGGCTGAAACAGTGTGGCTGAAACAGAGGGCGAGAAACAGAGGGGCTGAGACAGAGGGCGAGAAAGAGATGGGCTGAAACAGAGGGGCTGAAACAGAGGGGCTGAAACAGAGCACGAGAAACAGAGGGGCTGAAACAGAGGGCGAGAAACAGAGGGGCTGAAACAGAGGGGCTGAAACAGAGGGGCTGAAACAGAGGGGCTGAAACAGAGGGCGAGAAACAGAGGGGCTGAATCAGAGGGGCTGAATCAGAGGGGCTGAAACAGGGGCTGAAACAGTGGGCGAGAAATAGAGGGGCTGAAACAGCGGGCGAGAAACAGAGGGCGAGAAACAGAGGGGCTGAATCAGACGGGCTGAATCAGAGGGGCTGAATCAGAGGGGCTGACACAGAGGGGCTGAATCAGAGTGGCTGAAACAGAGGGCGAGAAACACAGGGGCTGAGACAGAGGGCGAGAAACAGAGGGGATGAAACAGAAGCGAGAAACAGAGGGGCTGAAACAGAGGGCGAGAAACAGAGGGGCTGAAACAGAGGGGCTGAAACAGAGGGGCTGAAACAGAGGGGCTGAAACAGAGGGCGAGAAACAGAGGGGCTGAAACAGAGGGCGAGAAACAGAGGGGTTGAAACAGAGGGCGAGAAACAGAGGGGCTGAAACAGAGGGGATGAAACAGAGGGCGAGAAACAGAGGGGCTGAAACAGAGGTCGAGAAACAGAGGGGCTGAAACAGAGGGGCTGAAACAGAGGGGCTGAAACAGTGGGGCTGAATCAGAGGGGCTGATTCAGAGGGGCTGAAACAGAGGGGCTGAATCAGTGGGGCTGAAACAGAGGGCGAGAAACAGAGGGGCTGAAACAGAGGTCGACAAACAGAGGGGCAGAAACAGAGGGCGAGAAACATAGGGGCTGAAACAGAGGGGCTGAAACAGAGAGCGAGAATCAGAGGGGCTGAAACAGAGGGCGAGAAACAGAGGGCGAGAAACAGAGGGACTGAAACAGCGTGGCTGAAAGAGAGGGGCTGAAACAGAGTGGCTGAAACAGAGGGCGAGAAACAGAGGGGCTGAAACAGAGGGCGAGAAACAGAGGGGCTGAAACAGAGGGCGAGAAAGAGATGGGCTGAAACAGAGGGGCTGAAACAGAGGGCGAGAAACAGAGGGGCTGAAACAGAGGGCGAAAAACAGAGGGGCTGAAACAGAGGGCGAGAAACAGAGGGGCTGAAACAGAGGGGCTGAAACAGAGGGCGAGAATCAGAGGGGCTGAAACAGAGGGCGAGAAACAGAGAGGCTGAAACAGAGGGGCTGAAACAGTGTGGCTGAAACAGAGGGCGAGAAACAGAGGGGCTGAAACAGAGGGCGAGAAAGAGATGGGCTGAAACAGAGGGGCTGAAACAGAGGGGCTGAAACAGAGCACGAGAAACAGAGGGGCTGAAACAGAGGGCGAGAAACAGAGGGGCTGAAACAGAGGGGCTGAAACAGAGGGGCTGAAACAGAGGGGCTGAAACAGAGGGCGAGAAACAGAGGGGCTGAATCAGAGGGGCTGAATCAGAGGGGCTGAAACAGGGGCTGAAACAGTGGGCGAGAAATAGAGCGGCTGAAACAGCGGGCGAGAAACAGAGGGCGAGAAACAGAGGGGCTGAATAAGACGGGCTGAATCAGAGGGGCTGAATCAGAGGGGCTGACACAGAGGGGCTGAATCAGAGTGGCTGAAACAGAGGGCGAGAAACACAGGGGCTGAGACAGAGGGCGAGAAACAGAGGGGATGAAACAGAAGCGAGAAACAGAGGGGCTGAAACAGAGGGCGAGAAACTGAGGGGCTGAAACAGAGGGGCTGAAACAGAGGGGCTGAAACAGAGGGGTTGAAACAGAGGGCGAGAAACAGAGGGGCTGAAACAGAGTGCGAGAATCAGAGGGCTTGAAACAGAGGGCGAGAAACAGAGGGGCTGAAACAGAGGGGATGAAACAGAGGGGCTGAAACAGAGGGCGAGAAACAGAGTGGCTGACACAGAGGGGCTGAAACAGAGGGCGAGAAACAGAGGGGCTGAAACAGAGGTCGAGAAACAGAGGGGCTGAAACAGAGGGGCTGAAACAGAGGGGCTGAAACAGAGGGGCTGAATCAGAGGGGCTGATTCAGAGGGGCTGAAACAGAGGGGCTGAATCCGCGGGGCTGAAACAGAGGGCGAGAAACAGAGGGGCTGAAACAGAGGTCGACAAACAGAGGGGCAGAAACAGAGGGCGAGAAACATAGGGGCTGAAACAGAGGGGCTGAAACAGAGGGCGAGAATCAGAGGGGCTGAATCAGAGGGGCTGAATCAGAGGGGCTGAATCAGAGGGGCTGAAACAGAGGGGCTGAATCAGAGTGGCTGAAACAGAGGGCGAGAAACAGAGGGGCTGAAACAGAGGGTGGGAAACAGAGGGGCTGAAACAGAGGGCGAGAAACAGAGGGGCTGGAACAGAGGGGCTGAAACAGAGGGGCTGAATCATAGGGGCTGATTCAGAGGGGCTGAAACAGAGGGGCTGAATCAGCGGGGCTGAAACAGAGGGCGAGAAACAGAGGGGTTGAAACAGAGGGCGAGAAACAGAGGGGCTGAAACAGAGGGCGAGAAACAGAGGGGCTGAAACAGAGGGGCTGAATCAGAGGGGCTGAATCAGAGGGGCTGATTCAGAGGGGCTGAAACAGAGGGGCTGAATCAGCCGGGCTGAAACCGAGGGCGAGAAACAGAGGGGCTGATACAGAGGGCGACAAACAGAGGGGCAGAAACAGAGGGCGAGAAACAGAGGGGCTGAAACAGAGGGGCTGAAACAGAGGGCGAGAATCAGAGGGGCTGAAACAGAGGGCGAGAAACAGAGGGGCTGAAACAGAGGGGCTGAAACAGTGTGGCTGAAACAGAGGGCGAGAAACAGAGGGGCTGAAACAGAGGGCGAGAAAGAGATGGGCTGAATCAGAGGGGCTGAAACAGAGGGGCTGAAACAGAGCACGAGAAACAGAGGGGCTGAAACAGAGGGCGAGAAACAGAGGGGCTGAAACAGAGGGGCTGAAACAGAGGGGCTGAAACAGAGGGGCTGAAACAGAGGGCGAGAAACAGAGGGGCTGAATCAGAGGGGCTGAATCAGAGGGTCTGAAACAGGGGCTGAAACAGTGGGTGAGAAATAGAGGGGCTGAAACAGCGGGCGAGAAACAGAGGGCGAGAAACAGAGGGGCTAAATCAGACGTGCTGAATCAGAGGGGCTGAATCAGAGGGGCTGACACAAAGGGGCTGAATCAGAGTGGCTGAAACAGAGGGCGAGAAACACAGGGGCTGAGACAGAGGGCGAGAAACAGAGGGGATTAAAATGAGGCGAGAAACAGAGGGGCTGAAACAGAGGGCGAGAAACAGAGGGGCTGAAACAGAGGGGCTGAAACAGAGGGGCTGAAACAGAGGGGCTGAAACAGAGGGCGAGAAACAGAGGGGCTGAAACAGAGGGCGAGAATCAGAGGGGTTGAAACAGAGGGCGAGAAACAGAGGGGCTGAAACAGAGGGGATGCAACAGAGGGCGAGAAACAGAGGGGCTGAAACAGAGGTCGAGAAACAGAGGGGCTGAAACAGAGGGGCTGAAACAGAGGGGCTGAAACAGAGGGGCTGAATCAGAGGGGCTGATTCAGAGGGGCTGAAACAGAGGGGCTGAATCAGTGGGGCTGAAACAGAGGGCGAGAAACAGAGGGGCTGAAACAGAGGTCGACAAACAGAGGGGCAGAAACAGAGGGCGAGAAACATAGGGGCTGAAACAGAGGGGCCGAAACAGAGAGCGAGAATCAGAGGGGCTGAAACAGAGGGCGAGAAACAGTGGGCGAGAAACAGAGGGACTGAAACAGAGTGGCTGAAAGAGAGGGGCTGAAACAGAGTGGCTGAAACAGAGGGCGAGAAACAGAGGGGCTGAAACAGAGGGCGAGAAACAGAGGGGCTGAAACAGAGGGCGAGAAAGAGATGGGCTGAAACAGAGGGGCTGAAACAGAGGGCGAGAAACAGAGGGGCTGAAACAGAGGGCGATAAAAAGAGGGGCTGAAACAGAGGGCGAGAAACAGATGAGCTGAAACAGAGGGGCTGAAACAGAGGGCGAGAAACAGAGGGGCTGAAACAGAGGGCGAGAAACAGAGGGCGAGAAACAGAGGGACTGAAACAGAGGGGCTGCAACAGAGGGGCTGAAAAAGAGGGCGAGAAACAGAGGGGCTGAAACAGAGGGTGTGAAATAGAGGGGCTGAAACATGGGGCGTGAAACAGAGGGGCTGAAACAGAGGGGCGCGAAACAGAGCGGCGGGAAACAGAGGAGCTGAATCAGAGGGGCTGAATCAGAGGGTCTGAATCAGATGGCCTGAATCAGAGGGCCTGAAACAGAGGGTGAGAAACAGAGGGGCTGAATCAGAGGGCGAGAAACAGAGGGGCTGAAACAGAGGGGCTGAAACAGAGGGGCTGAATCAGAGGGGCTGAAACAGAGTGGCTGAATCAGAGGGGCTGAAACAGAGGGGCTGAATCAGAGGGCGAGAAACAGAGGGGCTGAAACAGAGGGCGAGAAACAGAGGGGCTGAAACAGAGGGGCTGAATCAGAGGGGCTGAATCAGAGGGGCTGATTCAGAGGGGCTGAAACAGAGGGGCTGAATCAGCCGGGCTGAAACAGAGGGCGAGAAACAGAGGGGCTGAAACAGAGGGCGAGAAACAGAGCGGCTGAAACAGAGGGCGAGAAACAGAGTGGCTAACACAGAGGGGCTGAAACAGAGGGCGAGAAACAGAGGTGCTGAAACAGAGGGCGAGAAACAGAGGGGCTGAATCAGAGGGGCTGAATCAGAGGGGCTGAATCAGAGGGGCTGACACAGAGGGGCTGAATCAGAGGGGCTGAAACAGAGGGCGAGAAACAGTGGGGCTGAAACAGAGGGCGAGAAACAGAGGGGCTGAAACAGAGGGCGAGAAACAGAGGGGCTGAAACAGAGGGCGAGAAACAGAGGGGCTGAAACAGAGGGGCTGAAACAGAGGGGTTGAAACAGAGGGCGAGAAACAGAGGGGCTGAAACAGAGGGCGAGAAACAGAGGGGTTGAACAACAGGGCGAGAAACAGAGGGGCTGAAACAGAGGGGATGAAACAGAGGGGCTGAAACAGAGGGCGAGAAACAGAGTGGCTGACACAGAGGGGCTGAAACAGAGGGCGAGAAACAGAGGGGCTGAAACAGAGGGCGAGAAACAGAGGGGCTGAAACAGAGTGGCTGAAACAAAGGGGCTGAAACAGAGGGGCTGAATCAGAGGGGCTGATTCAGAGGGGCTGAAACAGCGGGGCTGAATCAGCAGGGCTGAAACAGAGGGCGAGAAACAGAGGGGCTGAAACAGAGGGCGACAAACAGAGGGGCAGAAACAGAGGGCGAGAAACAGAGGGGCTGAAACAGAGGGGCTGAAACAGAGGGCGAGAATCAGAGAGGATGAAACAGAGGGCGAGAAACAGACGGGCTGAAACAGAGTGGCTGAAACAGAGGGCGAGAAACAGAGGGGCTGAAACAGAGGGCGAGAAAGAGATGGGCTGAAACAGAGGGGCTGAAACAGAGGGGCTGAAACAGTGGGCGAGAAACAGAGGGGCTGAAACGGCGGGCGAGAAAAAGAGGGCGAAATACAGAGGGGCTGAATCAGAGGGGCTGAATCAGAGGGGCTGACACAAAGGGGCTGAATCAGAGGGGCTGAAACAGAGGGCGAGAAACACAGGGGCTGAAACAGAGGGCGAGAAACAGAGGGGCGGAAACAGAGGGGCTGAATCGGAGGGCGAGAATCAGAGGGGCTGAAACAGAGGGCGAGAAACAGAGGGGCTGAAGCAGAGGGGCTGAATCAGAGGGGCTGAAACAGGGGCTGAAACAGTGGGCGAGAAATAGAGGGGCTGAAACAGCGGGCGAGAAACAGAGGGCGAGAAACAGAGGGGCTGAATCAGACGGGCTGAATCAGAGGGGCTGAATCAGAGGGGCTGACACAGAGGGGCTGAATCAGAGTGGCTGAAACAGAGGGCGAGAAACACAGGGGCTGAGACAGAGGGCGAGAAACAGAGGGGATGAAACAGAAGCGAGAAACAGAGGGGCTGAAACAGAGGGCGAGAAACAGAGGGGCTGAAACAGAGGGGCTGAAACAGAGGGGCTGAAACAGAGGGGCTGAAACAGAGGGCGAGAAACAGAGGGGCTGAAACAGAGGGCGAGAAACAGAGGGGTTGAAACAGAGGGCGAGAAACAGAGGGGCTGAAACAGAGGGGATGAAACAGAGGGCGAGAAACAGAGGGGCTGAAACAGAGGTCGAGAAACAGAGGGGCTGAAACAGAGGGGCTGAAACAGAGGGGCTGAAACAGTGGGGCTGAATCAGAGGGGCTGATTCAGAGGGGCTGAAACAGAGGGGCTGAATCAGTGGGGCTGAAACAGAGGGCGAGAAACAGAGGGGCTGAAACAGAGGTCGACAAACAGAGGGGCAGAAACAGAGGGCGAGAAACATAGGGGCTGAAACAGAGGGGCTGAAACAGAGAGCGAGAATCAGAGGGGCTGAAACAGAGGGCGAGAAACAGAGGGCGAGAAACAGAGGGACTGAAACAGCGTGGCTGAAAGAGAGGGGCTGAAACAGAGTGGCTGAAACAGAGGGCGAGAAACAGAGGGGCTGAAACAGAGGGCGAGAAACAGAGGGGCTGAAACAGAGGCCGAGAAAGAGATGGGCTGAAACAGAGGGGCTGAAACAGAGGGCGAGAAACAGAGGGGCTGA
The DNA here is from genome assembly GCF_047496795.1 of Chiloscyllium punctatum. Taxonomy (NCBI): domain Eukaryota; kingdom Metazoa; phylum Chordata; class Chondrichthyes; order Orectolobiformes; family Hemiscylliidae; genus Chiloscyllium; species Chiloscyllium punctatum. The sequence continues at coordinate 2,875,318 of NW_027309793.1, read as the reverse complement.
AACAGAGGGCGAAAAACAGAGGGGCTGAAACAGAGGGCGAGAAACAGAGGGGCTGAAACAGAGGGGCTGAAACAGAGGGCGAGAATCAGAGGGGCTGAAACAGAGGGCGAGAAACAGAGAGGCTGAAACAGAGGGGCTGAAACAGTGTGGCTGAAACAGAGGGCGAGAAACAGAGGGGCTGAAACAGAGGGCGAGAAAGAGATGGGCTGAAACAGAGGGGCTGAAACAGAGGGGCTGAAACAGAGCACGAGAAACAGAGGGGCTGAAACAGAGGGCGAGAAACAGAGGGGCTGAAACAGAGGGGCTGAAACAGAGGGGCTGAAACAGAGGGGCTGAAACAGAGGGCGAGAAACAGAGGGGCTGAATCAGAGGGGCTGAATCAGAGGGGCTGAAACAGGGGCTGAAACAGTGGGCGAGAAATAGAGGGGCTGAAACAGCGGGCGAGAAACAGAGGGCGAGAAACAGAGGGGCTGAATAAGACGGGCTGAATCAGAGGGGCTGAATCAGAGGGGCTGACACAGAGGGGCTGAATCAGAGTGGCTGAAACAGAGGGCGAGAAACACAGGGGCTGAGACAGAGGGCGAGAAACAGAGGGGATGAAACAGAAGCGAGAAACAGAGGGGCTGAAACAGAGGGCGAGAAACTGAGGGGCTGAAACAGAGGGGCTGAAACAGAGGGGCTGAAACAGAGGGGCTGAAACAGAGGGCGGGAAACAGAGGGGCTGAAACAGAGTGCGAGAATCAGAGGGGTTGAAACAGAGGGCGAGAAACAGAGGGGCTGAAACAGAGGGGATGAAACAGAGGGGCTGAAACAGAGGGCGAGAAACAGAGTGGCTGACACAGAGGGGCTGAAACAGAGGGCGAGAAACAGAGGGGCTGAAACAGAGGTCGAGAAACAGAGGGGCTGAAACAGAGGGGCTGAAACAGAGGGGCTGAAACAGAGGGGCTGAATCAGAGGGGCTGATTCAGAGGGGCTGAAACAGAGGGGCTGAATCCGCGGGGCTGAAACAGAGGGCGAGAAACAGAGGGGCTGAAACAGAGGTCGACAAACAGAGGGGCAGAAACAGAGGGCGAGAAACATAGGGGCTGAAACAGAGGGGCTGAAACAGAGGGCGAGAATCAGAGGGGCTGAATCAGAGGGGCTGAATCAGAGGGGCTGAATCAGAGGGGCTGAAACAGAGGGGCTGAATCAGAGTGGCTGAAACAGAGGGCGAGAAACAGAGGGGCTGAAACAGAGGGTGGGAAACAGAGGGGCTGAAACAGAGGGCGAGAAACAGAGGGGCTGGAACAGAGGGGCTGAAACAGAGGGGCTGAATCATAGGGGCTGATTCAGAGGGGCTGAAACAGAGGGGCTGAATCAGCGGGGCTGAAACAGAGGGCGAGAAACAGAGGGGTTGAAACAGAGGGCGAGAAACAGAGGGGCTGAAACAGAGGGCGAGAAACAGAGGGGCTGAAACAGAGGGGCTGAATCAGAGGGGCTGAATCAGAGGGGCTGATTCAGAGGGGCTGAAACAGAGGGGCTGAATCAGCCGGGCTGAAACAGAGGGCGAGAAACAGAGGGGCTGATACAGAGGGCGACAAACAGAGGGGCAGAAACAGAGGGCGAGAAACAGAGGGGCTGAAACAGAGGGGCTGAAACAGAGGGCGAGAATCAGAGGGGCTGAAACAGAGGGCGAGAAACAGAGGGGCTGAAACAGAGGGGCTGAAACAGTGTGGCTGAAACAGAGGGCGAGAAACAGAGGGGCTGAAACAGAGGGCGAGAAAGAGATGGGCTGAAACAGAGGGGCTGAAACAGAGGGGCTGAAACAGAGCACGAGAAACAGAGGGGCTGAAACAGAGGGCGAGAAACAGAGGGGCTGAAACAGAGGGGCTGAAACAGAGGGGCTGAAACAGAGGGGCTGAAACAGAGGGCGAGAAACAGAGGGGCTGAATCAGAGGGGCTGAATCAGAGGGTCTGAAACAGGGGCTGAAACAGTGGGCGAGAAATAGAGGGGCTGAAACAGCGGGCGAGAAACAGAGGGCGAGAAACAGAGGGGCTGAATCAGACGTGCTGAATCAGAGGGGCTGAATCAGAGGGGCTGACACAAAGGGGCTGAATCAGAGTGGCTGAAACAGAGGGCGAGAAACACAGGGGCTGAGACAGAGGGCGAGAAACAGAGGGGATGAAACAGAGGCGAGAAACAGAGGGGCTGAAACAGAGGGCGAGAAACAGAGGGGCTGAAACAGAGGGGCTGAAACAGAGGGGCTGAAACAGAGGGGCTGAAACAGAGGGCGAGAAACAGAGGGGCTGAAACAGAGGGCGAGAATCAGAGGGGTTGAAACAGAGGGCGAGAAACAGAGGGGCTGAAACAGAGGGGATGCAACAGAGGGCGAGAAACAGAGGGGCTGAAACAGAGGTCGAGAAACAGAGGGGCTGAAACAGAGGGGCTGAAACAGAGGGGCTGAAACAGAGGGGCTGAATCAGAGGGGCTGATTCAGAGGGGCTGAAACAGAGGGGCTGAATCAGTGGGGCTGAAACAGAGGGCGAGAAACAGAGGGGCTGAAACAGAGGTCGACAAACAGAGGGGCAGAAACAGAGGGCGAGAAACATAGGGGCTGAAACAGAGGGGCCGAAACAGAGAGCGAGAATCAGAGGGGCTGAAACAGAGGGCGAGAAACAGTGGGCGAGAAACAGAGGGACTGAAACAGAGTGGCTGAAAGAGAGGGGCTGAAACAGAGTGGCTGAAACAGAGGGCGAGAAACAGAGGGGCTGAAACAGAGGGCGAGAAACAGAGGGGCTGAAACAGAGGGCGAGAAAGAGATGGGCTGAAACAGAGGGGCTGAAACAGAGGGCGAGAAACAGAGGGGCTGAAACAGAGGGCGATAAAAAGAGGGGCTGAAACAGAGGGCGAGAAACAGATGAGCTGAAACAGAGGGGCTGAAACAGAGGGCGAGAAACAGAGGGGCTGAAACAGAGGGCGAGAAACAGAGGGCGAGAAACAGAGGGACTGAAACAGAGGGGCTGCAACAGAGGGGCTGAAAAAGAGGGCGAGAAACAGAGGGGCTGAAACAGAGGGTGTGAAATAGAGGGGCTGAAACATGGGGCGTGAAACAGAGGGGCTGAAACAGAGGGGCGCGAAACAGAGCGGCGGGAAACAGAGGAGCTGAATCAGAGGGGCTGAATCAGAGGGTCTGAATCAGATGGCCTGAATCAGAGGGCCTGAAACAGAGGGTGAGAAACAGAGGGGCTGAATCAGAGGGGCTGAAACAGAGGGGCTGAAACAGAGGGGCTGAAACAGAGGGCGAGAAACAGAGGGGCTGAAACAGAGTGCGAGAAACAGAGGGGTTGAAACAGAGGGCGAGAAACAGAGGGGCTGAAACAGAGGGGATGAAACAGAGGGGCTGAAACAGAGGGCGAGAAACAGAGTGGCTGACACAGAGGGGCTGAAACAGAGGGCGAGAAACAGAGGGGCTGAAACAGAGGTCGAGAAACAGAGGGGCTGAAACAGAGGGGCTGAAACAGAGGGGCTGAAACAGAGGGGCTGAATCAGAGGGGCTGATTCAGAGGGGCTGAAACAGAGGGGCTGAATCCGCGGGGCTGAAACAGAGGGCGAGAAACAGAGGGGCTGAAACAGAGGTCGACAAACAGAGGGGCAGAAACAGAGGGCGAGAAACATAGGGGCTGAAACAGAGGGGCTGAAACAGAGGGCGAGAATCAGAGGGGCTGAATCAGAGGGGCTGAATCAGAGGGGCTGAATCAGAGGGGCTGAAACAGAGGGGCTGAATCAGAGTGGCTGAAACAGAGGGCGAGAAACAGAGGGGCTGAAACAGAGGGTGGGAAACAGAGGGGCTGAAACAGAGGGCGAGAAACAGAGGGCTGGAACAGAGGGGCTGAAACAGAGGGGCTGAATCATAGGGGCTGATTCAGAGGGGCTGAAACAGAGGGGCTGAATCAGCGGGGCTGAAACAGAGGGCGAGAAACAGAGGGGTTGAAACAGAGGGCGAGAAACAGAGGGGCTGAAACAGAGGGCGAGAAACAGAGGGGCTGAAACAGAGGGGCTGAATCAGAGGGGCTGAATCAGAGGGGCTGATTCAGAGGGGCTGAAACAGAGGGGCTGAATCAGCCGGGCTGAAACAGAGGGCGAGAAACAGAGGGGCTGAAACAGAGGGGCTGAATCAGAGGGGCTGATTCAGAGGGGCTGAAACAGAGGGGCTGAATCAGAGGGGCTGATTCAGAGGGGCTGAAACAGAGGGGCTGAATCCGCGGGGCTGAAACAGAGGGCGAGAAACTGAGGGGCTGAAACAGAGGTCGACAAACAGAGGGGCAGAAACAGAGGGCGAGAAACATAGGGGCTGAAACAAAGGGGCTGAAACAGAGGGCGAGAATCAGAGGGGCTGAATCAGAGGGGCTGAATCAGAGGGGCTGAATCAGAGGGGCTGAAACAGAGGGGCTGAATCAGAGTGGCTGAAACAGAGGGCGAGAAACAGAGGGGCTGAAACAGAGGGCGAGAAACAGAGGGGCTGAAACAGAGGGCGAGAAACAGAGGGGTTGAAACAGAGGGCGAGAAACAGAGGGGCTGAAACAGAGGGGATGAAACAGAGGGCGAGAAACAGAGGGGCTGAAACAGAGGTCGAGAAACAGAGGGGCTGAAACAGAGGGGCTGAAACAGAGGGGCTGAAACAGAGGGGCTGAATCAGAGGGGCTGATTCAGAGGGGCTGAAACAGAGGGGCTGAATCAGTGGGGCTGAAACAGAGGGCGAGAAACAGAGGGGCTGAAACAGAGGGGCTGAAACAGAGGGGCTGAAACAGAGGGCGAGAAACAGAGGGGCTGAAACAGAGGGTGGGAAACAGAGGGGCTGAAACAGAGGGCGAGAAACAGAGGGGCTGGAACAGAGGGGCTGAAACAGAGGGGCTGAATCATAGGGGCTGATTCAGAGGGGCTGAAACAGAGGGGCTGAATCAGCGGGGCTGAAACAGAGGGCGAGAAACAGAGGGGTTGAAACAGAGGGCGAGAAACAGAGGGGCTGAAACAGAGGGCGAGAAACAGCGGGGCTGAAACAGAGGGGCTGAATCAGAGGGGCTGAATCAGAGGGGCTGATTCAGAGGGGCTGAAACAGAGGGGCTGAATCAGCCGGGCTGAAACAGAGGGCGAGAAACAGAGGGGCTGATACAGAGGGCGACAAACAGAGGGGCAGAAACAGAGGGCGAGAAACAGAGGGGCTGAAACAGAGGGGCTGAAACAGAGGGCGAGAATCAGAGGGGCTGAAACAGAGGGCGAGAAACAGAGGGGCTGAAACAGAGGGGCTGAAACAGTGTGGCTGAAACAGAGGGCGAGAAACAGAGGGGCTGAGACAGAGGGCGAGAAAGAGATGGGCTGAAACAGAGGGGCTGAAACAGAGGGGCTGAAACAGAGCACGAGAAACAGAGGGGCTGAAACAGAGGGCGAGAAACAGAGGGGCTGAAACAGAGGGGCTGAAACAGAGGGGCTGAAACAGAGGGGCTGAAACAGAGGGCGAGAAACAGAGGGGCTGAATCAGAGGGGCTGAATCAGAGGGGCTGAAACAGGGGCTGAAACAGTGGGCGAGAAATAGAGGGGCTGAAACAGCGGGCGAGAAACAGAGGGCGAGAAACAGAGGGGCTGAATCAGACGGGCTGAATCAGAGGGGCTGAATCAGAGGGGCTGACACAGAGGGGCTGAATCAGAGTGGCTGAAACAGAGGGCGAGAAACACAGGGGCTGAGACAGAGGGCGAGAAACAGAGGGGATGAAACAGAAGCGAGAAACAGAGGGGCTGAAACAGAGGGCGAGAAACAGAGGGGCTGAAACAGAGGGGCTGAAACAGAGGGGCTGAAACAGAGGGGCTGAAACAGAGGGCGAGAAACAGAGGGGCTGAAACAGAGGGCGAGAAACAGAGGGGTTGAAACAGAGGGCGAGAAACAGAGGGGCTGAAACAGAGGGGATGAAACAGAGGGCGAGAAACAGAGGGGCTGAAACAGAGGTCGAGAAACAGAGGGGCTGAAACAGAGGGGCTGAAACAGAGGGGCTGAAACAGTGGGGCTGAATCAGAGGGGCTGATTCAGAGGGGCTGAAACAGAGGGGCTGAATCAGTGGGGCTGAAACAGAGGGCGAGAAACAGAGGGGCTGAAACAGAGGTCGACAAACAGAGGGGCAGAAACAGAGGGCGAGAAACATAGGGGCTGAAACAGAGGGGCTGAAACAGAGAGCGAGAATCAGAGGGGCTGAAACAGAGGGCGAGAAACAGAGGGCGAGAAACAGAGGGACTGAAACAGCGTGGCTGAAAGAGAGGGGCTGAAACAGAGTGGCTGAAACAGAGGGCGAGAAACAGAGGGGCTGAAACAGAGGGCGAGAAACAGAGGGGCTGAAACAGAGGGCGAGAAAGAGATGGGCTGAAACAGAGGGGCTGAAACAGAGGGCGAGAAACAGAGGGGCTGAAACAGAGGGCGAAAAACAGAGGGGCTGAAACAGAGGGCGAGAAACAGAGGGGCTGAAACAGAGGGGCTGAAACAGAGGGCGAGAATCAGAGGGGCTGAAACAGAGGGCGAGAAACAGAGAGGCTGAAACAGAGGGGCTGAAACAGTGTGGCTGAAACAGAGGGCGAGAAACAGAGGGGCTGAAACAGAGGGCGAGAAAGAGATGGGCTGAAACAGAGGGGCTGAAACAGAGGGGCTGAAACAGAGCACGAGAAACAGAGGGGCTGAAACAGAGGGCGAGAAACAGAGGGGCTGAAACAGAGGGGCTGAAACAGAGGGGCTGAAACAGAGGGGCTGAAACAGAGGGCGAGAAACAGAGGGGCTGAATCAGAGGGGCTGAATCAGAGGGGCTGAAACAGGGGCTGAAACAGTGGGCGAGAAATAGAGGGGCTGAAACAGCGGGCGAGAAACAGAGGGCGAGAAACAGAGGGGCTGAATAAGACGGGCTGAATCAGAGGGGCTGAATCAGAGGGGCTGACACAGAGGGGCTGAATCAGAGTGGCTGAAACAGAGGGCGAGAAACACAGGGGCTGAGACAGAGGGCGAGAAACAGAGGGGATGAAACAGAAGCGAGAAACAGAGGGGCTGAAACAGAGGGCGAGAAACTGAGGGGCTGAAACAGAGGGGCTGAAACAGAGGGGCTGAAACAGAGGGGCTGAAACAGAGGGCGAGAAACAGAGGGGCTGAAACAGAGTGCGAGAAACAGAGGGGTTGAAACAGAGGGCGAGAAACAGAGGGGCTGAAACAGAGGGGATGAAACAGAGGGGCTGAAACAGAGGGCGAGAAACAGAGTGGCTGACACAGAGGGGCTGAAACAGAGGGCGAGAAACAGAGGGGCTGAAACAGAGGTCGAGAAACAGAGGGGCTGAAACAGAGGGGCTGAAACAGAGGGGCTGAAACAGAGGGGCTGAATCAGAGGGGCTGATTCAGAGGGGCTGAAACAGAGGGGCTGAATCCGCGGGGCTGAAACAGAGGGCGAGAAACAGAGGGGCTGAAACAGAGGTCGACAAACAGAGGGGCAGAAACAGAGGGCGAGAAACATAGGGGCTGAAACAGAGGGGCTGAAACAGAGGGCGAGAATCAGAGGGGCTGAATCAGAGGGGCTGAATCAGAGGGGCTGAATCAGAGGGTCAGAAACAGAGGGGCTGAATCAGAGTGGCTGAAACAGAGGGCGAGAAACAGAGGGGCTGAAACAGAGGGTGGGAAACAGAGGGGCTGAAACAGAGGGCGAGAAACAGAGGGGCTGGAACAGAGGGGCTGAAACAGAGGGGCTGAATCATAGGGGCTGATTCAGAGGGGCTGAAACAGAGGGGCTGAATCAGCGGGGCTGAAACAGAGGGCGAGAAACAGAGGGGTTGAAACAGAGGGCGAGAAACAGAGGGGCTGAAACAGAGGGCGAGAAACAGAGGGGCTGAAACAGAGGGGCTGAATCAGAGGGGCTGAATCAGAGGGGCTGATTCAGAGGGGCTGAAACAGAGGGGCTGAATCAGCCGGGCTGAAACAGAGGGCGAGAAACAGAGGGGCTGATACAGAGGGCGACAAACAGAGGGGCAGAAACAGAGGGCGAGAAACAGAGGGGCTGAAACAGAGGGGCTGAAACAGAGGGCGAGAATCAGAGGGGCTGAAACAGAGGGCGAGAAACAGAGGGGCTGAAACAGAGGGGCTGAAACAGTGTGGCTGAAACAGAGGGCGAGAAACAGAGGGGCTGAAACAGAGGGCGAGAAAGAGATGGGCTGAAACAGAGGGGCTGAAACAGAGGGGCTGAAACAGAGCACGAGAAACAGAGGGGCTGAAACAGAGGGCGAGAAACAGAGGGGCTGAAACAGAGGGGCTGAAACAGAGGGGCTGAAACAGAGGGGCTGAAACAGAGGGCGAGAAACAGAGGGGCTGAATCAGAGGGGCTGAATCAGAGGGTCTGAAACAGGGGCTGAAACAGTGGGTGAGAAATAGAGGGGCTGAAACAGCGGGCGAGAAACAGAGGGCGAGAAACAGAGGGGCTGAATCAGACGTGCTGAATCAGAGGGGCTGAATCAGAGGGGCTGACACAAAGGGGCTGAATCAGAGTGGCTGAAACAGAGGGCGAGAAACACAGGGGCTGAGACAGAGGGCGAGAAACAGAGGGGATGAAACAGAGGCGAGAAACAGAGGGGCTGAAACAGAGGGCGAGAAACAGAGGGGCTGAAACAGAGGGGCTGAAACAGAGGGGCTGAAACAGAGGGGCTGAAACAGAGGGCGAGAAACAGAGGGGCTGAAACAGAGTGCGAGAATCAGAGGGGTTGAAACAGAGGGCGAGAAACAGAGGGGCTGAAACAGAGGGGATGCAACAGAGGGCGAGAAACAGAGGGGCTGAAACAGAGGTCGAGAAACAGAGGGGCTGAAACAGAGGGGCTGAAACAGAGGGGCTGAAACAGAGGGGCTGAATCAGAGGGGCTGATTCAGAGGGGCTGAAACAGAGGGGCTGAATCAGTGGGGCTGAAACAGAGGGCGAGAAACAGAGGGGCTGAAACAGAGGTCGACAAACAGAGGGGCAGAAACAGAGGGCGAGAAACATAGGGGCTGAAACAGAGGGGCCGAAACAGAGAGCGAGAATCAGAGGGGCTGAAACAGAGGGCGAGAAACAGTGGGCGAGAAACAGAGGGACTGAAACAGAGTGGCTGAAAGAGAGGGGCTGAAACAGAGTGGCTGAAACAGAGGGCGAGAAACAGAGGGGCTGAAACAGAGGGCGAGAAACAGAGGGGCTGAAACAGAGGGCGAGAAAGAGATGGGCTGAAACAGAGGGGCTGAAACAGAGGGCGAGAAACAGAGGGGCTGAAACAGAGGGCGATAAAAAGAGGGGCTGAAACAGAGGGCGAGAAACAGATGAGCTGAAACAGAGGGGCTGAAACAGAGGGCGAGAAACAGAGGGGCTGAAACAGAGGGCGAGAAACAGAGGGCGAGAAACAGAGGGACTGAAACAGAGGGGCTGCAACAGAGGGGCTGAAAAAGAGGGCGAGAAACAGAGGGGCTGAAACAGAGGGTGTGAAATAGAGGGGCTGAAACATGGGGCGTGAAACAGAGGGGCTGAAACAGAGGGGCGCGAAACAGAGCGGCGGGAAACAGAGGAGCTGAATCAGAGGGGCTGAATCAGAGGGTCTGAATCAGATGGCCTGAATCAGAGGGCCTGAAACAGAGGGTGAGAAACAGAGGGGCTGAATCAGAGGGCGAGAAACAGAGGGGCTGAAACAGAGGGGCTGAAACAGAGGGGCTGAATCAGAGGGGCTGAAACAGAGTGGCTGAATCAGAGGGGCTGAAACAGAGGGGCTGAATCAGAGGGCGAGAAACAGAGGGGCTGAAACAGAGGGCGAGAAACAGAGGGGCTGAAACAGAGGGGCTGAATCAGAGGGGCTGAATCAGAGGGGCTGATTCAGAGGGGCTGAAACTGAGGGGCTGAATCAGAGGGGCTGAAACAGAGGGCGAGAAACAGAGGGGCTGAAACAGAGGGCGAGAAACAGAGCGGCTGAAACAGAGGGCGAGAAACAGAGTGGCTAACACAGAGGGGCTGAAACAGAGGGCGAGAAACAGAGGTGCTGAAACAGAGGGCGAGAAACAGAGGGGCTGAATCAGAGGGGCTGAATCAGAGGGGCTGAATCAGAGGGGCTGACACAGAGGGGCTGAATCAGAGGGGCTGAAACAGAGGGCGAGAAACAGAGGGGCTGAAACAGAGGGCGAGAAACAGAGGGGCTGAAACAGAGGGCGAGAAACAGAGGGGCTGAAACAGAGGGCGAGAAACAGAGGGGCTGAAACAGAGGGGCTGAAACAGAGGGGTTGAAACAGAGGGCGAGAAACAGAGGGGCTGAAACAGAGGGCGAGAAACAGAGGGGTTGAACAACAGGGCGAGAAACAGAGGGGCTGAAACAGAGGGGATGAAACAGAGGGGCTGAAACAGAGGGCGAGAAACAGAGTGGCTGACACAGAGGGGCTGAAACAGAGGGCGAGAAACAGAGGGGCTGAAACAGAGGGCGAGAAACAGAGGGGCTGAAACAGAGTGGCTGAAACAAAGGGGCTGAAACAGAGGGGCTGAATCAGAGGGGCTGATTCAGAGGGGCTGAAACAGCGGGGCTGAATCAGCAGGGCTGAAACAGAGGGCGAGAAACAGAGGGGCTGAAACAGAGGGCGACAAACAGAGGGGCAGAAACAGAGGGCGAGAAACAGAGGGGCTGAAACAGAGGGGCTGAAACAGAGGGCGAGAATCAGAGAGGATGAAACAGAGGGCGAGAAACAGACGGGCTGAAACAGAGTGGCTGAAACAGAGGGCGAGAAACAGAGGGGCTGAAACAGAGGGCGAGAAAGAGATGGGCTGAAACAGAGGGGCTGAAACAGAGGGGCTGAAACAGTGGGCGAGAAACAGAGGGGCTGAAACGGCGGGCGAGAAAAAGAGGGCGAAATACAGAGGGGCTGAATCAGAGGGGCTGAATCAGAGGGGCTGACACAAAGGGGCTGAATCAGAGGGGCTGAAACAGAGGGCGAGAAACACAGGGGCTGAAACAGAGGGCGAGAAACAGAGGGGCGGAAACAGAGGGGCTGAATCGGAGGGCGAGAATCAGAGGGGCTGAAACAGAGGGCGAGAAACAGAGGGGCTGAAGCAGAGGGGCTGAAACAGAGTTGCTGAAACAGAGGGCGTGAAACAGAGGGGCTGAAACAGAGGGCGAGAAACAGAGGGGCTGAAACAGAGGGCGAGAAAGAGAGGGGCAGAAACAGAGGGGCTGAAACAGAGGGGCTGAAACAGAGGGCGAGAAACAGAGGGGCTGAAACAGAGGGCGAGAAACAGAGGGCGAGAAACAGAGGGACTGAAACAGAGGGGCTGCAACAGAGGGGCTGAAAAAGAGGGCGAGGAACAGAGGGGCTGAAACAGACGGTGTGAAATAGAGGGGCTGAAACACGGGGCGTGAAACAGAGGGGCTGAAACAGAGGGGCGCGAAACAGAGCGGCGGGAAACAGAGGAGCTGAATCAGAGGGGCTGAATCAGAGGGGCTGAATCAGAGGGCCTGAATCAGAGGGCCTGAAACGGAGGGTGAGAAACAGAGGGGCTGAAACAGAGGGGCTGAAACAGAGGTGCTGAATCAGAGGGGCTGAAACAGAGGGCCTGAATCAGAGGGGCTGAAACAGAGGGTGGGAAACAGAGGGGCTGAAACAGAGGGCGAGAAACAGAGGGGCTGAAACAGAGGGGCTGAAACAGAGGGGCTGAATCAGAGGGAATGAAACAGAGGGGCTGAATCAGAGGGGCTGAAACAGAGGGCGAGAAACCGAGGGGCTGAAACAGAGGGCGTGAAACAGAGGGGCTGAATCAGAGGGGCTGAATCAGAGGGGCTTAATCAGTGGGGCTGAAACAGTGGGTGAGAAACAGAGGGGCTGAAACAGAGGGCGAGAAACAGAGGGCGAGAAACAGAGGGGCTGAATCAGAGGGGCTGAATCAGAGGGGCTGAATCAGAGGGGCTGACATAGAGGGGCTGAATCAGAGGGGCTTAATCAGTGGGGCTGAAACAGAGGGCGAGAAACAGAGGGGCTGAAACAGAGAGCGAGAAACAGAGGGGCTGAAACAGAGGGCGAGAAACAGATGGGCTGAAACAGAGGGGCTGAAACAGAGGGGCTGAAACAGAGGGGCTGAAACAGAGGGCGAGAAACAGAGGGGCTGAAACAGAGGGCGAGAAACAGAGGTGTTGAAACAGAGGGCGAGAACCAGAGGGGCTGAAACAGAGGGGATGAAACAGAGGGGCTGAAACAGAGGGCGAGAAACAGAGTGGCTGCAACAGAGGGGCTGAAACAGAGGGCAAGAAACAGAGGGGCTGAAACAGAGTGCGAGAAACAGAGGGGCTGAAACAGAGGGGCTGAAACAGAGGGTCTGAAACAGAGGGGCTGAATCAGAGGGGCTGATTCAGAGGGGCTGAAACAGAGGGGCTGAATCAGCAGGGCTGAAACAGAGGGCGAGAAACAGATTTTCTGAAACAGAGGGCGACAAACAGAGGGGCAGAAACAGAGGGCGAGAAACAGAGGGGCTGAAACAGAGCGGCTGAAACAGAGGGCGAGAATCAGAGGGGATGAAACAGAGGGCGAGAAACAGACGGGCTGAAACAGAGTTGCTGAAACAGAGGGCGATAAACAGAGGGGCTGAAACAGAGGCGAGAAACAGAGGGGCTGAATCAGAGGGGCTGAATCAGAGGGGCTGAAACAGAGGGGCTGAATCAGAGGGGCTGAAACAGAGGGCGAGAAACACAGGGGCTGAAACAGAGGGGCTTTAACAGAGGGGCTGAAACAGAGGGCGAGAAACAGTGGGGCTGAATCAGAGGGGCTGAATCAGACGGGCTGAAACAGAGGGGCTGAATCAGAGGTGCTGAAACAGAGGGCGAGAAACAGAGGGGCTGAAACAGAGGGTGGGAAACAGAGGGGCTGAAACAGAGGGCGAGAAACAGAGGGGCTGAAACAGAGGGGCTGAAACAGAGGGGCTGAATCAGAGGGGCTGAAACAGAGGGGCTGAATCAGAGGGGCTGAAACAGAGGGGCTGAAACAGAGGGCGAGTAACAGAGGGGCTGAAACAGAGGGGTTGAATCAGAGGGGCTGAATCAGAGGGGCTTAATCAGTGGGGCTGAAACAGTGGGTGAGAAACAGAGGGGCTGAAACAGAGGGCGAGAAACAGAGGTGCTGAAACAGAGGGCGAGAAACAGAGGGGCTGAATCAGAGGGGCTGAATCAGAGGGGCTGAATCAGAGGGGCTGACACAGAGGGGCTGAATCAGAGGGTCTGAATCAGAGGTGCTGAAACAGAGGGCGAGAAACACAGGGGCTGAAACAGAGGGCGAGAAACAGAGGGGCTGAAACAGAGGGCGAGAAACAGAGGGGCTGAAACAGAGGGGCTGAAACAGAGGGGCTGAAACAGAGGGCGAGAAACAGAGGGGCTGAAACAGAGGGCGAGAAACAGAGGGGTTGAAACAGAGGGCGAGAAACAGAGGGGCTGAAACAGAGGGGATGAAACAGAGGGGCTGAAACAGAGGGCGAGAAACAGAGTGGCTGTACACAGAGGGGCTGAAACAGAGGGCGAGAAACAGAGTGGCTGACACAGAGGGGCTGAAACAGAGGGCGAGAAACAGAGGGGCTGAAACAGAGGGCGAGAAACAGAGGGTCTGAAACAGAGGGGCTGAAACAGATGGGCTGAAACAGAGGGGCTGAATCAGAGGGGCTGATTCAGAGGGGCTGAGACAGAGGGGCTGAATCAGCGGGGCTGAAACAGAGGGCGAGAAACAGAGGGGCTGAAACAGAGGGCGACAAACAGGGGCAGAAACAGAGGGCGAGAAACAGAGGGGCTGAAACAGAGGGGCTGAAACAGAGGACGAGAATCAGAGGGGCTGAAACAGAGGGCGAGAAACAGAGGGTCTGAAACAGAGGGGCTGAAACAGAGTGGCTGAAACAGAGGGCGAGAAACAGAGGGGCTGAAACAGAGGGCGAGAAACAGAGGGGCTGAAACAGAGGGGCTGAAACAGAGGGCGAGAAACAGAGGGGCTGAAACAGAGGGCGACAAACAGAGGGGCTGAAACAGAGGGCGAGAAACAGAGGGTGAGAAACAGAGGGCGAGAAACAGAGGGGCTGATTCAGAGGGGCTTAAACAGAGGGGCTGAAACAGAGGGGTGGAATCAGAGGGGCTGAAACAGAGGGGCTGAATCAGAGGGGCTGAAACAGAGGCCGAGAAACAGAGGGGCTGAAACAGAGGGCGAGAAACAGAGGGGCTGAAACAGAGGGCGAGAAACAGAGGGGCTGAAACAGAGGGGCTGAAACAGTGGGGCTGAAACAGAGGGGCTGAAACAGAGGGTGAGAAACAGAGGGGCTGAAACAGAGGGCGATAAACAGAGGTGCTGAAACAGAGGGCCAGCAAAAGAGAGGCTGAAACAGAGGGGCTGAAAGAGAGGGCAAGAAACAGAGGGGCTGAAACAGAGGGCGAGAAACAGAGGGCGAGAAACAGAGGGACTGAAACAGAGGGGCTGAAACAGAGGCGCTGAAAAAGAGGGCGAGAAACAGAGGGTCTGAAACAAAGGGGCTGAAACAGAGTGGCTGAAACAGAGGGCGAGAAACAGAGGGGCTGAAACAGAGGGCGAGAAACAGAGGGGCTGAAACAGAGGGCGAAAAACAGAGGGGCTGAAACAGAGGGACTGAAACAGAGGGGCTGAAACAGAGGGCGAGAAACAGAGGGGCTGAAACAGAGGGTGAAAAACAGAGGGGCTGAAACAGAGGGCGAGAAACAGAGGGTGAGAAACAGAGAGCGAGAAACAGAGGGGCTGAAATAGAGTGGCTTAAACAGAGGGGCTGAAACAGAGGGGCTGAATCAGAGGGGCTGAAACAGAGGGGCTGAATCAGAGGGGCTGAAACAGAGGGCGAGAAACAGAGGGGCTGAAACAGAGGGCGAGAAACAGAGGGGCTGAAACAGAGGGGCTGAATCAGCGCGGCTGAAACAGAGGGCGAGAAACAGAGGGGCTGAAACAGAGGCCGGCAAACAGAGGGGCAGAGACCGAGGGCGAGAAACAGAGGGGCTGAAACAGAGGGGCTGAAACAGAGGGGCTGAAACAGAGGGCGAGAAAGAGAGGGGCTGTAACAGAGGGCGAGAAACAGAGGGGCTGAAACAGAGGCGCTGAAACAGAGGGGCTGAAACAGAGGAGCTGAAACAGAGGGCGAGAAACACAGGGGCTGAATCAGAGGGGCTGAATCAGAGGGGCTGTAACAGAGGGGTTGAAACAGAGGGGCTGAAACAGAGGGGCTGAAACAGAGGGCGAGAAACAGAGGGGCTGAAACAGAGGGCGAGACACAGAGGGGCTGAAACAGAGGGTGAGAAACAGAGGGGCTGAAACAGAGGGGCTGAAACAGAGGGGCTGAAACAGAGGGCGAGAAACAGAGGGGCTGAAACAGAGGGGCTGAAACAGACGGGCTGAAACAGCGAGCCTGAAACAGAGGGCGAGAAACAGAGGGGCTGAAACAGAGTGCGAAAAACAGAGGGGCTGAAACAGAGGGCGAGAAACAGAGTGTGAGAAACAGAGGGCGAGAAACAGAGGGGCTGAAACAGAGGGGCTGAAACAGAGGGGCTGAAACAGAGGGGCTGAATCAGAGGGGCTGAAACAGAGGGGCTGAATCAGAGGTGCTGAAACTGAGGGCGAGAAACAGAGGGGCTGAAACAGAGGGCGAGAGACAGAGGGGCTGAAACAGAGGGGCTGAAACAGAGGGGCTGAAACAGAGGGGCTGAATCAGAGGGGCTGAAACTGAGGGCGAGAAACAGAGGGGCTGAAACAGAGGGCGAGAAACAGAGGGGCTGAAACAGAGGGGCTGAAACAGAGGGGCTGAAACAGAGGGCGAGAAACAGAGGTGCTGAAACAGAGGGCGAGACACAGAGGGGCTGAAACAGTCGGCGAGAAACAGAGGGTCTGAAACAGAGGGCGAGAAACAGAGGGCGAGAAACAGAGGGACTGAAACAGAGGGGCTGCAACAGAGGAGCTGAAAAAGAGGCGAGAATCAGAGGGGCTGAAACAGAGGGTGAGAATCAGAGGGGCTGAAACACGGGGCGTGAAACAGAGGGGCTGAAACAGAGGGGCGCGAAACAGAGCGGCGGGAAACAGAGGGGCTGAATCAGAGGGGCTGAATCAGAGGGGCTGAATCAGAGGGGCTGAAACAGAGGGGCTGAATCAGAGGGGCTGAAACAGAGGGCGAGAAACAGAGGGTCTGAAACAGAGGGTGAGAAACAGTGGGGCTGAAACAGAGGGGCTGAAACAGAGGGGCTGAAACAGAGGGGCGCGAAACAGAGCGGCGGGAAACAGAGGGGCTGAATCAAAGGGGCTGAATCAGAGGGGCTGAATCAGAGGAGGTGAATCAGAGGGGCTGAAACAGAGGGCGACAAACAGAGGGGCTGAAACAGAGGGCGAGAAACAGAGGGTGAGAAACAGAGGGCGAGAAACAGAGGGGCTGATTCAGAGGGGCTTAAACAGAGGGGCTGAAACAGAGGGGTGGAATCAGAGGGGCTGAAACAGAGGGGCTGAATCAGAGGGGCTGAAACAGAGGCCGAGAAACAGAGGGGCTGAAACAGAGGGCGAGAAACAGAGGGGCTGAAACAGAGGGCGAGAAACAGAGGGGCTGAAACGGAGGGGCTGAAACAGTGGGGCTGAAACAGAGGGGCTGAAACAGAGGGTGAGAAACAGAGGGGCTGAAACAGAGGGCGATAAACAGAGGTGCTGAAACAGAGGGCCAGAAACAGAGGGGCTGAAACAGAGGGGCTGAAAGAGAGGGCAAGAAACAGAGGGGCTGAAACAGAGGGCGAGAAACAGAGGGCGAGAAACAGAGGGACTGAAACAGAGGGGCTGAAACAGAGGCGCTGAAAAAGAGGGCGAGAAACAGAGGGGCTGAAACAGAGGGTGAAAAACAGAGGGGCTGAAACACGGTGCGAGAATCAGAGGGGCTGAAACAGAGGGAGAGAAACAGAGGGTCTGAAACAGAGGGGCTGAAACAGAGTGACTGAAACAGAGGGCGAGAAACAGAGGGGCTGAAACAGAGGGCGAGAAACAGAGGGGCTGAAACAGAGGGCGAAAAACAGAGGGGCTGAAACAGAGGGACTGAAACAGAGGGGCTGAAACAGAGGGCGAGAAACAGAGGGGCTGAAACAGAGGGTGAAAAACAGAGGGGCTGAAACAGAGGGCGAGAAACAGAGGGTGAGAAACAGAGAGCGAGAAACAGAGGGGCTGAAATAGAGTGGCTTAAACAGAGGGGCTGAAACAGAGGGGCTGAATCAGAGGGGCTGAAACAGAGGGGCTGAATCAGAGGGAATGAAACAGAGGGCGAGAAACAGAGGGGCTGAAACAGAGGGCGAGAAACAGAGGGGCTGAAACAGAGGGGCTGAATCAGCGCGGCTGAAACAGAGGGCGAGAAACAGAGGGGCTGAAACAGAGGCCGGCAAACAGAGGGGCAGAGACCGAGGGCGAGAAACAGAGGGGCTGAAACAGAGGGGCTGAAACAGAGGGGCTGAAACAGAGGGCGAGAAAGAGAGGGGCTGTAACAGAGGGCGAGAAACAGAGGGGCTGAAACAGAGGCGCTGAAACAGAGGGGCTGAAACAGAGGGGCTGAAACAGAGGGCGAGAAACACAGGGGCTGAATCAGAGGGGCTGAATCAGAGGGGCTGTAACAGAGGGGTTGAAACAGAGGGCGAGAAACAGAGGGGCTGAAACAGCGGGCGAGAAACAGAGGGCGAGAAACAGAGGGGCTGAAACAGAGGGGCTGAAACAGACGGGCTGAAACAGCGAGCCTGAAACAGAGGGCGAGAAACAGAGGGGCTGAAACAGAGTGCGAAAAACAGAGGGGCTGAAACAGAGGGCGAGAAACAGAGGGTGAGAAACAGAGGGCGAGAAACAGAGGGGCTGAAACAGAGGGGCTGAAACAGAGGGGCTGAAACAGAGGGGCTGAATCAGAGGGGCTGAAACAGAGGGGCTGAATCAGATGGGATGAAACAGAGGGCGAGAAAGAGAGGGGCTGAATCAGAGGGCGAGAAACAGAGGGGCTGAAACAGAGGGGCTGAAACAGAGGGGCTGAAACAGAGGGCGAGAAACAGAGGGGCTGAAACAGAGGGCGAGACACAGAGGGGCTGAAACAGAGGGTGAGAAACAGAGGGGCTGAAACAGAGGGGCTGAAACAGAGGGGCTGAAACAGAGGGCGAGAAACAGAGGGGCTGAAACAGAGTGCGAAAAACACAGGGGCTGAAACAGAGGGCGAGAAACAGAGTGTGAGAAACAGAGGGCGAGAAACAGAGGGGCTGAAACATAGGGGCTGAAACAGAGGGGCTGAAACAGAGGGGCTGAATCAGAGGGGCTGAAACAGAGGCGCTGAATCAGAGGGGCTGAAACTGAGGGCGAGAAACAGAGGGGCTGAAACAGAGGGCGAGAAACAGAGGGGCTGAAACAGAGGGGCTGAAACAGAGGGGCTGAAACAGCGGGCGAGAAACAGAGGTGCTGAAACAGAGGGCGAGACACAGAGGGGCTGAAACAGTCGGCGAGAAACAGAGGGTCTGAAACAGAGGGCGAGAAACAGAGGGCGAGAAACAGAGGGACTGAAACAGAGGGGCTGCAACAGAGGAGCTGAAACAGAGGGCGAGAATCAGAGGGGCTGAAACAGAGGGTGAGAATCAGAGGGGCTGAAACACGGGGCGTGAAACAGAGGGGCTGAAACAGAGGGGCGCGAAACAGAGCGGCGGGAAACAGAGGGGCTGAATCAGAGGGGCTGAATCAGAGGGGCTGAATCAGAGGGGCTGAATCAGAGGGGCTGAAACAGAGGGCGAGAAACAGAGGGGCTGAAACAGAGGGTGAGAAACAGTGGGGCTGAAACAGAGGGGCTGAAACAGAGGGGCTGAAACAGAGGGGCGCGAAACAGAGCGGCGGGAAACAGAGGGGCTGAATCAAAGGGGCTGAATCAGAGGGGCTGTATCAGAGGGGGTGAATCAGAGGGGCTGAATCAGAGGGGCTGAAACAGAGGGGCTGAATCAGAGGGGCTGAAACAGAGGGCGAGAAACAGAGGGGCGGACACAGAGGGTGGGAAACAGAGGGGCTGAAACAGAGGGCGAGAAACAGAGGGGCTGAAACAGAGGGGCTGAAACAGAGGGGCTGAATCAGAGGGGCTGAATCAGCGGGGCTGAAACAGAAGGCGAGAAACAGAGGGGCTGAAACAGAGGGCGAGAAACAGAGGCGCAGAAACAGAGCGCGAGAAACAGAGGGGCTGAAACAAAGGGGCTGAAACAGAGGGCGAGAAACAGAGTGGCTGACACAGAGGGGCTGAAACAGTGGGGCTGAAACAGAGGGGCTGGAATAGAGGGCGAGAAACAGAGGGGCTGTAACAGAGGGGCTGAAACAGAGGGGCTGAAACAGAGGGGCTGAAACAGAGGGCGAGAAACAGAGGGGCTGAATCAGAGGAGCTGAATCAGAGGGGCTGAATCAGAGGGGCTGAATCAGAGGGGCTGAATCAGAGGGGCTGAAACAGAGGGCGAGAACAGAGGGGCTGAAACAGAGGGTGGGAAACAGAGGGGCTGAAACAAAGGGCGAGAAACAGAGGGGCTGAAACAGAGGGGCTGAAACAGAGGGGCGCGAAACAGAGCGGCGGGAAACAGAGGGGCTGAATCAGAGGGGCTGAATCAGAGGGGCTGAATCAGAGGGGCTGAAACAGAGGGGCTGAATCAGAGGGGCTGAAACAGAGGGCGAGAAACAGAGGGTCTGAAACAGAGGGTGAGAAACAGAGGGGCTGAAACAGAGGGGCTGAAACAGAGGGGCTGAAACAGAGGGGCGCGAAACAGAGCGGCGGGAAACAGAGGGGCTGAATCAAAGGGGCTGAATCAGAGGGGCTGAATCAGAGGGGCTGAATCAGAGGGGCTGAATCAGAGGGGCTGAAACAGAGGGGCTGAATCAGAGGGGCTGAAACAGTGGGGCTTAAACAGAGGGGCTGAATCAGAGGGGCTGAATCAGCGGGGCTGAAACAGAAGGCGAGAAACAGAGGGGCTGAAACAGAGGGCGAGAAACAGAGGCGCAGAAACAGAGGGCGAGAAACAAAGGGGCTGAAACAAAGGGGCTGAAACAGAGGGCGAGAAACAGAGTGGCTGACACAGAGGGGCTGAAACAGTGGGGCTGAAACAGAGGGGCTGGAATAGAGGGCGAGAAACAGAGGGGCTGTAACAGAGGGGCTGAAACAGAGGGGCTGAAACAGAGGGGCTGAAACAGAGGGCGAGAAACAGAGGGGCTGAATCAGAGGAGCTGAATCAGAGGGGCTGAATCAGAGGGGCTGAATCAGAGGGGCTGAATCAGAGGGGCTGAAACAGAGGGCGAGAACAGAGGGGCTGAAACAGAGGGTGGGAAACAGAGGGGCTGAAACAAAGGGCGAGAAACAGAGAGGCTGAAACAGAGGGGCTGAAACTGAGGGGCTGAATCAGAGGGGCTGATTCAGAGGGGTGAAACAGAGGGGCTGAATCAGCGGGGCTGAAACAGAGGGCGAGAAACAGAGGGGCTGAAACAGAGGGCGAGAAACAGAGGAGCAGAAACAGAGGGCGAGAAACAGAGGGGCTGAAACAGAGGGGCTGAAACAGAGGGCGAGAAACAGAGTGGCTGACACAGAGGGGCTGAAACAGAGGGCGAGAAACAGAGTGGCTGACACAGAGGGGCTGAAACAGAGGGCGAGAAACAGAGGGGCTGAAACAGAGGGCGAGAAACAGAGGGGCTGAAACAGAGGGGCTGAAACAGAGGGGCTGAAACAGAGGTGCTGAATCAGAGGGCCTGATTCAGAGGGGCTGAAACAGAGGGGCTGAATCAGCGGGGCTGAAACAGAGGGCGAGAAACAGAGGGGCTGAAACAGAGGGCGACAAACAGGGGCAGAAACAGAGTGCGAGAAACAGAGGGGCTGAAACATAGGGGCTGAAACAGAGGGCGAGAATCAAAGGGGCTGAAACAGAGGTCGAGAAACAGAGGGTCTGAAACAGAGGGGCTGAAACAGAGTGGCTTAACCAGAGGGCGAGAAACAGAGGGGCTGAAACAGAGGGCGAGAAACAGAGGGGCTGAAACAGAGGGCGAGAAAGAGATGGGCTGAAACAGAGGGGCTGAAACAGAGGGGCTGAAACAGAGGGCGAGAAACAGAGGGGCTGAAACAGAGGGCGAAAAACAGAGGGGCTGAAACAGAGGGCGAGAAACAGAGGGTGAGAAACAGAGGGCGAGAAACAGAGGGGCTGAAACAGAGGGGCTTAAACAGAGGGGCTGAAGCAGAGGGGTGGAATCAGAGGGGCTGAAACAGAGGGGCTGAATCAGAGGGGCTGAAACAGAGGGCGAGAAACAGAGGGGCTGAAACAGAGGGCGAGAAACAGAGGGGCTGAAACAGAGGGGCTGAAGCAGAGGGGCTGAAACAGAGGGGCTGAAACAGAGGGTGAGAAACAGAGGGGCTGAAACAGAGGGCGATAAACAGAGGTGCTGAAACAGAGGGCCAGAAACAGAGGGTCTGAAACAGAGGGGCTGAAACAGAGGGCGAGAAACAGA
Source organism: Chiloscyllium punctatum (assembly GCF_047496795.1). Taxonomy (NCBI): domain Eukaryota; kingdom Metazoa; phylum Chordata; class Chondrichthyes; order Orectolobiformes; family Hemiscylliidae; genus Chiloscyllium; species Chiloscyllium punctatum. The sequence goes on along the minus strand of NW_027309793.1, from coordinate 2,853,800 downwards.
GGGCGAGAAACAGAGGGACTGAAACAGAGGGACTGAAACAGAGTGGCTGAAGCAGAGGGCGAGAAACAGAGGGGCTGAAACAGAGGGTGAGAAACAGAGGGGCTGAAACACGGTGCGAGAATCAGAGGGGCTGAAACAGAGGGCGAGAAACAGAGGGGCTGAAACAGAGGGGCTGAAACAGACGGGCTGAAACAGAGGGGCTGAAACAGAGGGTGAGAAACAGAGGGGCTGAAACAGAGGGCGAGAAACAGAGGGGCTGAAACAGAGGGCCAGAAACAGAGGGGCTGAAACAGAGGGGCTGAAACAGAGGGCGAGAAACAGAGGGGCTGAAACAGTTGGCGAGAAACAGAGGGCGAGAAACAGAAAGACTGAAACAGAGGGGCTGAAACAGAGGGGCTGAAAAAGAGGGCGAGAAACAGAGGGGCTGAAACAGAGGGTGAGAAACAGAGGGGCTGAAACACGGGGCGTGAAACAGAGGGGCTGAAACAGAGGGGCGCGAAACAGAGCGGCGGGAAACAGAGGTGCTTAATCAGAGGGGCTGAATCAGAGGGGCTGAATCAGAGGGGCTGAATCAGAGGGGCTGAAACAGAGGGCGAGAAACAGAGGGGCTGAAACAGAGGGTGGGAAACAGAGGGGCTGAAACAGAGGGGCGGGAAACAGAGGGGCGGGAAACAGAGGGGCTGAATCAGAGGGGCTGAATCAGAGGGGCTGAAACAGAGGGTGAGAAACAGAGGGGCTGAAACAGAGGGGCTGAAACAGAGGGGCTGAAACAGAGGGCGAGATACAGAGGGGCTGAATCAGAGGAGATGAATCAGAGGGGCTGAATCAGAGGGGCTGAAACAGAGGGGCTGAATCAGAGGGGCTGAAACAGAGGGCGAGAAACAGAGGGGCTGAAACAGAGGGTGGGAAACAGAGGGGCTGAAACAGAGGGCGAGAAACAGAGGGGCTGAATCAGAGGGGCTGAAACAGAGGGCGAGAAACAAAGGGGCTGAAACAGAGGGCCAGAAACAGAGGGGCTGAAACAGAGGGTGAGAAACAGAGGGGCTGAAACAGAGGGCGAGAAACAGGGGGGCTCAAACAGAGGGGCTCAAACAGAGGGGCGGAATCAGAGGGGCTGATTCAGAGGGCCAGAAACAGAGGGGCTGAAACAGAGGGGCTGAAACAGAGGGGCTGAAACAGAGGGGCTGAATCAGAGGGGCTGATTCAGAGGGGCTGAAACAGAGGGGCTGAATCAGCAGGGCTGAAACAGAGGGCGAGAAACAGAGGGGCTGAAACAGAGGGCGACAAACAGAGGGGCAGAAACAGAGGGCGAGAAACAGAGGGGCTGAAACAGAGGGGCTGAAACAGACGGCGAGAATCAGAGGGGCTGAAACAGAGGGCGAGAAACAGACGGGCTGAAACAGAGTGGCTGAAACAGAGGGCGAGAAACAGAGGGGCTGAAACAGAGGGCGAGAAAGAGATGGGCTGAAACTGAGGGGCTGAAACAGAGGGGCTGAAACAGTGGGCGAGAAACAGAGGTGCTGAAACAGAGGGGCTGACTCAGAGGGGCTGAATCAGAGGGGCTGACACAGAGGGGCTGAATCAGAGGGGCTGAAACAGAGGGCGAGAAACACAGGGGCTGAAACAGAGGGCGAGAAACAGAGGGGCTGAAACAGAGGCGAGAAACAGAGGGGCTGAATCCGAGGGGCTGAATCAGAGGGGCTGAAACAGAGGGGCTGAATCAGAGGGGCTGAAACAGAGGGCGAGAAACAGAGGGGCTGAAACAGAGGGGCTTTAACAGAGGGGCTGAAACAGAGGGCGAGAAACAGAGGGGCTGAATCAGAGGGGCTGAATCAGAGGGGCTGAAACAGAGGGGCTGAATCAGAGGGGCTGAAACAGAGGGCGAGAAACAGAGGGGCTGAAACAGAGGGTGGGAAACAGAGGGGCTGAAAAAGAGGGCGAGAAACAGAGGGGCTGAAACAGAGGGGCTGAATCAGAGGGGCTGAAACAGAGGGGCTGAATCAGAGGGGCTGAAACAGAGGGGCTGAAACAGAGGGCGAGTAACAGAGGGGCTGAAACAGAGGGGCTGAATCAGAGGGGCTGAATCAGAGGGGCTTAATCAGTGGGGCTGAAACAGTGGGTGAGAAACAGAGGGGCTGAAACAGAGGGCGAGAAACAGAGGTGCTGAAACAGAGGGCGAGAAACAGAGGGGCTGAATCAGAGGGGCTGAATCAGAGGGGCTGAATCAGAGGGGCTGACACAGAGGAGCTGAATCAGAGGGGCTGAATCAGAGGGGCTGAAACAGAGGGCGAGAAACACAGGGGCTGAAACAGAGGGCGAGAAACAGAGGGGCTGAAACAGAGGCGAGAAACAGAGGGGCTGAAACAGAGGGCGAGAAACAGAGGGGCTGAAACAGAGGGGCTGAAACAGAGGGGCTGAAACAGAGGGCGAGAAACAGAGGGGCTGAAACAGAGGGCGAGAAACAGAGGGGTTGAAACAGAGGGCGAGAAACAGAGGGGCTGAAACAGAGGGGATGAAACAGAGGGGCTGAAACAGAGGGCGAGAAACAGAGTGGCTGAACACAGAGGGGCTGAAACAGAGGGCGAGAAACAGAGTGGCTGACACAGAGGGGCTGAAACAGAGGGCGATAAACAGAGGGGCTGAAACAGAGGGCGAGAAACAGAGGGTCTGAAACAGAGGGGCTGAAACAGAGGGGCTGAAACAGAGGGGCTGAATCAGAGGGGCTGATTCAGAGGGGCTGGAACAGAGGGGCTGAATCAGCGGGGCTGAAACAGAGGGCGAGAAACAGAGGGGCTGAAACAGAGGGCGACAAACAGGGGCAGAAACAGAGGGCGAGAAACAGAGGGGCTGAAACAGAGGGGCTGAAACAGAGGACGAGAATCAGAGGGGCTGAAACAGAGGGCGAGAAACAGAGGGTCTGAAACAGAGGGGCTGAAACAGAGTGGCTGAAACAGAGGGCGAGAAACAGAGGGGCTGAAACAGAGGGCGAGAAAGAGATGGGCTGAAACAGAGGGGCTGAAACAGAGGGGCTGAAACAGAGGGCGAGAAACAGAGGGGCTGAAACAGAGGGCGACAAACAGAGGGGCTGAAACAGAGGGCGAGAAACAGAGGGTGAGAAACAGAGGGCGAGAAACAGAGGGGCTGATTCAGAGGGGCTTAAACAGAGGGGCTGAAACAGAGGGGTGGAATCAGAGGGGCTGAAACAGAGGGGCTGAAACAGAGGGCGAGAAACAGAGGGGCTGAAACAGAGGGGCTGAAACAGTGGGGCTGAAACAGAGGGGCTGAAACAGAGGGTGAGAAACAGAGGGGCTGAAACAGAGGGCGATAAACAGAGGTGCTGAAACAGAGGGCCAGAAACAGAGGGGCTGAAACAGAGGGGCTGAAAGAGAGGGCGATAAACAGAGGGGCTGAAACAGAGGGCGAGAAACAGAGGGCGAGAAACAGAGGGACTGAACCTGAGGGTGAAAAACAGAGGGGCTGAAACACGGTGCGAGAATCAGAGGGGCTGAAACAGAGGGCGAGAAACAGAGGGTCTGAAACAGAGGGGCTGAAACAGAGTGGCTGAGACAGAGGGCGAGAAACAGAGGGGCTGAAACAGAGGGCGAGAAACAGAGGGGCTGAAACAGAGGGCGAAAAACAGAGGGGCTGAAACAGAGGGACTGAAACAGAGGGGCTGAAACAGAGGGCGAGAAACAGAGGGGCTGAAACAGAGGGTGAAAAACAGAGCGGCTGAAACAGAGGGCGAGAAACAGAGGGTGAGAAACAGAGGGCGCGAAACAGAGGGGCTGAAATAGAGGGGCTTAAACAGAGGGGCTGAAACAGAGGGGCTGAATCAGAGGGGCTGAAACAGAGGGGCTGAATCAGAGGGGCTGAAACAGAGCCCGAGAAACAGAGGGGCTGAAACATAGGGCGAGAAACAGAGGGGCTGAAACAGAGGGGCTGAAATAGAGGGGCTTAAACAGAGGGGCTGAAACAGAGGGGCTGAATCAGAGGGGCTGAAACAGAGGGGCTGAATCAGAGGGGCTGAAACAGAGCCCGAGAAACAGAGGGGCTGAAACAGAGGGCGAGAAACAGAGGGGCTGAAACAGAGGGCGAGAAACAGAGGGGCTGAAACAGAGGGGCTGAAACAGAGGGGCTGAAACAGAGGGGCTGAAACAGAGGGTGAGAAACAGAGGGGCTGAAACAGAGGGCGAGAAACAGAGGGGCTGAAACAGAGGGCCAGAAACAGAGGGGCTGAAACAGAGGGGCTGAAACAGAGGGCGAGAAACAGAGGGGCTGAAACAGTGGGCGAGAAACAGAGGGCGAGAAACAGAAAGACTGAAACAGAGGGGCTGAAACAGAGGGGCTGAAACAGAGGGCGAGAAACAGAGGTGCTGAAACAGAGGGCAAGAAACAGAGGGGCTGAATCAGAGGAGATGAATCAGAGGGGCTGAATCAGAGGGGCTGAAACAGAGGGGCTGAATCAGAGGGGCTGAAACAGAGGGCGAGAAACAGAGGGGCTGAATCAGAGGGGCTGAAACAGAGGGCGAGAAACAGAGGGGCTGAAACAGAGGGTGGGAAACAGAGGGGCTGAAACAGAGGGGCTGAAACAGAGGGGCTGAATCAGAGGGGCTGAAACAGAGGGGCTGAATCAGAGGGGCTGAAACAGAGGGGCTGAAACAGAGGGCGAGTAACAGAGGGGCTGAAACAGAGGGGCTGAATCAGAGGGGCTGAATCAGAGGGGCTTAATCAGTGGGGCTGAAACAGTGGGTGAGAAACAGAGGGGCTGAAACAGAGGGCGAGAAACAGAGGTGCTGAAACAGAGGGCGAGAAACAGAGGGGCTGAATCAGAGGGGCTGAATCAGAGGGGCTGAATCAGAGGGGCTGACACAGAGGAGCTGAATCAGAGGGGCTGAATCAGAGGGGCTGAAACAGAGGGCGAGAAACACAGGGGCTGAAACAGAGGGCGAGAAACAGAGGGGCTGAAACAGAGGCGAGAAACAGAGGGGCTGAAACAGAGGGCGAGAAACAGAGGGGCTGAAACAGAGGGGCTGAAACAGAGGGGCTGAAACAGAGGGCGAGAAACAGAGGGGCTGAAACAGAGGGCGAGAAACAGAGGGGTTGAAACAGAGGGCGAGAAACAGAGGGGCTGAAACAGAGGGGATGAAACAGAGGGGCTGAAACAGAGGGCGAGAAACAGAGTGGCTGAACACAGAGGGGCTGAAACAGAGGGCGAGAAACAGAGTGGCTGACACAGAGGGGCTGAAACAGAGGGCGATAAACAGAGGGGCTGAAACAGAGGGCGAGAAACAGAGGGTCTGAAACAGAGGGGCTGAAACAGAGGGGCTGAATCAGAGGGGCTGATTCAGAGGGGCTGGAACAGAGGGGCTGAATCAGCGGGGCTGAAACAGAGGGCGAGAAACAGAGGGGCTGAAACAGAGGGCGACAAACAGGGGCAGAACCAGAGGGCGAGAAACAGAGGGGCTGAAACAGAGGGGCTGAAACAGAGGACGAGAATCAGAGGGGCTGAAACAGAGTGCGAGAAACAGAGGGTCTGAAACAGAGGGGCTGAAACAGAGTGGCTGAAACAGAGGGCGAGAAACAGAGGGGCTGAAACAGAGGTAGAGAAAGAGATGGGCTGAAACAGAGGGGCTGAAACAGAGGGGCTGAAACAGAGGGCGAGAAACAGAGGGGCTGAAACAGAGGGCGACAAACAGAGGGGCTGAAACAGAGGGCGAGAAACAGAGGGTGAGAAACAGAGGGCGAGAAACAGAGGGGCTGATTCAGAGGGGGCTTAAACAGAGGGGCTGAAACAGAGGGGTGGAATCAGAGGGGCTGAAACAGAGGGGCTGAATCAGAGGGGCTGAAACAGAGGCCGAGAAACAGAGGGGCTGAAACAGAGGGCGAGAAACAGAGGGGCTGAAACAGAGGGCGAGAAACAGAGGGGCTGAAACAGAGGGGCTGAAACAGTGGGGCTGAAACAGAGGGGCTGAAACAGAGGGTGAGAAACAGAGGGGCTGAAACAGAGGGCGATAAACAGAGGTGCTGAAACAGAGGGCCAGAAACAGAGGGGCTGAAACAGAGGGGCTGAAAGAGAGGGCGAGAAACAGAGGGGCTGAAACAGAGGGCGAGAAACAGAGGGCGAGAAACAGAGGGGCTGAAACAGAGGGCGAGATACAGAGGGGCTGAAACAGAGGGCGAAAAACAGAGGGGCTGAAACAGAGGGACTGAAACAGAGGGGCTGAAACAGAGGGCGAGAAACAGAGGGGCTGAAACAGAGGGTGAAAAACAGAGGGGCTGAAACAGAGGGCGAGAAACAGAGGGTGAGAAACAGAGGGCGCGAAACAGAGGGGCTGAAATAGAGGGGCTTAAACAGAGGGGCTGAAACAGAGGGGCTGAATCTGAGGGGCTGAAACAGAGGGGCTGAATCAGAGGGGCTGAAACAGAGCCCGAGAAACAGAGGGGCTGAAACATAGGGCGAGAAACAGAGGGGCTGAAACAGAGGGCGAGAAACAGAGGGGCTGAAACAGAGGGGCTGAAACAGAGGGGCTGAAACAGAGGGGCTGAAACAGAGGGTGAGAAACAGAGGGGCTGAAACAGAGGGCGAGAAACAGAGGGGCTGAAACAGAGGGCCAGAAACAGAGGGGCTGAAACAGAGGGGCTGAAACAGAGGGCGAGAAACAGAGGGGCTGAAACAGTGGGCGAGAAACAGAGGGCGAGAAACAGAAAGACTGAAACAGAGGGGCTGAAACAGAGGGGCTGAAACAGAGGGGCTGAAACAGAGGGCGAGAAACAGAGGGGCTGAAACAGAGGGCGACAAACAGAGGGGCTGAAACAGAGGGCGAGAAACAGAGGGTGAGAAACAGAGGGCGAGAAACAGAGGGGCTGATTCAGAGGGGCTGAAACAGAGGGGCTGAATCAGAGGGTCTGAAACAGAGGCCGAGAAACAGAGGGGCTGAAACAGAGGGCGAGAAACAGAGGGGCTGAAACAGAGGGCGAGAAACAGAGGGGCTGAAACAGAGGGGCTGAAACAGTGGGGCTGAAACAGAGGGGCTGAAACAGAGGGCGAGAAACAGAGGGGCTGAAACAGAGGGCGAGAAACAGAGGGCGAGAAACAGAGGGACTGAAACAGAGGGTGAAAAACAGAGGGGCTGAAACACGGTGCGAGAATCAGAGGGGCTGAAACAGAGGGCGAGAAACAGAGGGTCTGAAACAGAGGGGCTGAAACAGAGAGGCTGAAACAGAGGGCGAGAAACAGAGGGGCTGAAACAGAGGGCGAGAAACAGAGGGGCTGAAACAGAGGGCGATAAACAGAGGGGCTGAAACAGAGGGACAGAAACAGAGGGGCTGAAACAGAGGGCGAGAAACAGAAGGCTGAAACAGAGGGTGAAAAACAGAGGGGCTGAAACAGAGGGCGAGAAACAGAGGGTGAGAAACAGAGGGCGCGAAACAGAGGGGCTGAAATAGAGGGGCTTAAACAGAGGGGCTGAAACAGAGGGGCTGAATCAGAGGGGCTGAAACAGAGGGGCTGAAATAGAGGGGCTTAAACAGAGGGGCTGAAATAGAGGGGCTTAAACAGAGGGGCTGAAACAGAGGGGCTGAAACAGAGGGACAGAAACAGAGGGGCTGAAACAGAGGGCGAGAAACAGAAGGCTGAAACAGAGGGTGAAAAACAGAGGGGCTGAAACAGAGGGCGAGAAACAGAGGGGCTGAAACAGAGGGCGAGAAACAGAGGGGCTGAAACAGAGGGGCTGAAACAGAGGGGCTGAAACAGAGGGGCTGAAGCAGAGGGTGAGAAACAGAGGGGCTGAAACAGAGGGCGAGAAACAGAGGGGCTGAAACAGAGGGCCAGAAACAGAGGGGCTGAAACAGAGGGGCTGAAACAGAGGGCGAGAAACAGAGGGGCTGAAACAGTGGGCGAGAAACAGAGGGCGAGAAACAGAAAGACTGAAACAGAGGGGCTGAAACAGAGGGGCTGAAAAAGAGGGCGAGAAACAGAGGGGCTGAAACAGAGGGTGAGAAACAGAGGGGCTGACACAGAGGGGCTGAAACAGAGGGCGAGAAACAGAGTGGCTGACACAGAGGGGCTGAAACAGAGGGCGAGAAACAGAGGGGCTGAAACAGAGGGCGAGAAACAGAGGGGCTGAAACAGAGGGGCTGAAACAGAGGGGCTGAAACAGAGGTGCTGAATCAGACGGGCTGATTCAGAGGGGCTGAAACAGAGGGGCTGAATCAGCGGGGCTGAAACAGAGGGCGAGAAACAGAGGGGCTGAAACAGAGGGCAACAAACAGGGGCAGAAACAGAGGGCGAGAAACAGAGGGGCTGAAACATAGGGGCTGAAACAGAGGGCGAGAATCAAAGGGGCTGAAACAGAGGGCGAGAAACAGAGGGTCTGAAACAGAGGGGCTGAAACAGAGTGGCTTAACCAGAGGGCGAGAAACAGAGGGGCTGAAACAGAGGGCGAGAAACAGAGGGGCTGAAACAGAGGGCGAGAACGAGATGGGCTGAAACAGAGGGGCTGAAACAGAGGGGCTGAAACAGAGGGCGAGAAACAGAGGGGCTGAAACAGTGGGCGAAAAACAGAGGGGCTGAAACAGAGGGCGAGAAACAGAGGGTGAGAAACAGAGGGCGAGAAACAGAGGGGCTGAAACAGAGGGGCTTAAACAGAGGGGCTGAAACAGAGGGGTGGAATCAGAGGGGCTGAAACAGAGGGGCTGAATCAGAGGGGCTGAAACAGAGGCCGAGAAACAGAGGGGCTGAAACAGAGGGCGAGAAACAGAGGGGCTGAAACAGAGGGCGATAAACAGAGGTGCTGAAACAGAGGGCCAGAAACAGAGGGGCTGAAACAGAGGGGCTGAAACAGAGGGCGAGAAACAGAGTGGCTGACACAGAGGGGCTGAAACAGAGGGCGAGAAACAGAGGGGCTGAAACAGAGGGCGAGAAACAGAGGGGCTGAAACAGAGGGGCTGAAACAGAGGGGCTGAAACAGAGGTGCTGAATCAGACGGGCTGATTCAGAGGGGCTGAAACAGAGGGGCTGAATCAGCGGGGCTGAAACAGAGGGCGAGAAACAGAGGGGCTGAAACAGAGGGCAACAAACAGGGGCAGAAACAGAGGGCGAGAAACAGAGGGGCTGAAACATAGGGGCTGAAACAGAGGGCGAGAATCAAAGGGGCTGAAACAGAGGGCGAGAAACAGAGGGTCTGAAACAGAGGGGCTGAAACAGAGTGGCTTAACCAGAGGGCGAGAAACAGAGGGGCTGAAACAGAGGGCGAGAAACAGAGGGGCTGAAACAGAGGGCGAGAACGAGATGGGCTGAAACAGAGGGGCTGAAACAGAGGGGCTGAAACAGAGGGCGAGAAACAGAGGGGCTGAAACAGTGGGCGAAAAACAGAGGGGCTGAAACAGAGGGCGAGAAACAGAGGGTGAGAAACAGAGGGCGAGAAACAGAGGGGCTGAAACAGAGGGGCTTAAACAGAGGGGCTGAAACAGAGGGGTGGAATCAGAGGGGCTGAAACAGAGGGGCTGAATCAGAGGGGCTGAAACAGAGGCCGAGAAACAGAGGGGCTGAAACAGAGGGCGAGAAACAGAGGGGCTGAAACAGAGGGCGATAAACAGAGGTGCTGAAACAGAGGGCCAGAAACAGAGGGGCTGAAACAGAGGGGCTGAAACAGAGGGCGAGAAACAGAGGGGCTGAAACAGAGGGCGAGAAACAGAGTGCGAGAAACAGAGGGACTCAAACAGAGGGGCTGAAGCAGAGTGGCTGAAGCAGAGGGCGAGGAACAGAGGGGCAGAAACAGGGGGTGAGAAACAGAGGGGCTGAAACACGGTGCGAGAATCAGAGGGCCTGAAACAGAGGGCGAGAAACAGAGGGTCTGAAACAGAGGGGCTGAAACAGAGTGGCTGAAACAGAGGGCGAGAAACAGAGGGGCTGAAACAGAGGGCGAGAAACAGAGGGGTTGAAAAACAGGGTGAGAAAGAGATGGGCTGAAACAGAGGGGCTGAAACAGAGGGGCTGAAACAGAGGGCGATAAACAGAGGGGCTGAAACAGAGGGCGAAAAACAGAGGGGCTGAAACAGAGGGCGAGAAACAGAGGGTGAGAAACAGAGGGTGAGAAACAGAGGGGCTGAAACAGAGGGGCTTAAACAGAGGGGCTGAAACAGAGGGGCTGAATCAGAGGGGCTGAAACAGAGGGGCTGAATCAGAGGGGCTGAAACAGAGGGCGAGAAACAGAGGTGCTGAAACAGAGGGCGAGAAACAGAGGGGCTGAAACAGAGGGGCTGAAACAGAGGGGCTGAAACAGAGGGTGAGAAACAGAGGGGCAGAAACAGAGGGCGAGAAACAGAGGGGCTGAAACAGAGGGCCAGAAACAGAGGGGCTGAAACAGAGGGGCTGAAACAGAGGGCGAGAAACAGAGGGGCTGAAACAGTTGGCGAGAAACAGAGGGCGAGAAACAGAAAGACTGAAACAGAGGGGCTGAAACAGAGGGGCTGAAAAAGAGTGCGAGAAACAGAGGGGCTGAAACAGAGGGTGAGAAACAGAGGGGCTGAAACACGGGGCGTGAAACAGAGTGGCTGAAACAGAGGGGCGCGAAACAGAGCGGCGGGAAACAGAGGTGCTTAATCAGAGGGGCTGAATCAGAGGGGCTGAATCAGAGGGGCTGAAACAGAGGGCGAGAAACAGAGGGGCTGAAACAGAGGATGGGAAACAGAGGGGCTGAAACATAGGGGCGGGAAACAGAGGGGCGGGAAACAGATGGGCTGAATCAGAGGGGCTGAATCAGAGGGGCTGAAACAGAGGGTGAGAAACAGAGGGGCTGAAACAGAGGGGCTGAAACAGAGGGGCTGAAACAGAGGGCGAGAAACAGAGGGGCTGAATCAGAGGAGATGAATCAGAGGGGCTGAATCAGAGGGGCTGAAACAGAGGGGCTGAATCAGAGGGGCTGAAACAGAGGGCGAGAAACAGAGGGGCTGAAACAGAGGGTGGGAAACAGAGGGGCTGAAACAGAGGGCGAGAAACAGAGGGGCTGAAACAGAGGGGCTGAAACAGAGGGGCTGAATCAGAGGGGCTGATTCAGAGGGGCTGAAACAGAGGGGCTGAATCAGCGGGGCTGAAACAGAGGGCGAGAAACAGAGGGGCTGAATCAGAGGGGCTGAATCAGAGGGGCTGAAACAGAGGGGCTGAAACAGTGGGGCTGAAACAGAGGGGCTGAAACAGAGGGCGAGAAAAAGAGGGGCTGAAACAGAGGGCGAGAAACAGAGGGCGAGAAACAGAGGGACTGAAACAGAGGGTGAAAAACAGAGGGGCTGAAACACGGTGCGAGAATCAGAGGGGCTGAAACAGAGGGCGAGAAACAGAGGGTCTGAAACAGAGGGGCTGAAACAGAGTGGCTGAAACAGAGGGCGAGAAACAGAGGGGCTGAAACAGAGGGCGAGAAACAGAGGGGCTGAAACAGAGGGCGATAAACAGAGGGGCTGAAACAGAGGGACGGAAACAGAGGGGCTGAAACAGAGGGCGAGAAACAGAAGGCTGAAACAGAGGGTGAAAAACAGAGGGGCTGAAACAGAGGGCGAGAAACAGAGGGTGAGAAACAGAGGGCGCGAAACAGAGGGGCTGAAATAGAGGGGCTTAAACAGAGGGGCTGAAACAGAGGGGCTGAATCAGAGGGGCTGAAACAGAGGGGCTGAATCAGAGGGGCTGAAACAGAGCCCGAGAAACAGAGGGGCTGAAACAGAGGGCGAGAAACAGAGGGGCTGAAACAGAGGGCGAGAAACAGAGGGGCTGAAACAGAGGGGCTGAAACAGAGGGGCTGAAACAGAGGGGCTGAAGCAGAGGGTGAGAAACAGAGGGGCTGAAACAGAGGGCGAGAAACAGAGGGGCTGAAACAGAGGGCCAGAAACAGAGGGGCTGAAACAGAGGGGCTGAAACAGAGGGCGAGAAACAGAGGGGCTGAAACACTGGGCGAGAAACAGAGGGCGAGAAACAGAAAGACTGAAACAGAGGGGCTGAAACAGAGGGGCTGAAAAAGAGGGCGAGAAACAGAGGGGCTGAAACAGAGGGTGAGAAACAGAGGGGCTGACACAGAGGGGCTGAAACAGAGGGCGAGAAACAGAGTGGCTGACACAGAGGGGCTGAAACAGAGGGCGAGAAACAGAGGGGCTGAAACAGAGGGCGAGAAACAGAGGGGCTGAAACAGAGGGGCTGAAACAGAGGGGCTGAAACAGAGGTGCTGAATCAGACGGACTGATTCAGAGGGGCTGAAACAGAGGGGCTGAATCAGCCGGGCTGACACAGAGGGCGAGAAACAGAGGGGCTGAAACAGAGGGCAACAAACAGGGGCAGAAACAGAGGGCGAGAAACAGAGGGGCTGAAATATAGGGGCTGAAACAGAGGGCGAGAATCAAAGGGGCTGAAACAGAGGGCGAGAAACAGAGGGTCTGAATCAGAGGGGCTGAAACAGAGTGGCTTAACCAGAGGGCGAGAAACAGAGGGGCTGAAACAGAGGGCGAGAAACAGAGGGGCTGAAACAGAGGGCGAGAACGAGATGGGCTGAAACAGAGGGGCTGAAACAGAGGGGCTGAAACAGAGGGCGAGAAACAGAGGGGCTGAAACAGTGGGCGAAAAACAGAGGGGCTGAAACAGAGGGCGAGAAACAGAGGGTGAGAAACAGAGGGCGAGAAACAGAGGGGCTGAAACAGAGGGGCTTAAACAGAGGGGCTGAAACAGTGGGGTGGAATCAGAGGGGCTGAAACAGAGGGGCTGAATCAGAGGGGCTGAAACAGAGGCCGAGAAACAGAGGGGCTGAAACAGAGGGCGAGAAACAGAGGGGCTGAAACAGAGGGCGATAAACAGAGGTGCTGAAACAGAGGGCCAGAAACAGAGGGGCTGAAACAGAGGGGCTGAAACAGAGGGCGAGAAACAGAGGGGCTGAAACAGAGGGCGAGAAACAGAGTGCGAGAAACAGAGGGACTCAAACAGAGGGGCTGAAGCAGAGTGGCTGAAGCAGAGGGCGAGGAACAGAGGGGCAGAAACAGAGGGTGAGAAACAGAGGGGCTGAAACACGGTGCGAGAATCAGAGGGCCTGAAACAGAGGGCGAGAAACAGAGGGTCTGAAACAGAGGGGCTGAAACAGAGTGGCTGAAACAGAGGGCGAGAAACAGAGGGGCTGAAACAGAGGGCGAGAAACAGAGGGGTTGAAAAAGAGGGTGAGAAAGAGATGGGCTGAAACAGAGGGGCTGAAACAGAGGGGCTGAAACAGAGGGCGATAAACAGAGGGGCTGAAACAGAGGGCGAAAAACAGAGGGGCTGAAACAGAGGGCGAGAAACAGAGGGTGAGAAACAGAGGGTGAGAAACAGAGGGGCTGAAACAGAGGGGCTTAAACAGAGGGGCTGAAACAGAGGGGCTGAATCAGAGGGGCTGAAACAGAGGGGCTGAATCAGAGGGGCTGAAACAGAGGGCAAGAAACAGAGGTGCTGAAACAGAGGGCGAGAAACAGAGGGGCTGAAACAGAGGGGCTGAAACAGAGGGGCTGAAACAGAGGGTGAGAAACAGAGGGGCAGAAACAGAGGGCGAGAAACAGAGGGGCTGAAACAGAGGGCCAGAAACAGAGGGGCTGAAACAGAGGGGCTGAAACAGAGGGCGAGAAACAGAGGGGCTGAAACAGTTGGCGAGAAACAGAGGGCGAGAAACAGAAAGACTGAAACAGAGGGGCTGAAACAGAGGGGCTGAAAAAGAGTGCGAGAAACAGAGGGGCTGAAACAGAGGGTGAGAAACAGAGGGGCTGAAACACGGGGCGTGAAACAGAGGGGCTGAAACAGAGGGGCGCGAAACAGAGCGGCGGGAAACAGAGGTGCTTAATCAGAGGGGCTGAATCAGAGGGGCTGAATCAGAGGGGCTGAAACAGAGGGCGAGAAACAGAGGGGCTGAAACAGAGGATGGGAAACAGAGGGGCTGAAACATAGGGGCGGGAAACAGAGGGGCGGGAAACAGAGGGGCTGAATCAGAGGGGCTGAATCAGAGGGGCTGAAACAGAGGGTGAGAAACAGAGGGGCTGAAACAGAGGGGCTGAAACAGAGGGGCTGAAACAGAGGGCGAGAAACAGAGGGGCTGAATCAGAGGAGATGAATCAGAGGGGCTGAATCAGAGGGGCTGAAACAGAGGGGCTGAATCAGAGGGGCTGAAACAGAGGGCGAGAAACAGAGGGGCTGAAACAGAGGGTGGGAAACAGAGGGGCTGAAACAGAGGGCGAGAAACAGAGGGGCTGAAACAGAGGGGCTGAAACAGAGGGGCTGAATCAGAGGGGCTGATTCAGAGGGGCTGAAACAGAGGGGCTGAATCAGCGGGGCTGAAACAGAGGGCGAGAAACAGAGGGGCTGAATCAGAGGGGCTGAATCAGAGGGGCTGAAACAGAGGGGCTGAAACAGAGGGCGAGAAACAGTGGGGCTCAAACAGCGGGCGAGAAACAGAGGGCGAGAAACACAGGGGCTGAAACAGAGGGGCTGAAACAGATGGGCTGAAACAGAGAGACTGAAACAGAGGGCGAGAAACAGAGGGGCTGAAACAGAGGGGCTGAAACAGAGGGGCTGAAACAGAGGGCGAGAAACAGCGGGGCTGAAACAGAGGGCAAGAAACTGAGGGGTTGAAACAGAGGGCGAGAAACCGAGGGGCTGAATCAGAGGGGATGAAACAGAGGGGCTGAAACAGAGGGGCTGAAACAGAGAGCGAGAAACAGAGGGGCTGAAACAGAGGGTGAGAAACAGAGGGGCTGAAACAGAGGGCGAGAAACAGAGGGGCTGAAACAGAGGGGCTGAAACAGAGGGGCTGAATCAGAGGGGCTGATTCAGAGGGGCTGAAACAGAGGGGCTGAATCAGCGGGGCTGAAACAGAGGGCGAGAAACAGAGGGGCTGAAACAGAGGCCGGCAAACAGAGGGGCAGAGACCGAGGGCGAGAAACAGATGGGCTGAAACAGAGGGGCTGAAACAGAGGGGCTGAAACAGAGGGCGAGAATCAGAGGGGCTGAAACAGAGGGCGAGAAACAGAGGGGCTGAAACAGAGGGGCTGAAACAGAGGGGCTGAATCAGAGGGGCTGAAACAGAGGGGCTGAATCAGATGGGCTGAAACAGAGGGCGAGAAAGAGAGGGGCTGTAACAGAGGGCGAGAAACAGAGGGGCTGAAACAGAGGGGCTGAAACAGAGGGGCTGAAACAGAGGGCGAGAAACAGAGGGGCTGAAACAGAGGGCGAGACACAGAGGGGCTGAAACAGAGGGTGAGAAACAGAGGGGCTGAAACAGAGGGGCTGAAACAGAGGGGCTGAAACAGAGGGCGAGAAGCAGAGGGGCTGAAACAGAGGGGCTGAAACAGACGGGCTGAAACAGCGAGCCTGAAACAGAGGGCGAGAAACAGAGGGGCTGAAACAGAGTGCGAAAAACAGAGGGGCTGAAACAGAGGGCGAGAGACAGAGGGTGAGAAACAGAGGGCGAGAAACAGAGGCGCTGAATCAGAGGGGCTGAAACAGAGGGGCTGAAACAGACGGGCTGAATCAGAGGGGCTGAAACAGAGGGGCTGAATCAGAGGGGCTGAAACTGAGGGCGAGAAACAGACGGGCTGAAACAGAGGGTGAGATACAGAGGGGCTGAAACAGAGGGACTGAAACAGAGGGGCTGAAACAGAGGGCGAGAAACAGAGGTGCTGAAACAGAGGGCGAGACACAGAGGGGCTGAAACAGTCGGCGAGAAACAGAGGGTCTGAAACAGAGGGCGAGAAACAGAGGGCGAGAAACAGAGGGATTGAAACAGAGGGTGAGAATCAGAGGGGCTGAAACACGGGGCGTGAAACAGAGGGGCTGAAACAGAGGGGCGCGAAACAGAGCGGCGAGAAACAGAGGGTCTGAAACAGAGGAGCTGAAAAAGAGGGCGAGAATCAGAGGGGCTGAAACAGAGGGTGAGAATCAGAGGGGCTGAAACACGGGGCGTGAAACAGAGGGGCTGAAACAGAGGGGCGCGAAACAGAGCGGCGGGAAACAGAGGGGCTGAATCAGAGGGGCTGAATCAGAGGGGCTGAATCAGAGGGGCTGAAACAGAGGGGCTGAATCAGAGGGGCTGAAACAGAGGGCGAGAAACAGAGGGGCGGAAACAGAGGGTGAGAAACAGAGGGGCTGAAACAGAGGGGCTGAAACAGAGGGGCTGAAACAGAGGGGCGCGAAACAGAGCGGCGGGAAACAGAGGGGCTGAATCAAAGGGGCTGAATCAGAGGGGCTGAATCAGAGGGGCAGAATCAGAGGGGCTGAATCAGAGGGGCTGAAACAGAGGGGCTGAATCAGAGGGGCTGAAACAGAGGGCGAGAAACAGAGGGGCTGAAACAGAGGGTGGGAAACAGAGGGGCTGAAACAGAGGGCGAGAAACAGAGGTGCTGAAACAGAGGGGCTGAAACAGAGGGGCTGAATCAGAGGGGCTGAATCAGCGGGGCTGAAACAGAAGGCGAGAAACAGAGGGGCTGAAACAGAGGGCGAGAAACAGAGGCACAGAAACAGAGGGCGAGAAACAGAGGGGCTAAAACAAAGGGGCTGAAACAGAGGGCGAGAAACAGAGTGGCTGACACAGAGGGGCTGAAACAGTGGGGCTGAAACAGAGGGGCTGGAATAGAGGGCGAGAAACAGAGGGGCTGAAACAGAGGGGCTGAAACAGAGGGGCTGAAACAGAGGGCGAGAAACAGAGGGTGAGAAACAGAGGGGCTGAAACAGAGGGGCTGAAACAGAGGGGCTGAAACAGAGGGCGAGAAACAGAGGGGCTGAATCAGAGGAGCTGAATCAGAGGGGCTGAATCAGAGGGGCTGAATCAGAGGGGCTGAATCAGAGGGGCTGAAACAGAGGGCGAGAAACAGAGGGCGAGAAACAGAGGGGCTGAAACAGAGGGGCTGAAACAGACGGGCTGAAACAGCGAGCCTGAAACAGAGGGCGAAAAACAGAGGGGCTGAAACAGTGTGCGAAAAACAGAGGGGCTGAAACAGAGGGCGAGAAACAGAGGGTGAGAAACAGAGGGCGAGAAACAGAGGGGCTGAAACAGAGGGGCTGAAACAGAGGGGCTGAAACAGAGGGGCTGAATCAGAGGGGCTGAAACAGAGGGGCTGAATCAGTTGGGCTGAAACAGAGGGCGAGAAAGAGAGGGGCTGAATCAGAGGGCGAGAAACAGAGGGGCTGAAACAGAGGGGCTGAAACAGAGGGGCTGAAACAGAGGGCGAGAAACAGAGGGGCTGAAACAGAGGGGCTGAAACAGACGGGCTGAAACAGCGAGCCTGAAACAGAGGGCGAGAAACAGAGGGGCTGAAACAGAGTGCGAAAAACAGAGGGGCTGAAACAGAGGGCGAGAAACAGAGGGTGAGAAACAGAGGGGCTGAAACAGAGGGGCTGAAACAGACGGGCTGAAACAGCGAGCCTGAAACAGAGGGCGAGAAACAGAGGGGCTGAAACAGAGTGCGAAAAACAGAGGGGCTGAAACAGAGGGGCTGAAACAGAGGGGCTGAAACAGAGGGGCTGAAACAGATGGCGAGATACAGAGGGGCTGAAACAGAGGGCGAGAAACAGAGGGGCTGAAACAGAGGGCGAGAAACAGAGGGTCTGAAACAGAGGGGCTGAAACAGAGTGGCTGAAACAGAGGGCGAGAAACAGAGGGGCTGAAACAGAGGGCGAGAAACAGAGGGGTTGAAAAAGAGGGTGAGAAAGAGATGGGCTGAAACAGAGGGGCTGAAACAGAGGGGCTGAAACAGAGGGCGATATACAGAGGGGCTGAAACAGAGGGCGAAAAACAGAGGGGCTGAAACAGAGGGCGAGAAACAGAGGGTGAGAAACAGAGGGCGAGAAACAGAGGGGCTGAAACAGAGGGGCTTAAACAGAGGGGCTGAAACAGAGGGGCTGAATCAGAGGGGCTGAAACAGAGGGGCTGAATCAGAGGGGCTGAAACAGAGGGCGAGAAACAGAGGTGCTGAAACAGAGGGGCTGAAACAGACGGGCTGAAACAGCGAGCCTGAAACAGAGGGCGAGAAACAGAGGGGCTGAAACAGAGTGCGAAAAACAGAGGGGCTGAAACAGAGGGCGAGAAACAGAGGGTGAGAAACAGAGGGCGAGAAACAGAGGGGCTGAAACAGAGGGGCTGAAACAGAGGGGCTGAAACAGAGGGGCTGAATCAGAGGGGCTGAAACAGAGGGGCTGAATCAGATGGGCTGAAACAGAGGGCGAGAAAGAGAGGGGCTGAATCAGAGGGCGAGAAACAGAGGGGCTGAAACAGAGGGGCTGAAACAGAGGGGCTGAAACAGAGGGCGAGAAACAGAGGGGCTGAAACAGAGGATGGGAAACAGAGGGGCTGAAACATAGGGGCGGGAAACAGAGGGGCGGGAAACAGAGGGGCTGAATCAGAGGGGCTGAATCAGAGGGGCTGAAACAGAGGGTGAGAAACAGAGGGGCTGAAACAGAGGGGCTGAAACAGAGGGGCTGAAACAGAGGGCGAGAAACAGAGGGGCTGAATCAGAGGAGATGAATCAGAGGGGCTGAATCAGAGGGGCTGAAACAGAGGGGCTGAATCAGAGGGGCTGAAACAGAGGGCGAGAAACAGAGGGGCTGAAACAGAGGGTGGGAAACAGAGGGGCTGAAACAGAGGGCGAGAAACAGAGGGGCTGAAACAGAGGGGCTGAAACAGAGGGGCTGAATCAGAGGGGCTGATTCAGAGGGGCTGAAACAGAGGGGCTGAATCAGCGGGGCTGAAACAGAGGGCGAGAAACAGAGGGGCTGAATCAGAGGGGCTGAATCAGAGGGGCTGAAACAGAGGGGCTGAAACAGAGGGCGAGAAACAGTGGGGCTCAAACAGCGGGCGAGAAACAGAGGGCGAGAAACACAGGGGCTGAAACAGAGGGGCTGAAACAGATGGGCTGAAACAGAGAGACTGAAACAGAGGGCGAGAAACAGAGGGGCTGAAACAGAGGGGCTGAAACAGAGGGGCTGAAACAGAGGGCGAGAAACAGCGGGGCTGAAACAGAGGGCAAGAAACTGAGGGGTTGAAACAGAGGGCGAGAAACCGAGGGGCTGAATCAGAGGGGATGAAACAGAGGGGCTGAAACAGAGGGGCTGAAACAGAGAGCGAGAAACAGAGGGGCTGAAACAGAGGGTGAGAAACAGAGGGGCTGAAACAGAGGGCGAGAAACAGAGGGGCTGAAACAGAGGGGCTGAAACAGAGGGGCTGAATCAGAGGGGCTGATTCAGAGGGGCTGAAACAGAGGGGCTGAATCAGCGGGGCTGAAACAGAGGGCGAGAAACAGAGGGGCTGAAACAGAGGCCGGCAAACAGAGGGGCAGAGACCGAGGGCGAGAAACAGATGGGCTGAAACAGAGGGGCTGAAACAGAGGGGCTGAAACAGAGGGCGAGAATCAGAGGGGCTGAAACAGAGGGCGAGAAACAGAGGGGCTGAAACAGAGGGGCTGAAACAGAGGGGCTGAATCAGAGGGGCTGAAACAGAGGGGCTGAATCAGATGGGCTGAAACAGAGGGCGAGAAAGAGAGGGGCTGTAACAGAGGGCGAGAAACAGAGGGGCTGAAACAGAGGGGCTGAAACAGAGGGGCTGAAACAGAGGGCGAGAAACAGAGGGGCTGAAACAGAGGGCGAGACACAGAGGGGCTGAAACAGAGGGTGAGAAACAGAGGGGCTGAAACAGAGGGGCTGAAACAGAGGGGCTGAAACAGAGGGCGAGAAGCAGAGGGGCTGAAACAGAGGGGCTGAAACAGACGGGCTGAAACAGCGAGCCTGAAACAGAGGGCGAGAAACAGAGGGGCTGAAACAGAGTGCGAAAAACAGAGGGGCTGAAACAGAGGGCGAGAGACAGAGGGTGAGAAACAGAGGGCGAGAAACAGAGGCGCTGAATCAGAGGGGCTGAAACAGAGGGGCTGAAACAGACGGGCTGAATCAGAGGGGCTGAAACAGAGGGGCTGAATCAGAGGGGCTGAAACTGAGGGCGAGAAACAGACGGGCTGAAACAGAGGGTGAGATACAGAGGGGCTGAAACAGAGGGACTGAAACAGAGGGGCTGAAACAGAGGGCGAGAAACAGAGGTGCTGAAACAGAGGGCGAGACACAGAGGGGCTGAAACAGTCGGCGAGAAACAGAGGGTCTGAAACAGAGGGCGAGAAACAGAGGGCGAGAAACAGAGGGATTGAAACAGAGGGTGAGAATCAGAGGGGCTGAAACACGGGGCGTGAAACAGAGGGGCTGAAACAGAGGGGCGCGAAACAGAGCGGCGAGAAACAGAGGGTCTGAAACAGAGGAGCTGAAAAAGAGGGCGAGAATCAGAGGGGCTGAAACAGAGGGTGAGAATCAGAGGGGCTGAAACACGGGGCGTGAAACAGAGGGGCTGAAACAGAGGGGCGCGAAACAGAGCGGCGGGAAACAGAGGGGCTGAATCAGAGGGGCTGAATCAGAGGGGCTGAATCAGAGGGGCTGAAACAGAGGGGCTGAATCAGAGGGGCTGAAACAGAGGGCGAGAAACAGAGGGGCGGAAACAGAGGGTGAGAAACAGAGGGGCTGAAACAGAGGGGCTGAAACAGAGGGGCTGAAACAGAGGGGCGCGAAACAGAGCGGCGGGAAACAGAGGGGCTGAATCAAAGGGGCTGAATCAGAGGGGCTGAATCAGAGGGGCAGAATCAGAGGGGCTGAATCAGAGGGGCTGAAACAGAGGGGCTGAATCAGAGGGGCTGAAACAGAGGGCGAGAAACAGAGGGGCTGAAACAGAGGGTGGGAAACAGAGGGGCTGAAACAGAGGGCGAGAAACAGAGGTGCTGAAACAGAGGGGCTGAAACAGAGGGGCTGAATCAGAGGGGCTGAATCAGCGGGGCTGAAACAGAAGGCGAGAAACAGAGGGGCTGAAACAGAGGGCGAGAAACAGAGGCACAGAAACAGAGGGCGAGAAACAGAGGGGCTAAAACAAAGGGGCTGAAACAGAGGGCGAGAAACAGAGTGGCTGACACAGAGGGGCTGAAACAGTGGGGCTGAAACAGAGGGGCTGGAATAGAGGGCGAGAAACAGAGGGGCTGAAACAGAGGGGCTGAAACAGAGGGGCTGAAACAGAGGGCGAGAAACAGAGGGTGAGAAACAGAGGGGCTGAAACAGAGGGGCTGAAACAGAGGGGCTGAAACAGAGGGCGAGAAACAGAGGGGCTGAATCAGAGGAGCTGAATCAGAGGGGCTGAATCAGAGGGGCTGAATCAGAGGGGCTGAATCAGAGGGGCTGAAACAGAGGGCGAGAAACAGAGGGCGAGAAACAGAGGGGCTGAAACAGAGGGGCTGAAACAGACGGGCTGAAACAGCGAGCCTGAAACAGAGGGCGAAAAACAGAGGGGCTGAAACAGTGTGCGAAAAACAGAGGGGCTGAAACAGAGGGCGAGAAACAGAGGGTGAGAAACAGAGGGCGAGAAACAGAGGGGCTGAAACAGAGGGGCTGAAACAGAGGGGCTGAAACAGAGGGGCTGAATCAGAGGGGCTGAAACAGAGGGGCTGAATCAGATGGGCTGAAACAGAGGGCGAGAAAGAGAGGGGCTGAATCAGAGGGCGAGAAACAGAGGGGCTGAAACAGAGGGGCTGAAACAGAGGGGCTGAAACAGAGGGCGAGAAACAGAGGGGCTGAAACAGAGGGGCTGAAACAGACGGGCTGAAACAGCGAGCCTGAAACAGAGGGCGAGAAACAGAGGGGCTGAAACAGAGTGCGAAAAACAGAGGGGCTGAAACAGAGGGCGAGAAACAGAGGGTGAGAAACAGAGGGGCTGAAACAGAGGGGCTGAAACAGACGGGCTGAAACAGCGAGCCTGAAACAGAGGGCGAGAAACAGAGGGGCTGAAACAGAGTGCGAAAAACAGAGGGGCTGAAACAGAGGGGCTGAAACAGAGGGGCTGAAACAGAGGGGCTGAAACAGATGGCGAGATACAGAGGGGCTGAAACAGAGGGCGAGAAACAGAGGGGCTGAAACAGAGGGCGAGAAACAGAGGGTCTGAAACAGAGGGGCTGAAACAGAGTGGCTGAAACAGAGGGCGAGAAACAGAGGGGCTGAAACAGAGGGCGAGAAACAGAGGGGTTGAAAAAGAGGGTGAGAAAGAGATGGGCTGAAACAGAGGGGCTGAAACAGAGGGGCTGAAACAGAGGGCGATATACAGAGGGGCTGAAACAGAGGGCGAAAAACAGAGGGGCTGAAACAGAGGGCGAGAAACAGAGGGTGAGAAACAGAGGGCGAGAAACAGAGGGGCTGAAACAGAGGGGCTTAAACAGAGGGGCTGAAACAGAGGGGCTGAATCAGAGGGGCTGAAACAGAGGGGCTGAATCAGAGGGGCTGAAACAGAGGGCGAGAAACAGAGGTGCTGAAACAGAGGGGCTGAAACAGACGGGCTGAAACAGCGAGCCTGAAACAGAGGGCGAGAAACAGAGGGGCTGAAACAGAGTGCGAAAAACAGAGGGGCTGAAACAGAGGGCGAGAAACAGAGGGTGAGAAACAGAGGGCGAGAAACAGAGGGGCTGAAACAGAGGGGCTGAAACAGAGGGGCTGAAACAGAGGGGCTGAATCAGAGGGGCTGAAACAGAGGGGCTGAATCAGATGGGCTGAAACAGAGGGCGAGAAAGAGAGGGGCTGAATCAGAGGGCGAGAAACAGAGGGGCTGAAACAGAGGGGCTGAAACAGAGGGGCTGAAACAGAGGGCGAGAAACAGAGGGGCTGAAACAGAGGGCGAGACACAGAGGGGCTGAAACAGAGGGTGAGAAACAGAGGGGCTGAAACAGAGGGGCTGAAACAGAGGGGCTGAAACAGAGGGCGAGAAACAGAGGGGCTGAAACAGAGGGGCTGAAACAGACGGGCTGAAACAGCGAGCCTGAAACAGAGGGCGAGAAACAGAGGGGCTGAAACAGAGTGCGAAAAACAGAGGGGCTGAAACAGAGGGCGAGATACAGAGGGTGAGAAACAGAGGGCGAGAAACAAAGGGGCTGAAACAGAGGGGCTGAAACAGAGGGGCTGAAACAGAGGGGCTGAATCAGAGGGGCTGAAACAGAGGGGCTGAATCAGAGGGGCTGAAACTGAGGGCGAGAAACAGAGGGGCTGAAACAGAGGGTGAGATACAGAGGGGCTGAAACAGAGGGACTGAAACAGAGGGGCTGAAACAGAGGGCGAGAAACAGAGGTGCTGAAACAGAGGGCGAGACACAGAGGTGCTGAAACAGAGGGCGAGAAACAGAGGGGCTGAAACAGAGGGTGAGATACAGAGGCGCTGAAACAGAGGGGCTGAAACAGAGGGGCTGAAACAGAGGGCGAGAAACACAGGGGCTGAATCAGAGGGGCTGAATCAGAGGGGCTGTAACAGAGGGGTTGAAACAGAGGGCGAGAAACAGAGGGGCTGAAACAGCAGGCGAGAAACAGAGGGCGAGAAACAGAGGGGCTGAAACAGAGGGGCTGAAACAGACGGGCTGAAACAGCGAGCCTGAAACAGAGGGCGAAAAACAGAGGGGCTGAAACAGAGTGCGAAAAACAGAGGGACTGAAACAGAGGGCGAGAAACAGAGGGTGAGAAACAGAGGGCGAGAAACAGAGGGGCTGAAACAGAGGGGCTGAAACAGAGGGGCTGAAACAGAGGGGCTGAATCAGAGGGGCTGAAACAGAGGGGCTGAATCAGATGGGCTGAAACAGAGGGCGAGAAAGAGAGGGGCTGAATCAGAGGGCGAGAAACAGAGGGGCTGAAACAGAGGGGCTGAAACAGAGGGGCTGAAACAGAGGGCGAGAAACAGAGGGGCTGAAACAGAGGGGCGGAAACAGACGGGCTGAAACAGCGAGCCTGAAACAGAGGGCGAGAAACAGAGGGGCTGAAACAGAGTGCGAAAAACAGAGGGGCTGAAACAGAGGGCGAGAAACAGAGGGTGAGAAACAGAGTGCGAGAAACAGAGGGGCTGAAACAGAGGGGCTGAAACAGAGGGGCTGAAACAGAGGGGCTGAAACAGATGGCGAGATACAGAGGGGCTGAAACAGAGGGCGAGAAACAGAGGGGCTGAAACAGAGGGCGAGAAACAGAGGGTCTGAAACAGAGGGGCTGAAACAGAGTGGCTGAAACAGAGGGCGAGAAACAGAGGGGCTGAAACAGAGGGCGAGAAACAGAGGGGTTGAAAAAGAGGGTGAGAAAGAGATGGGCTGAAACAGAGGGGCTGAAACAGAGGGGCTGAAACAGAGGGGCGCGAAACAGAGCGGCGGGAAACAGAGGTGCTTAATCAGAGGGGCTGAATCAGAGGGGCTGAATCAGAGGGGCTGAATCAGAGGGGCTGAAACAGAGGGCGAGAAACAGAGGGGCTGAAACAGAGGATGGGAAACAGAGGGGCTGAAACATAGGGGCGGGAAACAGAGGGGCGGGAAACAGAGGGGCTGAATCAGAGGGGCTGAATCAGAGGGGCTGAAACAGAGGGTGAGAAACAGAGGGGCTGAAACAGAGGGGCTGAAACAGAGGGGCTGAAACAGAGGGCGAGAAACAGAGGGGCTGAATCAGAGGAGATGAATCAGAGGGGCTGAATCAGAGGGGCTGAAACAGAGGGGCTGAATCAGAGGGGCTGAAACAGAGGGCGAGAAACAGAGGGGCTGAAACAGAGGGTGGGAAACAGAGGGGCTGAAACAGAGAGCGAGAAACAGAGGGGCTGAAACAGAGGGGCTGAAACAGAGGGGCTGAATCAGAGGGGCTGATTCAGAGGGGCTGAAACAGAGGGGCTGAATCAGCGGGGCTGAAACAGAGGGCGAGAAACAGAGGGGCTGAATCAGAGGGGCTGAATCAGAGGGGCTGAAACAGAGGGCGAGAAACAGTGGGGCTCAAACAGCGGGCGAGAAACAGAGGGCGAGAAACACAGGGGCTGAAACAGAGGGGCTGAAACAGATGGGCTGAAACAGAGAGCCTGAAACAGAGGGCGAGAAACAGAGGGGCTGAAACAGAGGGGCTGAAACAGAGGGGCTGAAACAGAGGGCGAGAAACAGCGGGGCTGAAACAGAGGGCAAGAAACTGAGGGGTTGAAACAGAGGGCGAGAAACCGAGGGGCTGAAACAGAGGGGATGAATCAGAGGGGCTGAAACAGAGGGGCTGAAACAGAGAGCGAGAAACAGAGGGGCTGAAACAGAGGGTGAGAAACAGAGGGGCTGAAACAGAGGGCGAGAAACAGAGGGGCTGAAACAGAGGGGCTGAAACAGAGGGGCTGAATCAGAGGGGCTGATTCAGAGGGGCTGAAACAGAGGGGCTGAATCAGCGGGGCTGAAACAGAGGGCGAGAAACAGAGGGGCTGAAACAGAGGCCGGCAAACAGAGGGGCAGAGACCGAGGGCGAGAAACAGAGGGGCTGAAACAGAGGGGCTGAAACAGAGGGGCTGAAACAGAGGGCGAGAATCAGAGGGGCTGAAACAGAGGGCGAGAAACAGAGGGGCTGAAACAGAGGGGCTGAATCAGAGTTGCTGAAACAGAGGGCGAGAAACAGAGGGGCTGAAACAGAGGGCGAGAAACAGAGGGGCTGAAACAGAGGGCGAGAAAGAGAGGGGCTGTAACAGAGGGCGAGAAACAGAGGGGCTGAAACAGAGGCGCTGAAACAGAGGGGCTGAAACAGAGGGGCTGAAACAGAGGGCGAGAAACACAGGGGCTGAATCAGAGGGGCTGAATCAGAGGGGCTGTAACAGAGGGGTTGAAACAGAGGGCGAGAATCAGAGGGGCTGAAACAGCGGGCGAGAAACAGAGGGCGAGAAACAGAGGGGCTGAAACAGAGGGGCTGAAATAGACGGGCTGAAACAGCGAGCCTGAAACAGAGGGCGAGAAACAGAGGGGCTGAAACAGAGTGCGAAAAACAGAGGGGCTGAAACAGAGGGCGAGAAACAGAGGGTGAGAAACAGAGGGCGAGAAACAGAGGGGCTGAAACAGAGGGGCTGAAACAGAGGGGCTGAAACAGAGGGGCTGAATCAGAGGGGCTGAAACAGAGGGGCTGAATCAGATGGGCTGAAACAGAGGGCGAGAAAGAGAGGGGCTGAATCAGAGGGCGAGAAACAGAGGGGCTGAAACAGAGGGGCTGAAACAGAGGGGCTGAAACAGAGGGCGAGAAACAGAGGGGCTGAAACAGAGGGCGAGACACAGAGGGGCTGAAACAGAGGGTGAGAAACAGAGGGGCTGAAACAGAGGGGCTGAAACAGAGGGGCTGAAACAGAGGGCGAGAAACAGAGGGGCTGAAACAGAGGGGCTGAAACAGACGGGCTGAAACAGCGAGCCTGAAACAGAGGGCGAGAAACAGAGGGGCTGAAACAGAGTCCGAAAAACAGAGGGGCTGAAACAGAGGGCGAGATACAGAGGGTGAGAAACAGAGGGCGAGAAACAAAGGGGCTGAAACAGAGGGGCTGAAACAGAGGGGCTGAAACAGAGGGGCTGAATCAGAGGGGCTGAAACAGAGGGGCTGAATCAGAGGGGCTGAAACTGAGGGCGAGAAACAGAGGGGCTGAAACAGAGGGTGAGATACAGAGGGGCTGAAACAGAGGGACTGAAACAGAGGGGCTGAAACAGAGGGCGAGAAACAGAGGTGCTGAAACAGAGGGCGAGACACAGAGGGGCTGAAACAGTTTGCGAGAAACAGAGGGGCTGAAACAGAGGGCGAGAAACAGAGGGCGAGAAACAGAGGGACTGAAACAGAGGGGCTGCAACAGAGGAGCTGAAAAAGAGGGCGAGAATCAGAGGGGCTGAAACAGAGGGTGAGAATCAGACGGGCTGAAACACGGGGCGTGAAACAGAGGGGCTGAAACAGAGGGGCGCGAAACAGAGCGGCGGGAAACAGAGGGGCTGAATCAGAGAAGCTGAATCAGAGGGGCTGAATCAGAGCTGCGGGAAACAGAGGGGCTGAATCAGAGGGGCTGAATCAGAGGGGCTGAATCAGAGGGGCTGAAACAGAGGGGCTGAATCAGAGGGGCTGAAACAGAGGGCGAGAAACAGAGGGGCTGAAACAGAGGGTGAGAAACAGAGGGGCTGAAACAGAGGGGCTGAAACAGAGGGGCTGAAACAGAGGGCGAGAAGCAGAGGGGCTGAAACAGAGGGGCTGAAACAGACGGGCTGAAACAGCGAGCCTGAAACAGAGGGCGAGAAACAGAGGGGCTGAAACAGAGTGCGAAAAACAGAGGGGCTGAAACAGAGGGCGAGAGACAGAGGGTGAGAAACAGAGGGCGAGAAACAGAGGCGCTGAATCAGAGGGGCTGAAACAGAGGGGCTGAAACAGACGGGCTGAATCAGAGGGGCTGAAACAGAGGGGCTGAATCAGAGGGGCTGAAACTGAGGGCGAGAAACAGACGGGCTGAAACAGAGGGTGAGATACAGAGGGGCTGAAACAGAGGGACTGAAACAGAGGGGCTGAAACAGAGGGCGAGAAACAGAGGTGCTGAAACAGAGGGCGAGACACAGAGGGGCTGAAACAGTCGGCGAGAAACAGAGGGTCTGAAACAGAGGGCGAGAAACAGAGGGCGAGAAACAGAGGGATTGAAACAGAGGGTGAGAATCAGAGGGGCTGAAACACGGGGCGTGAAACAGAGGGGCTGAAACAGAGGGGCGCGAAACAGAGCGGCGAGAAACAGAGGGTCTGAAACAGAGGAGCTGAAAAAGAGGGCGAGAATCAGAGGGGCTGAAACAGAGGGTGAGAATCAGAGGGGCTGAAACACGGGGCGTGAAACAGAGGGGCTGAAACAGAGGGGCGCGAAACAGAGCGGCGGGAAACAGAGGGGCTGAATCAGAGGGGCTGAATCAGAGGGGCTGAATCAGAGGGGCTGAAACAGAGGGGCTGAATCAGAGGGGCTGAAACAGAGGGCGAGAAACAGAGGGGCGGAAACAGAGGGTGAGAAACAGAGGGGCTGAAACAGAGGGGCTGAAACAGAGGGGCTGAAACAGAGGGGCGCGAAACAGAGCGGCGGGAAACAGAGGGGCTGAATCAAAGGGGCTGAATCAGAGGGGCTGAATCAGAGGGGCAGAATCAGAGGGGCTGAATCAGAGGGGCTGAAACAGAGGGGCTGAATCAGAGGGGCTGAAACAGAGGGCGAGAAACAGAGGGGCTGAAACAGAGGGTGGGAAACAGAGGGGCTGAAACAGAGGGCGAGAAACAGAGGTGCTGAAACAGAGGGGCTGAAACAGAGGGGCTGAATCAGAGGGGCTGAATCAGCGGGGCTGAAACAGAAGGCGAGAAACAGAGGGGCTGAAACAGAGGGCGAGAAACAGAGGCACAGAAACAGAGGGCGAGAAACAGAGGGGCTAAAACAAAGGGGCTGAAACAGAGGGCGAGAAACAGAGTGGCTGACACAGAGGGGCTGAAACAGTGGGGCTGAAACAGAGGGGCTGGAATAGAGGGCGAGAAACAGAGGGGCTGAAACAGAGGGGCTGAAACAGAGGGGCTGAAACAGAGGGCGAGAAACAGAGGGTGAGAAACAGAGGGGCTGAAACAGAGGGGCTGAAACAGAGGGGCTGAAACAGAGGGCGAGAAACAGAGGGGCTGAATCAGAGGAGCTGAATCAGAGGGGCTGAATCAGAGGGGCTGAATCAGAGGGGCTGAATCAGAGGGGCTGAAACAGAGGGCGAGAAACAGAGGGCGAGAAACAGAGGGGCTGAAACAGAGGGGCTGAAACAGACGGGCTGAAACAGCGAGCCTGAAACAGAGGGCGAAAAACAGAGGGGCTGAAACAGTGTGCGAAAAACAGAGGGGCTGAAACAGAGGGCGAGAAACAGAGGGTGAGAAACAGAGGGCGAGAAACAGAGGGGCTGAAACAGAGGGGCTGAAACAGAGGGGCTGAAACAGAGGGGCTGAATCAGAGGGGCTGAAACAGAGGGGCTGAATCAGATGGGCTGAAACAGAGGGCGAGAAAGAGAGGGGCTGAATCAGAGGGCGAGAAACAGAGGGGCTGAAACAGAGGGGCTGAAACAGAGGGGCTGAAACAGAGGGCGAGAAACAGAGGGGCTGAAACAGAGGGGCTGAAACAGACGGGCTGAAACAGCGAGCCTGAAACAGAGGGCGAGAAACAGAGGGGCTGAAACAGAGTGCGAAAAACAGAGGGGCTGAAACAGAGGGCGAGAAACAGAGGGTGAGAAACAGAGGGGCTGAAACAGAGGGGCTGAAACAGACGGGCTGAAACAGCGAGCCTGAAACAGAGGGCGAGAAACAGAGGGGCTGAAACAGAGTGCGAAAAACAGAGGGGCTGAAACAGAGGGGCTGAAACAGAGGGGCTGAAACAGAGGGGCTGAAACAGATGGCGAGATACAGAGGGGCTGAAACAGAGGGCGAGAAACAGAGGGGCTGAAACAGAGGGCGAGAAACAGAGGGTCTGAAACAGAGGGGCTGAAACAGAGTGGCTGAAACAGAGGGCGAGAAACAGAGGGGCTGAAACAGAGGGCGAGAAACAGAGGGGTTGAAAAAGAGGGTGAGAAAGAGATGGGCTGAAACAGAGGGGCTGAAACAGAGGGGCTGAAACAGAGGGCGATATACAGAGGGGCTGAAACAGAGGGCGAAAAACAGAGGGGCTGAAACAGAGGGCGAGAAACAGAGGGTGAGAAACAGAGGGCGAGAAACAGAGGGGCTGAAACAGAGGGGCTTAAACAGAGGGGCTGAAACAGAGGGGCTGAATCAGAGGGGCTGAAACAGAGGGGCTGAATCAGAGGGGCTGAAACAGAGGGCGAGAAACAGAGGTGCTGAAACAGAGGGGCTGAAACAGACGGGCTGAAACAGCGAGCCTGAAACAGAGGGCGAGAAACAGAGGGGCTGAAACAGAGTGCGAAAAACAGAGGGGCTGAAACAGAGGGCGAGAAACAGAGGGTGAGAAACAGAGGGCGAGAAACAGAGGGGCTGAAACAGAGGGGCTGAAACAGAGGGGCTGAAACAGAGGGGCTGAATCAGAGGGGCTGAAACAGAGGGGCTGAATCAGATGGGCTGAAACAGAGGGCGAGAAAGAGAGGGGCTGAATCAGAGGGCGAGAAACAGAGGGGCTGAAACAGAGGGGCTGAAACAGAGGGGCTGAAACAGAGGGCGAGAAACAGAGGGGCTGAAACAGAGGGCGAGACACAGAGGGGCTGAAACAGAGGGTGAGAAACAGAGGGGCTGAAACAGAGGGGCTGAAACAGAGGGGCTGAAACAGAGGGCGAGAAACAGAGGGGCTGAAACAGAGGGGCTGAAACAGACGGGCTGAAACAGCGAGCCTGAAACAGAGGGCGAGAAACAGAGGGGCTGAAACAGAGTGCGAAAAACAGAGGGGCTGAAACAGAGGGCGAGATACAGAGGGTGAGAAACAGAGGGCGAGAAACAAAGGGGCTGAAACAGAGGGGCTGAAACAGAGGGGCTGAAACAGAGGGGCTGAATCAGAGGGGCTGAAACAGAGGGGCTGAATCAGAGGGGCTGAAACTGAGGGCGAGAAACAGAGGGGCTGAAACAGAGGGTGAGATACAGAGGGGCTGAAACAGAGGGACTGAAACAGAGGGGCTGAAACAGAGGGCGAGAAACAGAGGTGCTGAAACAGAGGGCGAGACACAGAGGTGCTGAAACAGAGGGCGAGAAACAGAGGGGCTGAAACAGAGGGTGAGATACAGAGGCGCTGAAACAGAGGGGCTGAAACAGAGGGGCTGAAACAGAGGGCGAGAAACACAGGGGCTGAATCAGAGGGGCTGAATCAGAGGGGCTGTAACAGAGGGGTTGAAACAGAGGGCGAGAAACAGAGGGGCTGAAACAGCAGGCGAGAAACAGAGGGCGAGAAACAGAGGGGCTGAAACAGAGGGGCTGAAACAGACGGGCTGAAACAGCGAGCCTGAAACAGAGGGCGAAAAACAGAGGGGCTGAAACAGAGTGCGAAAAACAGAGGGACTGAAACAGAGGGCGAGAAACAGAGGGTGAGAAACAGAGGGCGAGAAACAGAGGGGCTGAAACAGAGGGGCTGAAACAGAGGGGCTGAAACAGAGGGGCTGAATCAGAGGGGCTGAAACAGAGGGGCTGAATCAGATGGGCTGAAACAGAGGGCGAGAAAGAGAGGGGCTGAATCAGAGGGCGAGAAACAGAGGGGCTGAAACAGAGGGGCTGAAACAGAGGGGCTGAAACAGAGGGCGAGAAACAGAGGGGCTGAAACAGAGGGGCGGAAACAGACGGGCTGAAACAGCGAGCCTGAAACAGAGGGCGAGAAACAGAGGGGCTGAAACAGAGTGCGAAAAACAGAGGGGCTGAAACAGAGGGCGAGAAACAGAGGGTGAGAAACAGAGTGCGAGAAACAGAGGGGCTGAAACAGAGGGGCTGAAACAGAGGGGCTGAAACAGAGGGGCTGAAACAGATGGCGAGATACAGAGGGGCTGAAACAGAGGGCGAGAAACAGAGGGGCTGAAACAGAGGGCGAGAAACAGAGGGTCTGAAACAGAGGGGCTGAAACAGAGTGGCTGAAACAGAGGGCGAGAAACAGAGGGGCTGAAACAGAGGGCGAGAAACAGAGGGGTTGAAAAAGAGGGTGAGAAAGAGATGGGCTGAAACAGAGGGGCTGAAACAGAGGGGCTGAAACAGAGGGGCGCGAAACAGAGCGGCGGGAAACAGAGGTGCTTAATCAGAGGGGCTGAATCAGAGGGGCTGAATCAGAGGGGCTGAATCAGAGGGGCTGAAACAGAGGGCGAGAAACAGAGGGGCTGAAACAGAGGATGGGAAACAGAGGGGCTGAAACATAGGGGCGGGAAACAGAGGGGCGGGAAACAGAGGGGCTGAATCAGAGGGGCTGAATCAGAGGGGCTGAAACAGAGGGTGAGAAACAGAGGGGCTGAAACAGAGGGGCTGAAACAGAGGGGCTGAAACAGAGGGCGAGAAACAGAGGGGCTGAATCAGAGGAGATGAATCAGAGGGGCTGAATCAGAGGGGCTGAAACAGAGGGGCTGAATCAGAGGGGCTGAAACAGAGGGCGAGAAACAGAGGGGCTGAAACAGAGGGTGGGAAACAGAGGGGCTGAAACAGAGAGCGAGAAACAGAGGGGCTGAAACAGAGGGGCTGAAACAGAGGGGCTGAATCAGAGGGGCTGATTCAGAGGGGCTGAAACAGAGGGGCTGAATCAGCGGGGCTGAAACAGAGGGCGAGAAACAGAGGGGCTGAATCAGAGGGGCTGAATCAGAGGGGCTGAAACAGAGGGCGAGAAACAGTGGGGCTCAAACAGCGGGCGAGAAACAGAGGGCGAGAAACACAGGGGCTGAAACAGAGGGGCTGAAACAGATGGGCTGAAACAGAGAGCCTGAAACAGAGGGCGAGAAACAGAGGGGCTGAAACAGAGGGGCTGAAACAGAGGGGCTGAAACAGAGGGCGAGAAACAGCGGGGCTGAAACAGAGGGCAAGAAACTGAGGGGTTGAAACAGAGGGCGAGAAACCGAGGGGCTGAAACAGAGGGGATGAATCAGAGGGGCTGAAACAGAGGGGCTGAAACAGAGAGCGAGAAACAGAGGGGCTGAAACAGAGGGTGAGAAACAGAGGGGCTGAAACAGAGGGCGAGAAACAGAGGGGCTGAAACAGAGGGGCTGAAACAGAGGGGCTGAATCAGAGGGGCTGATTCAGAGGGGCTGAAACAGAGGGGCTGAATCAGCGGGGCTGAAACAGAGGGCGAGAAACAGAGGGGCTGAAACAGAGGCCGGCAAACAGAGGGGCAGAGACCGAGGGCGAGAAACAGAGGGGCTGAAACAGAGGGGCTGAAACAGAGGGGCTGAAACAGAGGGCGAGAATCAGAGGGGCTGAAACAGAGGGCGAGAAACAGAGGGGCTGAAACAGAGGGGCTGAATCAGAGTTGCTGAAACAGAGGGCGAGAAACAGAGGGGCTGAAACAGAGGGCGAGAAACAGAGGGGCTGAAACAGAGGGCGAGAAAGAGAGGGGCTGTAACAGAGGGCGAGAAACAGAGGGGCTGAAACAGAGGCGCTGAAACAGAGGGGCTGAAACAGAGGGGCTGAAACAGAGGGCGAGAAACACAGGGGCTGAATCAGAGGGGCTGAATCAGAGGGGCTGTAACAGAGGGGTTGAAACAGAGGGCGAGAATCAGAGGGGCTGAAACAGCGGGCGAGAAACAGAGGGCGAGAAACAGAGGGGCTGAAACAGAGGGGCTGAAATAGACGGGCTGAAACAGCGAGCCTGAAACAGAGGGCGAGAAACAGAGGGGCTGAAACAGAGTGCGAAAAACAGAGGGGCTGAAACAGAGGGCGAGAAACAGAGGGTGAGAAACAGAGGGCGAGAAACAGAGGGGCTGAAACAGAGGGGCTGAAACAGAGGGGCTGAAACAGAGGGGCTGAATCAGAGGGGCTGAAACAGAGGGGCTGAATCAGATGGGCTGAAACAGAGGGCGAGAAAGAGAGGGGCTGAATCAGAGGGCGAGAAACAGAGGGGCTGAAACAGAGGGGCTGAAACAGAGGGGCTGAAACAGAGGGCGAGAAACAGAGGGGCTGAAACAGAGGGCGAGACACAGAGGGGCTGAAACAGAGGGTGAGAAACAGAGGGGCTGAAACAGAGGGGCTGAAACAGAGGGGCTGAAACAGAGGGCGAGAAACAGAGGGGCTGAAACAGAGGGGCTGAAACAGACGGGCTGAAACAGCGAGCCTGAAACAGAGGGCGAGAAACAGAGGGGCTGAAACAGAGTCCGAAAAACAGAGGGGCTGAAACAGAGGGCGAGATACAGAGGGTGAGAAACAGAGGGCGAGAAACAAAGGGGCTGAAACAGAGGGGCTGAAACAGAGGGGCTGAAACAGAGGGGCTGAATCAGAGGGGCTGAAACAGAGGGGCTGAATCAGAGGGGCTGAAACTGAGGGCGAGAAACAGAGGGGCTGAAACAGAGGGTGAGATACAGAGGGGCTGAAACAGAGGGACTGAAACAGAGGGGCTGAAACAGAGGGCGAGAAACAGAGGTGCTGAAACAGAGGGCGAGACACAGAGGGGCTGAAACAGTTTGCGAGAAACAGAGGGGCTGAAACAGAGGGCGAGAAACAGAGGGCGAGAAACAGAGGGACTGAAACAGAGGGGCTGCAACAGAGGAGCTGAAAAAGAGGGCGAGAATCAGAGGGGCTGAAACAGAGGGTGAGAATCAGACGGGCTGAAACACGGGGCGTGAAACAGAGGGGCTGAAACAGAGGGGCGCGAAACAGAGCGGCGGGAAACAGAGGGGCTGAATCAGAGAAGCTGAATCAGAGGGGCTGAATCAGAGCTGCGGGAAACAGAGGGGCTGAATCAGAGGGGCTGAATCAGAGGGGCTGAATCAGAGGGGCTGAAACAGAGGGGCTGAATCAGAGGGGCTGAAACAGAGGGCGAGAAACAGAGGGGCTGAAACAGAGGGTGAGAAACAGAGGGGCTGAAACAGAGGGGCTGAAACAGAGGGGCTGAAACAGAGGGGCGCGAAACAGAGCGGCGGGAAACAGAGGGGCTGAATCAAAGGGGCTGAATCAGAGGGGCTGAATCAGAGGGGCTGAATCAGAGGGGCTGAATCAGAGGGGCTGAAACAGAGGGGCTGAATCAGAGGGGCTGAAACAGAGGGCGAGAAACAGAGGGGCTGAAACAGAGGGTGGGAAACAGAGGGGCTGAAACAGAGGGCGAGAAACAGAGGGGCTGAAACAGAGGGGCTGAAACAGAGGGGCTGAATCAGAGGGGCTGAATCAGCGGGGCTGAAACAGAAGGCGAGAAACAGAGGGGCTGAAACAGAGGGCGAGAAACAGAGGCGCAGAAACAGAGGGCGAGAAACAGAGGGGCTAAAACAAAGGGGCTGAAACAGAGGGCGAGAAACAGAGTGGCTGACACAGAGGGGCTGAAACAGTGGGGCTGAAACAGAGGGGCTGGAATAGAGGGCGAGAAACAGAGGGGCTGAAACAGAGGGGCTGAAACAGAGGGGCTGAAACAGAGGGCGAGAAACAGAGGGTGAGAAACAGAGGGGCTGAAACAGAGGGGCTGAAACAGAGGGGCTGAAACAGAGGGCGAGAAACAGAGGGGCTGAATCAGAGGAGCTGAATCAGAGGGGCTGAATCAGAGGGGCTGAATCAGAGGGGCTGAATCAGAGGGGCTGAAACAGAGGGCGAGAAACAGAGGGGCTGAAACAGAGGCCGACAAACAGAGGGGCAGAAACAGAGGGCGAGAAACAGAGGGGCTGAAACAGAGGGGCTGAAACAGACGGGCTGAAACAGCGAGCCTGAAACAGAGGGCGAGAAACAGAGGGGCTGAAACAGAGTGCGAAAAACAGAGGGCCTGAAACAGAGGGCGAGAAACAGAGTGTGAGAAACAGAGGGCGAGAAACAGAGGGGCTGAAACAGAGGGGCTGAAACAGAGGGGCTGAAACAGAGGGGCTGAATCAGAGGGGCTGAAACAGAGGGGCTGAATCAGATGGGCTGAAACAGAGGGCGAGAAAGAGAGGGGCTGAATCAGAGGGCGAGAAACAGAGGGGCTGAAACAGAGGGGCTGAAACAGAGGGGCTGAAACAGAGGGCGAGAAACAGAGGTGCTGAAACAGAGGGGCTGAAACAGACGGGCTGAAACAGCGAGCCTGAAACAGAGGGCGAGAAACAGAGGGGCTGAAACAGAGTGCGAAAAACAGAGGGGCTGAAACAGAGGGCGAGAAACAGAGGGTGAGAAACAGAGGGCGAGAAACAGAGGGGCTGAAACAGAGGGGCTGAAACAGAGGGGCTGAAACAGAGGGGCTGAATCAGAGGGGCTGAAACAGAGGGGCTGAATCAGAGGTGCTGAAACTGAGGGCGAGAAACAGAGGGGCTGAAACAGAGGGCGAGATACAGAGGGGCTGAAACAGAGGGGCTGAAACAGAGGGGCTGAAACAGAGGGCGAGAATCAGAGGTGCTGAAACAGAGGGCGAGACACAGAGGGGCTGAAACAGTCGGCGAGAAACAGAGGGTCTGAAACAGAGGGCGAGAAACAGAGGGCGAGAAACAGAGGGACTGAAACAGAGGGGCTGCAACAGAGGAGCTGAAAAAGAGGGCGAGAATCAGAGGGGCTGAAACAGAGGGTGAGAATCGGAGGGTCTGAAACACGGGGCGTGAAACAGAGGGGCTGAAACAGAGGGGCGCGAAACAGAGCGGCGGGAAACAGAGGGGCTGAATCAGAGGGGCTGAATCAGAGGGGCTGAATCAGAGGGGCTGAAACAGAGGGGCTGAATCAGAGGGGCTGAAACAGAGGGCGAGAAACAGAGGGGCTGAAACAGAGGGTGAGAAACAGAGGGGCTGAAACAGAGGGGCTGAAACAGAGGGGCCGAAACAGAGGGGCGCGAAACAGAGCGGCGGGAAACAGAGGGGCTGAATCAAAGGGGCTGAATCAGAGGGGCTGAATCAGAGGGGCTGAATCAAAGGGGCTGAATCAGAGGGGCTGAAACAGAGGGGCTGAATCAGAGGGGCTGAAACAGAGGGCGAGAAACAGAGGGGCTGAAACAGAGTGTGGGAAACAGAGGGGCTGAAACAGAGGGCGAGAAACAGAGGTGCTGAAACAGAGGGGCTGAAACAGAGGGGCTGAATCAGAGGGTCTGAATCAGCGGGGCTGAAACAGAAGGCGAGAAACAGAGGGGCTGAAACAGAGGGCGAGAAACAGAGGCGCAGAAACAGAGGGCGAGAAACAGAGGGGCTGAAACATAGGGGCTGAAACAGAGGGGGAGAAACAGAGTGGCTGACACAGAGGGGCTGAAACAGTGGGGCTGAAACAGAGGGGCTGGAATAGAGGGCGAGAAACAGAGGGGCTGAAACAGAGGGGCTGAAACAGAGGGGCTGAAACAGAGGGCGAGAAACAGAGGGTGAGAAACAGAGGGGCTGAAACAGAGGGGCTGAAACAGAGGGGCTGAAACAGAGGGCGAGAAACAGAGGGGCTGAATCAGAGGAGCTGAATCAGAGGGGCTGAATCAGAGGGGCTGAATCAGAGGGGCTGAAACAGAGGGCGAGAACAGAGGGGCTGAAACAGAGGGTGGGAAACAGAGGGGCTGAAACAAAGGGCGAGAAACAGAGGGGCTGAAACAGAGGGGCTGAAACTGAGGGACTGAATCAGAGGGGCTGATTCAGAGGGGCTGAAACAGAGGGGCTGAATCAGCGGGGCTGAAACAGAGGGCGAGAAACAGAGGGGCAGAAACAGAGGGCGAGAAACAGAGGGGCTGAAACAGAGGGGCTGAAACAGAGGGCGAGAAACAGAGTGGCTGACACAGAGGGGCTGAAACAGAGGGCGAGAAACAGAGTGGCTGACACAGAGGGGCTGAAACAGAGGGCGAGAAACAGAGGGGCTGAAACAGAGGGCGAGAAACAGAGGGGCTGAAACAGAGGGGCTGAAACAGAGGGGCTGAAACAGAGGTGCTGAATCAGAGGGGCTGATTCAGAGGGGCTGAAACAGACGGGCTGAATCAGCGGGGCTGAAACAGAGGGCGAGAAACAGAGGGGCTGAAACAGAGGGCGACAAACAGGAGCAGAAACAGAGGGCGAGAAACAGAGGGGCTGAAACATAGGGGCTGAAACAGAGGGCGAGAATCAAAGGGGCTGAAACAGAGGGCGAGAAACAGAGGGTCTGAAACAGAGGGTCTGAAACAGAGTGGCTTAACCAGAGGGCGAGAAACAGAGGGGCTGAAACAGAGGGCGAGAAACAGAGGGGCTGAAACAGAGGGCGAGAAAGAGATGGGCTGAAACAGAGGGGCTGAAACACAGGGGCTGAAACAGAGGGCGAGAAACAGAGGGGCTGAAACAGAGGGCGAAAAACAGAGGGGCTGAAACAGAGGGCGAGAAACAGAGGGTGAGAAACAGAGGACGAGAAACAGAGGGGCTGAAACAGAGGGGCTTAAACAGAGGGGCTGAAACAGAGGGGTGGAATCAGAGGGGCTGAAACAGATGGGCTGAATCAGAGGGGCTGAAACAGAGGCCGAGAAACAGAGGGGCTGAAACAGAGGGCGAGAAACAGAGGGGCTGAAACAGAGGGGCTGAAACAGAGGGGCTGAATCAGAGGGGCTGAATCAGCGGGGCTGAAACAGAAGGCGAGAAACAGAGGGGCTGAAACAGAGGGCGAGAAACAGAGGCGCAGAAACAGAGGGCGAGAAACAGAGGGGCTAAAACAAAGGGGCTGAAACAGAGGGCGAGAAACAGAGTGGCTGACACAGAGGGGCTGAAACAGTGGGGCTGAAACAGAGGGGCTGGAATAGAGGGCGAGAAACAGAGGGGCTGAAACAGAGGGGCTGAAACAGAGGGGCTGAAACAGAGGGCGAGAAACAGAGGGTGAGAAACAGAGGGGCTGAAACAGAGGGGCTGAAACAGAGGGGCTGAAACAGAGGGCGAGAAACAGAGGGGCTGAATCAGAGGAGCTGAATCAGAGGGGCTGAATCAGAGGGGCTGAATCAGAGGGGCTGAATCAGAGGGGCTGAAACAGAGGGCGAGAAACAGAGGGCGAGAAACAGAGGGGCTGAAACAGAGGGGCTGAAACAGATGGGCTGAAACAGCGAGCCTGAAACAGAGGGCGAGAAACAGAGGGGCTGAAACAGAGTGCGAAAAACAGAGGGCCTGAAACAGAGGGCGAGAAACAGAGTGTGAGAAACAGAGGGCGAGAAACAGAGGGGCTGAAACAGAGGGGCTGAATCAGAGGGGCTGAAACAGAGGGGCTGAATCAGATGGGCTGAAACAGAGGGCGAGAAAGAGAGGGGCTGAATCAGAGGGCGAGAAACAGAGGGGCTGAAACAGAGGGGCTGAAACAGAGGGGCTGAAACAGAGGGCGAGAAACAGAGGGGCTGAAACAGAGGGGCTGAAACAGACGGGCTGAAACAGCGAGCCTGAAACAGAGGGCGAGAAACAGAGGGGCTGAAACAGAGTGCGAAAAACAGAGGGGCTGAAACAGAGGGCGAGAAACAGAGGGTGAGAAACAGAGGGCGAGAAACAGAGGGGCTGAAACAGAGGGGCTGAAACAGAGGGGCTGAAACAGAGGGGCTGAATCAGAGGGGCTGAAACAGAGGGGCTGAATCAGAGGTGCTGAAACTGAGGGCGAGAAACAGAGGGGCTGAAACAGAGGGCGAGATACAGAGGGGCTGAAACAGAGGGGCTGAAACAGAGGGGCTGAAACAGAGGGCGAGAATCAGAGGTGCTGAAACAGAGGGCGAGACACAGAGGGGCTGAAACAGTCGGCGAGAAACAGAGGGTCTGAAACAGAGGGCGAGAAACAGAGGGCGAGAAACAGAGGGACTGAAACAGAGGGGCTGCAACAGAGGAGCTGAAAAAGAGGGCGAGAATCAGAGGGGCTGAAACAGAGGGTGAGAATCGGAGGGTCTGAAACACGGGGCGTGAAACAGAGGGGCTGAAACAGAGGGGCGCGAAACAGAGCGGCGGGAAACAGAGGGGCTGAATCAGAGGGGCTGAATCAGAGGGGCTGAATCAGAGGGGCTGAAACAGAGGGGCTGAATCAGAGGGGCTGAAACAGAGGGCGAGAAACAGAGGGGCTGAAACAGAGGGTGAGAAACAGAGGGGCTGAAACAGAGGGGCTGAAACAGAGGGGCGCGAAACAGAGCGGCGGGAAACAGAGGGGCTGAATCAAAGGGGCTGAATCAGAGGGGCTGAATCAGAGGGGCTGAATCAAAGGGGCTGAATCAGAGGGGCTGAAACAGAGGGGCTGAATCAGAGGGGCTGAAACAGAGGGCGAGAAACAGAGGGGCTGAAACAGAGTGTGGGAAACAGAGGGGCTGAAACAGAGGGCGAGAAACAGAGGGGCTGAAACAGAGGGGCTGAAACAGAGGGGCTGAATCAGAGGGGCTGAATCAGCGGGGCTGAAACAGAAGGCGAGAAACAGAGGGGCTGAAACAGAGGGCGAGAAACAGAGGCGCAGAAACAGAGGGCGAGAAACAGAGGGGCTGAAACAAAGGGGCTGAAACAGAGGGCGAGAAACAGAGTGGCTGACACAGAGGGGCTGAAACAGTGGGGCTGAAACAGAGGGGCTGGAATAGAGGGCGAGAAACAGAGGGGCTGAAACAGAGGGGCTGAAACAGAGGGGCTGAAACAGAGGGCGAGAAACAGAGGGTGAGAAACAGAGGGGCTGAAACAGAGGGGCTGAAACAGAGGGCGAGAAACAGAGGGGCTGAATCAGAGGAGCTGAATCAGAGGGGCTGAATCAGAGGGGCTGAATCAGAGGGGCTGAAACAGAGGGCGAGAACAGAGGGGCTGAAACAGAGGGTGGGAAACAGAGGGGCTGAAACAAAGGGCGAGAAACAGAGGGGCTGAAACAGAGGGGCTGAATCAGCGGGGCTGAAACAGAGGGCGAGAAACAGAGGGGCAGAAACAGAGGGCGAGAAACAGAGGGGCTGAAACAGAGGGGCTGAAACAGAGGGCGAGAAACAGAGTGGCTGACACAGAGGGGCTGAAACAGAGGGCGAGAAACAGAGTGGCTGACACAGAGGGGCTGAAACAGAGGGCGAGAAACAGAGGGGCTGAAACAGAGGGCGAGAAACAGAGGGGCTGAAACAGAGGGGCTGAAACAGAGGGGCTGAAACAGAGGTGCTGAATCAGAGGGGCTGATTCAGAGGGGCTGAAACAGAGGGGCTGAATCAGCGGGGCTGAAACAGAGGGCGAGAAACAGAGGGGCTGAAACAGAGGGCGACAAACAGGAGCAGAAACAGAGGGCGAGAAACAGAGGGGCTGAAACATAGGGGCTAAAACAGAGGGCGAGAATCAAAGGGGCTGAAACAGAGGGCGAGAAACAGAGGGTCTGAAACAGAGGGTCTGAAACAGAGTGGCTTAACCAGAGGGCGAGAAACAGAGGGGCTGAAATAGAGGGCGAGAAACAGAGGGGCTGAAACAGAGGGCGAGAAAGAGATGGGCTGAAACAGAGGGGCTGAAACACAGGGGCTGAAACAGAGGGCGAGAAACAGAGGGGCTGAAACAGAGGGCGAAAAACAGAGGGGCTGAAACAGAGGGCGAGAAACAGAGGGTGAGAAACAGAGGACGAGAAACAGAGGGGCTGAAACAGAGGGGCTTAAACAGAGGGGCTGAAACAGAGGGGTGGAATCAGAGGGGCTGAAACAGATGGGCTGAATCAGAGGGGCTGAAACAGAGGCCGAGAAACAGAGGGGCTGAAACAGAGGGCGAGAAACAGAGGGGCTGAAACAGAGGGGCTGAAACAGAGGGGCTGAAACAGAGGGGCTGAAACAGAGGGGCTGAAACAGAGGGTGAGAAACAGAGGGGCTGAAACAGAGGGCGATAAACAGAGGTGCTGAAACAGAGGGCCAGAAACAGAGGGGCTGAAACAGAGGGGCTGAAACAGAGGGCGAGAAACCGAGGGGCTGAAACAGAGGGCGAGAAACAGAGGGCGAGAAACAGAGGGACTGAAACAGAGGGGCTCAAACAGAGTGGCAGAAGCAGAGGGCGAGAAACAGAGGGGCTGAAACAGAGGGTGAGAAACAGAGGGGCTGAAACACGGTGCGAGAATCAGAGGGGCTGAAACAGAGGGCGAGAAACAGAGGGTCTGAAACAGAGGGGCTGAAACAGAGTGGCTGAAACAGAGGGCGAGAAACAGAGGGGCTGAAACAGAGGGCGAGAAACAGAGGGGTTGAAAAAGAGGGTGAGAAAGAGATGGGCTGAAACAGAGGGGCTGAAACAGAGGGGCTGAAACAGAGGGCGATAAACAGAGGGGCTGAAACAGAGGGCGAAAAACAGAGGGGCTGAAACAGAGGGCGAGAAACAGAGGGTGAGAAACAGAGGGCGAGAAACAGAGGGGCTGAAACAGAGGGGCTTAAACAGAGGGGCTGAAACAGAGGGGCTGAATCAGAGGGGCTGAAACAGAGGGGCTGAATCAGAGGGGCTGAAACAGAGGGCGAGAAACCGAGGGGCTGAAACAGAGGGCGAGAAACAGAGGGGCTGAAACAGAGGGCGAGAAACAGAGGGGCTGAAACAGAGGGGCTGAAACAGAGGGGCTGAAACAGAGGGGCTGAAACAGAGGATGAGAAACAGAGGGGCTGAAACAGAGGGCGAGAAACAGAGGGGCTGAAACAGAGGGCCAGAAACAGAGGGGCTGAAACAGAGGGGCTGAAACAGAGGGCGAGAAACAGAGGGGCTGAAACAGTTGGCGAGAAACAGAGGGCGAGAAACAGAAAGACTGAAACAGAGGGGCTGAAACAGAGGGGCTGAAAAAGAGGGCGAGAAACAGAGGGGCTGAAACAGAGGGTGAGAAACAGAGGGGCTGAAACACGGGGCGTGAAACTGAGGGGCTGAAACAGAGGGGCGCGAAACAGAGCGGCGGGAAACAGAGGTGCTTAATCAGAGGGGCTGAATCAGAGGGGCTGAATCAGAGGGGCTGAATCAGAGGGGCTGAAACATAGGGCGAGAAACAGAGGGGCTGAAACAGAGGGTGGGAAACAGAGGGTCTGAAACAGAGGGGCGGGAAACAGAGGGGCGGGAAACAGAGGGGCTGAATCAGAGGGGCTGAATCAGAGGGGCTGAAACAGAGGGTGAGAAACAGAGGGGCTGAAACAGAGGGGCTGAAACAGAGGGGCTGAAACAGAGGGCGAGAAACAGAGGGGCTGAATCAGAGGAGATGAATCAGAGGGGCTGAATCAGAGGGGCTGAAACAGAGGGGCTGAATCAGAGGGGCTGAAACAGAGGGCGAGAAACAGAGGGGCTGAAACAGAGGTTGGGAAACAGAGGGGCTGAAACAGAGGGCGAGAAACAGAGGGGCTGAAACAGAGGGGCTGAAACAGAGGGGCTGATCAGAGGGGCTGATTCAGAGGGGCTGAAACAGAGGGGCTGAATCAGCGGGGCTGAAACAGAGGGCGAGAAACAGAGGGGCAGAAACAGAGGGCGAGAAACAGAGGGGCTGAATCAGAGGGGCTGAAACAGAGGGCGAGAAACAGAGGGGCTGAAACAGAGGGCGAGAAACAGAGGGGTTGAAACACAGGGGCTGAAACAGACGGGCTGAAACAGGGGGCGAGAAACAGAGGGGCTGAAACAGAGGGGTTGAATCAGAGGGGCTGAAACAGAGGGGCTGAAACAGAGGGCAAGAAACAGAGGGGCTGAAACAGAGGGCGAGAAACAGAGGGGCTGAAACAGAGGGGCTGAAACAGAAGGCGAGAAACAGAGGGGCTGAAACAGAGGGCGAGAAACAGAGGGGCTGAAACAGAGGGCGAGAAACAGAGGGTCTGAAACAGAGGGGCTGAAACAGAGGGGCTGAAACAGAGGGGCTGAAACAGAGGGCGAGAAACAGAGGGGCTGAATCAGAGGGGCTGAATCAGAGGGGCTGAAACAGAGGGGCTGAAACAGAGGGCGAGAAACAGTGGGGCTCAAACAGCGGGCGAGAAACAGAGGGCGAGAAACACAGGGGCTGAAACAGAGGGGCTGAAACAGATGGGCTGAAACAGAGAGCCTGAAACAGAGGGCGAGAAACAGAGGGGCTGAAACAGAGGGGCTGAAACAGAGGGCGAGAAACAGCGGGGCTGAAACAGAGGGCAAGAAACTGAGGGGTTGAAACAGAGGGCGAGAAACAGAGGGGCTGAAACATAGGGGATGAAACAGAGCGGCTGAAACAGAGGGGCTGAAACAGAGAGCGAAAAACAGAGGGGCTGAAACAGAGGGTGAGAAACAGAGGGGCTGAAACAGAGGGCGAGAAACAGAGGGGCTGAAACAGAGGGGCTGAAACAGAGGGGCTGAATCAGAGGGGCTGATTCAGAGGGGCTGAAACAGAGGGGCTGAATCAGCGGGGCTGAAACAGAGGGCGAGAAACAGAGGGGCTGAAACAGAGGCCGGCAAACAGAGGGGCAGAGACC
The DNA here is from genome assembly GCF_047496795.1 of Chiloscyllium punctatum. NCBI lineage: Eukaryota > Metazoa > Chordata > Chondrichthyes > Orectolobiformes > Hemiscylliidae > Chiloscyllium > Chiloscyllium punctatum. The sequence continues at coordinate 2,810,068 of NW_027309793.1, read as the reverse complement.
GAGGGCGAGAAACAGAGGGGCTGAAACAGAGGGGCTGAAACAGAGGGTCTGAAACAGAGGGCGAGAATCAGAGGGGCTGAAACAGAGGGCGCGAAACAGAGGGGCTGAAACAGAGGGGCTGAATCAGAGTTGCTGAAACAGAGGGCGAGAAACAGAGGTGCTGAAACAGAGGGCGAGAAACAGAGGGGCTGAAACAGAGGGCGAGAAAGAGAGGGGCTGTAACAGAGGGCGAGAAACAGAGGGGCTGAAACAGAGGCGCTGAAACAGAGGGGCTGAAACAGTGGGGCTGAAACAGAGGGCGAGAAACACAGGGGCTGAATCAGAGTGCGAAAAACAGAGGGGCTGAAACAGAGGGCGAGAAACAGAGGGTGAGAAACAGAGGGCGAGAAACAGAGGGGCTGAAACAGAGGGGCTGAAACAGAGGGGCTGAAACAGAGGGGCTGAATCAGAGGGGCTGAAACAGAGGGGCTGAATCAGAGGTGCTGAAACTGAGGGCGAGAAACAGAGGGGCTGAAACAGAGGGCGAGAAACAGAGTGTGAGAAACAGAGGGCGAGAAACAGAGGGGCTGAAACAGAGGGGCTGAAACAGAGGGGCTGAAACAGAGGGGCTGAATCAGAGGGGCTGAAACAGAGGGGCTGAATCAGATGGGCTGAAACAGAGGGCGAGAAAGAGAGGGGCTGAATCAGAGGGCGAGAAACAGAGGGGCTGAAACAGAGGGGCTGAAACAGAGGGGCTGAAACAGAGGGCGAGAAACAGAGGGGCTGAAACAGAGGGGCTGAAACAGACGGGCTGAAACAGCGAGCCTGAAACAGAGGGCGAGAAACAGAGGGGCTGAAACAGAGTGCGAAAAACAGAGGGGCTGAAACAGAGGGCGAGAAACAGAGGGTGAGAAACAGAGGGCGAGAAACAGAGGGGCTGAAACAGAGGGGCTGAAACAGAGGGGCTGAAACAGAGGGGCTGAATCAGAGGGGCTGAAACAGAGGGGCTGAATCAGAGGTGCTGAAACTGAGGGCGAGAAACAGAGGGGCTGAAACAGAGGGGCTGAAACAGAGGGGCTGAAACAGAGGGCGAGAATCAGAGGTGCTGAAACAGAGGGCGAGACACAGAGGGGCTGAAACAGTCGGCGAGAAACAGAGGGTCTGAAACAGAGGGCGAGAAACAGAGGGCGAGAAACAGAGGGACTGAAACAGAGGGGCTGCAACAGAGGAGCTGAAAAAGAGGGCGAGAATCAGAGGGGCTGAAACAGAGGATGAGAATCGGAGGGTCTGAAACACGGGGCGTGAAACAGAGGGGCTGAAACAGAGGGGCGCGAAACAGAGCGGCGGGAAACAGAGGGGCTGAATCAGAGGGGCTGAATCAGAGGGGCTGAATCAGAGGGGCTGAAACAGAGGGGCTGAATCAGAGGGGCTGAAACAGAGGGCGAGAAACAGAGGGGCTGAAACAGAGGGTGAGAAACAGAGGGGCTGAAACAGAGGGGCTGAAACAGAGGGGCTGAAACAGAGGGGCGCGAAACAGAGCGGCGGGAAACAGAGGGGCTGAATCAAAGGGGCTGAATCAGAGGGGCTGAATCAGAGGGGCTGAATCAAAGGGGCTGAATCAGAGGGGCTGAAACAGAGGGGCTGAATCAGAGGGGCTGAAACAGAGGGCGAGAAACAGAGGGGCTGAAACAGAGTGTGGGAAACAGAGGGGCTGAAACAGAGGGCGAGAAACAGAGGGGCTGAAACAGAGGGGCTGAAACAGAGGGGCTGAATCAGAGGGGCTGAATCAGCGGGGCTGAAACAGAAGGCGAGAAACAGAGGGGCTGAAACAGAGGGCGAGAAACAGAGGCGCAGAAACAGAGGGCGAGAAACAGAGGGGCTGAAACAAAGGGGCTGAAACAGAGGGCGAGAAACAGAGTGGCTGACACAGAGGGGCTGAAACAGTGGGGCTGAAACAGAGGGGCTGGAATAGAGGGCGAGAAACAGAGGGGCTGAAACAGAGGGGCTGAAACAGAGGGGCTGAAACAGAGGGCGAGAAACAGAGGGTGAGAAACAGAGGTGCTGAAACAGAGGGCGAGAAACAGAGGGGCTGAAACAGAGGGCGAGAAAGAGAGGGGCTGTAACAGAGGGCGAGAAACAGAGGGGCTGAAACAGAGGCGCTGAAACAGAGGGGCTGAAACAGTGGGGCTGAAACAGAGGGCGAGAAACACAGGGGCTGAATCAGAGTGCGAAAAACAGAGGGGCTGAAACAGAGGGCGAGAAACAGAGGGTGAGAAACAGAGGGCGAGAAACAGAGGGGCTGAAACAGAGGGGCTGAAACAGAGGGGCTGAAACAGAGGGGCTGAATCAGAGGGGCTGAAACAGAGGGGCTGAATCAGAGGTGCTGAAACTGAGGGCGAGAAACAGAGGGGCTGAAACAGAGGGCGAGAAACAGAGTGTGAGAAACAGAGGGCGAGAAACAGAGGGGCTGAAACAGAGGGGCTGAAACAGAGGGGCTGAAACAGAGGGGCTGAATCAGAGGGGCTGAAACAGAGGGGCTGAATCAGATGGGCTGAAACAGAGGGCGAGAAAGAGAGGGGCTGAATCAGAGGGCGAGAAACAGAGGGGCTGAAACAGAGGGGCTGAAACAGAGGGGCTGAAACAGAGGGCGAGAAACAGAGGGGCTGAAACAGAGGGGCTGAAACAGACGGGCTGAAACAGCGAGCCTGAAACAGAGGGCGAGAAACAGAGGGGCTGAAACAGAGTGCGAAAAACAGAGGGGCTGAAACAGAGGGCGAGAAACAGAGGGTGAGAAACAGAGGGCGAGAAACAGAGGGGCTGAAACAGAGGGGCTGAAACAGAGGGGCTGAAACAGAGGGGCTGAATCAGAGGGGCTGAAACAGAGGGGCTGAATCAGAGGTGCTGAAACTGAGGGCGAGAAACAGAGGGGCTGAAACAGAGGGGCTGAAACAGAGGGGCTGAAACAGAGGGCGAGAATCAGAGGTGCTGAAACAGAGGGCGAGACACAGAGGGGCTGAAACAGTCGGCGAGAAACAGAGGGTCTGAAACAGAGGGCGAGAAACAGAGGGCGAGAAACAGAGGGACTGAAACAGAGGGGCTGCAACAGAGGAGCTGAAAAAGAGGGCGAGAATCAGAGGGGCTGAAACAGAGGATGAGAATCGGAGGGTCTGAAACACGGGGCGTGAAACAGAGGGGCTGAAACAGAGGGGCGCGAAACAGAGCGGCGGGAAACAGAGGGGCTGAATCAGAGGGGCTGAATCAGAGGGGCTGAATCAGAGGGGCTGAAACAGAGCGGCGGGAAACAGAGGGGCTGAATCAAAGGGGCTGAATCAGAGGGGCTGAATCAGAGGGGCTGAATCAAAGGGGCTGAATCAGAGGGGCTGAAACAGAGGGGCTGAATCAGAGGGGCTGAAACAGAGGGCGAGAAACAGAGGGGCTGAAACAGAGTGTGGGAAACAGAGGGGCTGAAACAGAGGGCGAGAAACAGAGGGGCTGAAACAGAGGGGCTGAAACAGAGGGGCTGAATCAGAGGGGCTGAATCAGCGGGGCTGAAACAGAAGGCGAGAAACAGAGGGGCTGAAACAGAGGGCGAGAAACAGAGGCGCAGAAACAGAGGGCGAGAAACAGAGGGGCTGAAACAAAGGGGCTGAAACAGAGGGCGAGAAACAGAGTGGCTGACACAGAGGGGCTGAAACAGTGGGGCTGAAACAGAGGGGCTGGAATAGAGGGCGAGAAACAGAGGGGCTGAAACAGAGGGGCTGAAACAGAGGGGCTGAAACAGAGGGCGAGAAACAGAGGGTGAGAAACAGAGGGGCTGAAACAGAGGGGCTGAAACAGAGGGGCTGAAACAGAGGGCGAGAAACAGAGGGGCTGAATCAGAGGAGCTGAATCAGAGGGGCTGAATCAGAGGGGCTGAATCAGAGGGGCTGAAACAGAGGGCGAGAACAGAGGGGCTGAAACAGAGGGTGGGAAACAGAGGGGCTGAAACAAAGGGCGAGAAACAGAGGGGCTGAAACAGAGGGGCTGAAACTGAGGGGCTGAATCAGAGGGGCTGATTCAGAGGGGCTGAAACAGAGGGGCTGAATCAGCGGGGCTGAAACAGAGGGCGAGAAACAGAGGGGCAGAAACAGAGGGCGAGAAACAGAGGGGCTGAAACAGAGGGGCTGAAACAGAGGGCGAGAAACAGAGTGGCTGACACAGAGGGGCTGAAACAGAGGGCGAGAAACAGAGTGGCTGACACAGAGGGGCTGAAACAGAGGGCGAGAAACAGAGGGGCTGAAACAGAGGGCGAGAAACAGAGGGGCTGAAACAGAGGGGCTGAAACAGAGGGGCTGAAACAGAGGTGCTGAATCAGAGGGGCTGATTCAGAGGGGCTGAAACAGAGGGGCTGAATCAGCGGGGCTGAAACAGAGGGCGAGAAACAGAGGGGCTGAAACAGAGGGCGACAAACAGGAGCAGAAACAGAGGGCGAGAAACAGAGGGGCTGAAACATAGGGGCTGAAACAGAGGGCGAGAATCAAAGGGGCTGAAACAGAGGTCGAGAAACAGAGGGTCTGAAACAGAGGGTCTGAAACAGAGTGGCTTAACCAGAGGGCGAGAAACAGAGGGGCTGAAACAGAGGGCGAGAAACAGAGGGGCTGAAACAGAGGGCGAGAAAGAGATGGGCTGAAACAGAGGGGCTGAAACACAGGGGCTGAAACAGAGGGCGAGAAACAGAGGGGCTGAAACAGAGGGCGAAAAACAGAGGGGCTGAAACAGAGGGCGAGAAACAGAGGGTGAGAAACAGAGGACGAGAAACAGAGGGGCTGAAACAGAGGGGCTTAAACAGAGGGGCTGAAACAGAGGGGTGGAATCAGAGGGGCTGAAACAGATGGGCTGAATCAGAGGGGCTGAAACAGAGGCCGAGAAACAGAGGGGCTGAAACAGAGGGCGAGAAACAGAGGGGCTGAAACAGAGGGGCTGAAACAGAGGGGCTGAAACAGAGGGGCTGAAACAGAGGGGCTGAAACAGAGGGTGAGAAACAGAGGGGCTGAAACACAGGGCGATAAACAGAGGTGCTGAAACAGAGGGCCAGAAACAGAGGGGCTGAAACAGAGGGGCTGAAACAGAGGGCGAGAAACAGAGGGGCTGAAACAGAGGGCGAGAAACAGAGGGCGAGAAACAGAGGGACTGAAACAGAGGGGCTCAAACAGAGTGGCAGAAGCAGAGGGCGAGAAACAGAGGGGTTGAAACAGAGGGTGAGAAACAGAGGGGCTGAAACACGGTGCGAGAATCAGAGGGGCTGAAACAGAGGGCGAGAAACAGAGGGTCTGAAACAGAGGGGCTGAAACAGAGTGGCTGAAACAGAGGGCGAGAAACAGAGGGGCTGAAACAGAGGGCGAGAAACAGAGGGGTTGAAAAAGAGGGTGAGAAAGAGATGGGCTGAAACAGAGGGGCTGAAACAGAGGGCGATAAACAGAGGGGCTGAAACAGAGGGCGAAAAACAGAGGGGCTGAAACAGAGGGCGAGAAACAGAGGGTGAGAAACAGAGGGCGAGAAACAGAGGGGCTGAAACAGAGGGGCTTAAACAGAGGGGCTGAAACAGAGGGGCTGAATCAGAGGGGCTGAAACAGAGGGGCTGAATCAGAGGGGCTGAAACAGAGGGCGAGAAACCGAGGGGCTGAAACAGAGGGCGAGAAACAGAGGGGCTGAAACAGAGGGCGAGAAACAGAGGGGCTGAAACAGAGGGGCTGAAACAGAGGGGCTGAAACAGAGGGGCTGAAACAGAGGATGAGAAACAGAGGGGCTGAAACAGAGGGCGAGAAACAGAGGGGCTGAAACAGAGGGCCAGAAACAGAGGGGCTGAAACAGAGGGGCTGAAACAGAGGGCGAGAAACAGAGGGGCTGAAACAGTTGGCGAGAAACAGAGGGCGAGAAACAGAAAGACTGAAACAGAGGGGCTGAAGCAGAGGGGCTGAAAAAGAGGGCGAGAAACAGAGGGGCTGAAACAGAGGGTGAGAAACAGAGGGGCTGAAACACGGGGCGTGAAACTGAGGGGCTGAAACAGAGGGGCGCGAAACAGAGCGGCGGGAAACAGAGGTGCTTAATCAGAGGGGCTGAATCAGAGGGGCTGAATCAGAGGGGCTGAATCAGAGGGGCTGAAACATAGGGCGAGAAACAGAGGGGCTGAAACAGAGGGTGGGAAACAGAGGGTCTGAAACAGAGGGGCGGGAAACAGAGGGGCGGGAAACAGAGGGGCTGAATCAGAGGGGCTGAATCAGAGGGGCTGAAACAGAGGGTGAGAAACAGAGGGGCTGAAACAGAGGGGCTGAAACAGAGGGGCTGAAACAGAGGGCGAGAAACAGAGGGGCTGAATCAGAGGAGATGAATCAGAGGGGCTGAATCAGAGGGGCTGAAACAGAGGGGCTGAATCAGAGGGGCTGAAACAGAGGGCGAGAAACAGAGGGGCTGAAACAGAGGTTGGGAAACAGAGGGGCTGAAACAGAGGGCGAGAAACAGAGGGGCTGAAACAGAGGGGCTGAAACAGAGGGGCTGATCAGAGGGGCTGATTCAGAGGGGCTGAAACAGAGGGGCTGAATCAGCGGGGCTGAAACAGAGGGCGAGAAACAGTGGGGCTGAAACAGAGGGCGAGAAACAGAGGGGCAGAAACAGAGGGCGAGAAACAGAGGGGCTGAATCAGAGGGGCTGAAACAGAGGGCGAGAAACAGAGGGGCTGAAACAGAGGGCGAGAAACAGAGGGGTTGAAACACAGGGGCTGAAACAGACGGGCTGAAACAGGGGGCGAGAAACAGAGGGGCTGAAACAGAGGGGTTGAATCAGAGGGGCTGAAACAGAGGGGCTGAAACAGAGGGCAAGAAACAGAGGGGCTGAAACAGAGGGCGAGAAACAGAGGGGCTGAAACAGAGGGGCTGAAACAGAAGGCGAGAAACAGAGGGGCTGAAACAGAGGGCGAGAAACAGAGGGGCTGAAACAGAGGGCGAGAAACAGAGGGTCTGAAACAGAGGGGCTGAAACAGAGGGGCTGAAACAGAGGGGCTGAAACAGAGGGCGAGAACCAGAGGGGCTGAATCAGAGGGGCTGAATCAGAGGGGCTGAAACAGAGGGGCTGAAACAGAGGGCGAGAAACAGTGGGGCTCAAACAGCGGGCGAGAAACAGAGGGCGAGAAACACAGGGGCTGAAACAGAGGGGCTGAAACAGATGGGCTGAAACAGAGAGCCTGAAACAGAGGGCGAGAAACAGAGGGGCTGAAACAGAGGGGCTGAAACAGAGGGCGAGAAACAGCGGGGCTGAAACAGAGGGCAAGAAACTGAGGGGTTGAAACAGAGGGCGAGAAACAGAGGGGCTGAAACATAGGGGATGAAACAGAGCGGCTGAAACAGAGGGGCTGAAACAGAGAGCGAAAAACAGAGGGGCTGAAACAGAGGGTGAGAAACAGAGGGGCTGAAACAGAGGGCGAGAAACAGAGGGGCTGAAACAGAGGGGCTGAAACAGAGGGGCTGAATCAGAGGGGCTGATTCAGAGGGGCTGAAACAGAGGGGCTGAATCAGCGGGGCTGAAACAGAGGGCGAGAAACAGAGGGTCTGAAACAGAGGCCGGCAAACAGAGGGGCAGAGACCGAGGGCGAGAAACAGAGGGGCTGAAACAGAGGGGCTGAAACAGAGGGTCTGAAACAGAGGGCGAGAATCAGAGGGGCTGAAACAGAGGGCGCGAAACAGAGGGGCTGAAACAGAGGGGCTGAATCAGAGTTGCTGAAACAGAGGGCGAGAAACAGAGGTGCTGAAACAGAGGGCGAGAAACAGAGGGGCTGAAACAGAGGGCGAGAAAGAGAGGGGCTGTAACAGAGGGCGAGAAACAGAGGGGCTGAAACAGAGGCGCTGAAACAGAGGGGCTGAAACAGTGGGGCTGAAACAGAGGGCGAGAAACACAGGGGCTGAATCAGAGGGGCTGAATCAGAGGGGCTGGAACAGAGGGGTTGAAACAGAGGGCGAGAAACAGAGGGGCTGAAACAGCGGGCGAGAAACAGAGGGCGAGAAACAGAGGGGCTGAAACAGAGGGGCTGAAACAGACGGGCTGAAACAGCGAGCCTGAAACAGAGGGCGAGAAACAGAGGGGCTGAAACAGAGTGCGAAAAACAGAGGGGCTGAAACAGAGGGCGAGAAACAGAGGGTGAGAAACAGAGGGCGAGAAACAGAGGGGCTGAAACAGAGGGGCTGAAACAGAGGGGCTGAAACAGAGGGGCTGAATCAGAGGGGCTGAAACAGAGGGGCTGAATCAGATGGGCTGAAACAGAGGGCGAGAAAGAGAGGGGCTGAATCAGAGGGCGAGAAACAGAGGGGCTGAAACAGAGGGGCTGAAACAGAGGGGCTGAAACAGAGGGCGAGAAACAGAGGGGTTGAAACAGAGGGCGAGACACAGAGGGGCTGAAACAGAGGGTGAGAAACAGAGGGGTCGAAACAGAGGGGCTGAAACAGAGGGGCTGAAACAGAGGGCGAGAAACAGAGGGGCTGAAACAGAGGGGCTGAAACCGACGGGCTGTAACAGCGAGCCTGAAACAGAGGGCGAGAAACAGAGGGGCTGAAACAGAGTGCTAAAAACAGAGGGGCTGAAACAGAGGGCGAGAAACAGTGGGTGAGAAACAGAGGGCGAGAAACAGAGGGGCTGAAACAGAGGGGCTGAAACAGAGGGGCTGAAACAGAGGGGCTGAATCAGAGGGGCTGAAACAGAGGGGCTGAATCAGAGGGGCTGAAACTGAGGGCGAGAAACAGAGGGGCTGAAACAGAGGGCGAGAAACAGAGGGGCTGAAACAGAGGGGCTGAAACAGAGGGGCTGAAACAGAGGGCGAGAAACAGAGGTGCTGAAACAGAGGGCGAGACACAGAGGGGCTGAAACAGTCGGCGAGAAACAGAGGGTCTGAAACAGAGGGCGAGAAACAGAGGGCGAGAAACAGAGGGACTGAAACAGAGGGGCTGCAACAGAGCAGCTGAAAAAGAGGGCGAGAATCAGAGGGGCTGAAACAGAGGGTGAGAATCAGAGGGGCTGAAACACGGGGCGTGAAACAGAGGGGCTGAAACAGAGGGGCTGAATCAGAGGGGCTGAATCAGAGGGGCTGAATCAGAGGGGCTGAAACAGAGGGGCTGAATCAGAGGGGCTGAAACAGAGGGCGAGAAACAGAGGGGCTGAAACAGAGGGTGAGAAACAGAGGGGCTGAAACAGAGGGGCTGAAACAGAGGGGCGCGAAACAGAGCGGCGGGAAACAGAGGGGCTGAATCAAAGGGGCTGAATCAGAGGGGCTGAATCAGAGGGGCTGAATCAGAGGGGCTGAATCAGAGGGGCTGAAACAGAGGGGCTGAATCAGAGGGGCTGAAACAGAGGGCGAGAAACAGAGGGGCTGAAACAGAGGGTGGGAAACAGAGGGGCTGAAACAGAGGGCGAGAAACAGAGGGGCTGAAACAGAGGGGCTGAAACAGAGGGGCTGAATCAGAGGGGCTGAATCAGCGGGGCTGAAACAGAAGGCGAGAAACAGAGCGGCTGAAACAGAGGGCGAGAAACAGAGGCGCAGAAACAGAGGGCGAGAAACAGAGGGGCTGAAACAAAGGGGCTGAAACAGAGGGCGAGAAACAGAGTGGCTGACACAGAGGGGCTGAAACAGTGGGGCTGAAACAGAGGGGCTGAAACAGAGGGCGAGAAACAGAGGGTGAGAAACAGAGGGGCTGAAACAGAGGGGCTGAAACAGAGGGGCTGAAACAGAGGGCGAGAAACAGAGGGGCTGAATCAGAGGAGCTGAATCAGAGGGGCTGAATCAGAGGGGCTGAATCAGAGGGGCTGTATCAGAGGGGCTGAAACAGAGGGCGAGAGCAGAGGGGCTGAAACAGAGGGTGGGAAACAGAGGGGCTGAAACAAAGGGCGAGAAACAGAGGGGCTGAAACAGAGGGGCTGAAACTGAGGGACTGAATCAGAGGGGCTGATTCAGAGGGGCTGAAACAGAGGGGCTGAATCAGCGGGGCTGAAACAGAGGGCGAGAAACAGAGGGGCTGAAACAGAGGGCGAGAAACAGAGTGGCTGACACAGAGGGGCTGGAACAGAGGGGCTGAAACAGAGGGCGAGAAACAGAGGGGCTGAAACAGAGGGCGAGAAACAGAGTGGCTGAAACAGAGGGCGAGAAATGGAGGGGCTGAAACAGAGGGGCTGAAACAGAGGGGCTGAAACAGAGGGGCTGAAACAGAGGGCGAGAAACGGAGGGGCTGAAACAGAAGGCGAGAAACAGAGGGGCTGAAACAGAGGGCGAGAAACAGGGGGGCTCAAACAGAGGGGCTGAAACAGAGGGGCTGAATCAGAGGGGTAGATTCAGAGGTGCTGAAACAGAGGGGCTGAATCAGCGGGGCTGAAACAGAGGGCGAGAAACAGAGGGGTTGAAACAGAGGGCGAGAAACAGAGTGGCTGAAGCAGAGGGCGAGAAACAGAGGGGCTGAAACAGAGGGGCTGAAACAGACGGCGAGAAACAGAGGGGCTGAAACAGAGGGCGAGAAACAGAGGGGCTGAAACAGAGGGGCTGAAACAGACGGGCTGAAACAGAGGGCGAGAAACAGAGGGGCTGAAACAGAGGGGCTGAATCAGAGGGCGAGAAACAGAGGGTGAGAAACAGAGGGGCTGAAACAGAGGGGCTGAAACAGAGGGGCTGAAACAGAGGGCGAGAAACAGAGGGGCTGAATCAGAGGAGCTGAATCAGAGGGGCTGAATCAGAGGGGCTGAATCAGAGGGGCTGTATCAGAGGGGCTGAAACAGAGGGCGAGAGCAGAGGGGCTGAAACAGAGGGTGGGAAACAGAGGGGCTGAAACAAAGGGCGAGAAACAGAGGGGCTGAAACAGAGGGGCTGAAACAGAGGGGCTGAAACAGAGGGCGAGAAACAGAGGGTGAGAAACAGAGGGGCTGAAACAGAGGGGCTGAAACAGAGGGGCTGAAACAGAGGGCGAGAAACAGAGGGGCTGAATCAGAGGAGCTGAATCAGAGGGGCTGAATCAGAGGGGCTGAATCAGAGGGGCTGTATCAGAGGGGCTGAAACAGAGGGCGAGAGCAGAGGGGCTGAAACAGAGGGTGGGAAACAGAGGGGCTGAAACAAAGGGCGAGAAACAGAGGGGCTGAAACAGAGGGGCTGAAACTGAGGGGCTGAATCAGAGGGGCTGATTCAGAGGGGCTGAAACAGAGGGGCTGAATCAGCGGGGCTGAAACAGAGGGCGACAAACAGAGGGGCTGAAACAGAGGGCGAGAAACAGAGTGGCTGACACAGAGGGGCTGGAACAGAGGGGCTGAAACAGAGGGCGAGAAACAGAGGGGCTGAAACAGAGGGCGAGAAACAGAGTGGCTGAAACAGAGGGCGAGAAATGGAGGGGCTGAAACAGAGGGGCTGAAACAGAGGGGCTGAAACAGAGGGGCTGAAACAGAGGGCGAGAAACGGAGGGGCTGAAACAGAAGGCGAGAAACAGAGGGGCTGAAACAGAGGGCGAGAAACAGGGGGGCTCAAACAGAGGGGCTGAAACAGAGGGGCTGAATCAGAGGGGTAGATTCAGAGGTGCTGAAACAGAGGGGCTGAATCAGCGGGGCTGAAACAGAGGGCGAGAAACAGAGGGGTTGAAACAGAGGGCGAGAAACAGAGTGGCTGAAGCAGAGGGCGAGAAACAGAGGGGCTGAAACAGAGGGGCTGAAACAGACGGCGAGAAACAGAGGGGCTGAAACAGAGGGCGAGAAACAGAGGGGCTGAAACAGAGGGGCTGAAACAGACGGGCTGAAACAGAGGGCGAGAAACAGAGGGGCTGAAACAGAGGGGCTGAATCAGAGGGCGAGAAACAGAGTGGCTGACACAGAGGGGCTGAAACTTAGGGCAAGAAACAGAGGGGCTGAAACAGAGGGCGAGAAACAGAGGGGCTGAAACAGAGGGGCTGAAACAGAGGGGCTGAAACAGAGGTGCTGAATCAGAGGGGCTGATTCAGAGGGGCTGAAACAGAGGGGCTGAATCAGCGGGGCTGAAACAGAGGGCGAGAAACAGAGGGGCTGAAACAGAGGGCGACAAACAGGAGCAGAAACAGAGGGCGAGAAACAGAGGGGCTGAAACATAGGGGCTGAAACAGAGGGCGAGAATCAAAGGGGCTGAAACAGAGGGCGAGAAGCAGAGGGTCTGAAACAGAGGGGCTGAAACAGAGTGGCTTAACCAGAGGGCGAGAAACAGAGGGGCTGAAACAGAGGGCGAGAAACAGAGGGGCTGAAACAGAGGGCGAGAAAGAGATGGGCTGAAACAGAGGGGCTGAAACAGAGGGGCTGAAACAGAGGGCGAGAAACAGAGGGGCTGAAACAGAGGGCGAAAAACAGAGGGGCTGAAACAGAGGGCGAGAAACAGAGGGTGAGAAACAGAGGACGAGAAACAGAGGGGCTGAAACAGAGGGGCTTAAACAGAGGGGCTGAAACAGAGGGGTGGAATCAGAGGTGCTGAAACAGATGGGCTGAATCAGAGGGGCTGAAACAGAGGCCGAGAAACAGAGGGGCTGAAACAGAGGGCGAGAAACAGAGGGGCTGAAACATAGGGCGAGAAACAGAGGGGCTGAAACAGAGGGGCTGAAACAGAGGGGCTGAAACAGAGGGGCTGAAACAGAGGGTGAGAAACAGAGGGGCTGAAACAGAGGGCGATAAACAGAGGTGCTGAAACAGAGGGCCAGAAACAGAGGGGCTGAAACAGAGGGGCTGAAACAGAGGGCGAGAAACAGAGGGGCTGAAACAGAGGGCGAGAAACAGAGGGCGAGAAACAGAGGGACTGAAACAGAGGGGCTCAAACAGAGTGGCTGAAGCAGAGGGCGAGAAACAGATGGGCTGAAACAGAGGGTGAGAAACAGAGGGGCTGAAACACGGTGCGAGAATCAGAGGGGCTGAAACAGAGGGCGAGAAACAGAGGGTCTGAAACAGAGGGGCTGAAACAGAGTGGCTGAAACAGAGGGCGAGAAACAGAGGGGCTGAAACAGAGGGCGAGAAACAGAGGGGTTGAAAAAGAGGGTGAGAAAGAGATGGGCTGAAACAGAGGGGCTGAAACAGAGGGGCTGAAACAGAGGGCGATAAACAGAGGGGCTGAAACAGAGGGCGAAAAACAGAGGGGCTGAAACAGAGGGCGAGAAACAGAGGGTGAGAAACAGAGGGCGAGAAACAGAGTGGCTGAAACAGAGGGGCTTAAACAGAGGGGCTGAAACAGAGGGGCTGAATCAGAGGGGCTGAAACAGAGGGGCTCAATCAGAGGGGCTGAAACAGAGGGCGAGAAACCGAGGGGCTGAAACAGAGGGCGAGAAACAGAGGGGCTAAAACAGAGGGCGAGAAACAGAGGGGCTGAAACAGAGGGGCTGAAACAGAGGGGCTGAAACAGAGGGGCTGAAACAGAGGATGAGAAACAGAGGGGCTGAAACAGAGGGCGAGAAACAGAGGGGCTGAAACAGAGGACCAGAACCAGAGGGGCTGAAACAGAGGGGCTGAAACAGAGGGCGAGAAACAGAGGGGCTGAAACACTTGGCGAGAAACAGAGGGCGAGAAACAGAAAGACTGAAACAGAGGGGCTGAAACAGAGGGGCTGAAAAAGAGGGCGAGAAACAGAGGGGCTGAAACAGAGGGTGAGAAACAGAGGGGCTGAAACACGGGGCGTGAAACTGAGGGGCTGAAACAGAGGGGCGCGAAACAGAGCGGCGGGAAACAGAGGTGCTTAATCAGAGGGGCTGAATCAGAGGGGCTGAATCAGAGGGGCTGAATCAGAGGGGCTGAAACAGAGGGCGAGAAACAGAGGGTCTGAAACAGAGGGGCGGGAAACAGAGGGGCGGGAAACAGAGGGGCTGAATCAGAGGGGCTGAATCAGAGGGGCTGAAACAGAGGGTGAGAAACAGAGGGGCTGAAACAGAGGGGCTGAAACAAAGGGGCTGAAACAGAGGGCGAGAAACAGAGGGGCTGAATCAGAGGAGATGAATCAGAGGGGCTGAATCAGAGGGGCTGAAACAGAGGGGCTGAATCAGAGGGGCTGAAACAGAGGGCGAGAAACAGAGGGGCTGAAACAGAGGGTGGGAAACAGAGGGGCTGAAACAGAGGGCGAGAAACAGAGGGGCTGAAACAGAGGGGCTGAAACAGAGGGGCTGATCAGAGGGGCTGATTCAGAGGGGCTGAAACAGAGGGGCTGAATCAGCGGGGCTGAAACAGAGGGCGAGAAACAGAGGGGCTGAAACAGAGGGCGAGAAACAGAGGGGCAGAAACAGAGGGCGAGAAACAGAGGGGCTGAATCAGAGGGGCTGAAACAGAGGGCGAGAAACAGAGGGGCTGAAACAGAGGGCGAGAAACAGAGGGGTTGAAACAGAGGGGCTGAAACAGACGGGCTGAAACAGTGGGCGAGAAACAGAGGGGCTGAAACAGAGGGGTTGAATCAGAGGGGCTGAAACAGAGGGGCTGAAACAGAGGGCAAGAAACAGAGGGGCTGAAACAGAGGGCGAGAAACAGAGGGGCTGAAACAGAGGGGCTGAAACAGAAGGCGAGAAACAGAGGGGCTGAAACAGAGGGCGAGAAACAGAGGGGCTGAAACAGAGGGCGAGAAACAGAGGGTCTGAAACAGAGGGGCTGAAACAGAGGGGCTGAAACAGAGGGGCTGAAACAGAGGGCGAGAAACAGAGGGGCTGAATCAGAGGGGCTGAATCAGAGGGGCTGAAACAGAGGGGCTGAAACAGAGGGCGAGAAACAGTGGGGCTCAAACAGCGGGCGAGAAACAGAGGGCGAGAAACACATTGGCTGAAACAGAGGGGCTGAAACAGATGGGCTGAAACAGAGAGCCTGAAACAGAGGGCGAGAAACAGAGGGGCTGAAACAGAGGGGCTGAAACAGAGGGCGAGAAACAGCGGGGCTGAAACAGAGGGCAAGAAACTGAGGGGTTGAAACAGAGGGCGAGAAACAGAGGGGCTGAAACATAGGGGATGAAACAGAGCGGCTGAAACAGAGGGGCTGAAACAGAGAGCGAAAAACAGAGGGGCTGAAACAGAGGGTGAGAAACAGAGGGGCTGAAACAGAGGGCGAGAAACAGAGGGGCTGAAACAGAGGGGCTGAAACAGAGGGGCTGAATCAGAGGGGCTGATTCAGAGGGGCTGAAACAGAGGGGCTGAATCAGAGGGGCTGAAACAGAGGGCGAGAAACAGAGGGGCTGAAACAGAGGCCGGCAAACAGAGGGGCAGAGTCCGAGGGCGAGAAACAGAGGGGCTGAAACAGAGGGTCTGAAACAGAGGGCGAGAATCAGAGGGGCTGAAACAGAGGGGGAGAAACAGAGGGGCTGAAACAGAGGGGCTGAATCAGAGTTGCTGAAACAGAGGGCGAGAAACAGAGGGGCTGAAACAGAGGGCGAGAAACAGAGGGGCTGAAACAGAGGGCGAGAAAGAGAGGGGCTGTAACAGAGGGCGAGAAACAGAGGGGCTGAAACAGAGGCGCTGAAACAGAGGGGCTGAAACAGTGGGGCTGAAACAGAGGGCGAGAAACACAGGGGCTGAATCAGAGGGGCTGAATCAGAGGGGCTGGAACAGAGGGGTTGAAACAGAGGGCGAGAAACAGAGGGGCTGAAACAGCGGGCGAGAAACAGAGGGCGAGAAACAGAGGGGCTGAAACAGAGGGGCTGAAACAGACGGGCTGAAACAGCGAGCCTGAAACAGAGGGCGAGAAACAGAGGGGCTGAAACAGAGTGCGAAAAACAGAGGGGCTGAAACAGAGGGCGAGAAACAGAGGGTGAGAAACAGAGGGCGAGAAACAGAGGGGCTGAAACAGAGGGGCTGAAACAGAGGGGCTGAAACAGAGGGGCTGAATCAGAGGGGCTGAAACAGAGGGGCTGAATCAGATGGGCTGAAACAGAGGGCGAGAAAGAGAGGGGCTGAATCAGAGGGCGAGAAACAGAGGGGCTGAAACAGAGGGGCTGAAACAGAGGGGCTGAAACAGAGGGCGAGAAACAGAGGGGTTGAAACAGAGGGCGAGACACAGAGGGGCTGAAACAGAGGGTGAGAAACAGAGGGGTCGAAACAGAGGGGCTGAAACAGAGGGGCTGAAACCGACGGGCTGAAACAGCGAGCCTGAAACAGAGGGCGAGAAACAGAGGGGCTGAAACAGAGTGCTAAAAACAGAGGGGCTGAAACAGAGGGCGAGAAACAGTGGGTGAGAAACAGAGGGCGAGAAACAGAGGGGCTGAAACAGAGGGGCTGAAACAGAGGGGCTGAAACAGAGGGGCTGAATCAGAGGGGCTGAAACAGAGGGGCTGAATCAGAGGGGCTGAAACTGAGGGCGAGAAACAGAGGGGCTGAAACAGAGGGCGAGAAACAGAGGGGCTGAAACAGAGGGGCTGAAACAGAGGGGCTGAAACAGAGGGCGAGAAACAGAGGTGCTGAAACAGAGGGCGAGACACAGAGGGGCTGAAACAGTCGGCGAGAAACAGAGGGTCTGAAACAGAGGGCGAGAAACAGAGGGCGAGAAACAGAGGGACTGAAACAGAGGGGCTGCAACAGAGCAGCTGAAAAAGAGGGCGAGAATCAGAGGGGCTGAAACAGAGGGTGAGAATCAGAGGGGCTGAAACACGGGGCGTGAAACAGAGGGGCTGAAACAGAGGGGCTGAATCAGAGGGGCTGAATCAGAGGGGCTGAATCAGAGGGGCTGAAACAGAGGGGCTGAATCAGAGGGGCTGAAACAGAGGGCGAGAAACAGAGGGGCTGAAACAGAGGGTGAGAAACAGAGGGGCTGAAACAGAGGGGCTGAAACAGAGGGGCTGAAACAGAGGGGCGCGAAACAGAGCGGCGGGAAACAGAGGGGCTGAATCAAAGGGGCTGAATCAGAGGGGCTGAATCAGAGGGGCTGAATCAGAGGGGCTGAATCAGAGGGGCTGAAACAGAGGGGCTGAATCAGAGGGGCTGAAACAGAGGGCGAGAAACAGAGGGGCTGAAACAGAGGGTGGGAAACAGAGGGGCTGAAACAGAGGGCGAGAAACAGAGGGGCTGAAACAGAGGGGCTGAAACAGAGGGGCTGAATCAGAGGGGCTGAATCAGCGGGGCTGAAACAGAAGGCGAGAAACAGAGCGGCTGAAACAGAGGGCGAGAAACAGAGGCGCAGAAACAGAGGGCGAGAAACAGAGGGGCTGAAACAAAGGGGCTGAAACAGAGGGCGAGAAACAGAGTGGCTGACACAGAGGGGCTGAAACAGTGGGGCTGAAACAGAGGGGCTGAAACAGAGGGGCTGAAACAGAGGGCGAGAAACAGAGGGTGAGAAACAGAGGGGCTGAAACAGAGGGGCTGAAACAGAGGGGCTGAAACAGAGGGCGAGAAACAGAGGGGCTGAATCAGAGGAGCTGAATCAGAGGGGCTGAATCAGAGGGGCTGAATCAGAGGGGCTGAATCAGAGGGGCTGAAACAGAGGGCGAGAGCAGAGGGGCTGAAACAGAGGGTGGGAAACAGAGGGGCTGAAACAAAGGGCGAGAAACAGAGGGGCTGAAACAGAGGGGCTGAAACTGAGGGGCTGAATCAGAGGGGCTGAAACAGAGTGCGAGAAACAGAGGGGCTGAAACAGAGGGTGGGAAACAGAGGGGCTGAAACAGAGGGCGAGAAACAGAGGGGCTGAAACAAAGGGGCTGAAACAGAGGGGCTGAATCAGAGGGGCTGAATCAGCGGGGCTGAAACAGAAGGCGAGAAACAGAGGGGCTGAAACAGAGGGCGAGAAACAGAGGCGCAGAAACAGAGGGCGAGAAACAGAGGGGCTGAAACAAAGGGGCTGAAACAGAGGGCGAGAAACAGAGTGGCTGACTCAGAGGGGCTGAAACAGTGGGGCTGAAACAGAGGGGCTGGAATAGAGGGCGAGAAACAGAGGGGCTGAAACAGAGGGGCTGAAACAGAGGGGCTGAAACAGAGGGCGAGAAACAGAGGGTGAGAAACAGAGGGGCTGAAACAGAGGGGCTGAAACAGAGGGGCTGAAACAGAGGGCGAGAAACAGAGGGGCTGAATCTGAGGAGCTGAATCAGACGGGCTGAATCAGAGGGGCTGAATCAGAGGGGCTGAATCAGAGGGGCTGAAACAGAGGGCGAGAGCAGAGGGGCTGAAACAGAGGGTGGGAAACAGAGGGGCTGAAACAAAGGGCGAGAAACAGAGGGGCTGAAACAGAGGGGCTGAAACTGAGGGGCTGAATCAGAGGGGCTGATTCAGAGGGGCTGAAACAGAGGGGCTGAATCAGCGGGGCTGAAACAGAGGGCGAGAAACAGAGGGGCTGAAACAGAGGGCGAGAAACAGAGTGGCTGACACAGAGGGGCTGAAACAGAGGGGCTGAAACAGAGGGCGAGAAACAGAGGGGCTGAAACAGAGGGGCTGAAACAGAGGGCGAGAAACGGAGGGGCTGAAACAGAAGGCGAGAAACAGAGGGGCTGAAACAGAGGGCGAGAAACAGGGGGGCTCAAACAGAGGGGCTGAAACAGAGGGGCTGAATCAGAGGGGCTGATTCAGAGGTGCTGAAACAGAGGGGCTGAATCAGCGGGGCTGAAACAGAGGGCGAGAAACAGAGGGGTTGAAACAGAGGGCGAGAAACAGAGTGGCTGAAGCAGAGGGCGAGAAACAGAGGGGCTGAAACAGAGGGGCTGAAACAGAGGGCGAGAAACAGAGGGGCTGAAACAGAGGGCGAGAAACAGAGGGGCTGAAACAGAGGGGCTGAAACAGACGGGCTGAAACAGAGGGCGAGAAACAGAGGGGCTGAAACAGAGGGGCTGAATCAGAGGGGCTGAAACAGAGGGGCTGAAACAGAGGGCGAGAAACAGAGTGGCTGACACAGAGGGGCTGAAACAGAGGGCGAGAAACAGAGTGGCTGACACAGAGGGGCTGAAACAGAGGGCGAGAAACAGAGGGGCTGAAACAGAGGGCGAGAAACAGAGGGGCTGAAACAGAGGGGCTGAAACAGAGGGGCTGAATCAGAGGTGCTGAATCAGAGGGGCTGATTCAGAGGGGCTGAAACAGAGGGGCTGAATCAGCGGGGCTGAAACAGAGGGCGAGAAACAGAGGGGCTGAAACAGAGGGCGACAAACAGGAGCAGAAACAGAGGGCGAGAAACAGAGGGGCTGAAACATAGGGGCTGAAACAGAGGGCGAGAATCAAAGGGGCTGAAACAGAGGGCGAGAAACAGAGGGTCTGAAACAGAGGGGCTGAAACAGAGTGGCTTAACCAGAGGGCGAGAAACAGAGGGGCTGAAACAGAGGGCGAGAAACAGAGGGGCTGAAACAGAGGGCGAGAAAGAGATGGGCTGAAACAGAGGGGCTGAAACAGAGGGGCTGAAACAGAGGGCGAGAAACAGAGGGGCTGAAACAGAGGGCGAAAAACAGAGGGGCTGAAACAGAGGGCGAGAAACAGAGGGTGAGAAACAGAGGACGAGAAACAGAGGGGCTGAAACAGAGGGGCTTAAACAGAGGGGCTGAAACAGAGGGGTGGAATCAGAGGTGCTGAAACAGATGGGCTGAATCAGAGGGGCTGAAACAGAGGCCGAGAAACAGAGGGGCTGAAACAGAGGGCGAGAAACAGAGGGGCTGAAACATAGGGCGAGAAACAGAGGGGCTGAAACAGAGGGGCTGAAACAGAGGGGCTGAAACAGAGGGGCTGAAACAGAGGGTGAGAAACAGAGGGGCTGAAACAGAGGGCGATAAACAGAGGTGCTGAAACAGAGGGCCAGAAACAGAGGGGCTGAAACAGAGGGGCTGAAACAGAGG